>NW_027529596.1:2623377-2662339 GCF_008692635.1 Crocuta crocuta
GCCTCTTGGCGTTGCTGCTATGGTCCTGGAAATTGGCTTTTCTCATTCCTTCATGACAGGGAGACGTGAAGTTCCAGCTGAAGTTTTTCCTTTGGCAGGGATATTAGTCAAAAATCTCTTGGTTGCAAATGACAAAAAGCCAAGTCAGACTAGCTATAAAAAAAGGAGGGGATGGAGGTAATTTATTAGCAAGATCCTGGAGTAGCTCAGGGAAGCTGAGGGAAAATCTGGGTCTTACTGTAGTCAGATGCTCCTGTGTCCATCACTCACATCTACTGGTCTTTTTTAATGTTTATTTACTCTGAGAGAGGGAAAGAGAAAGAGAAAGAAAGAGGCAGACAGAGAGAGAGAGAGAGAGAGAGAGAGAGAGAGAACTGCGAGCGGACTCCATGCTCAGCATGGAGCCCACTGAGGGGCTCGATCTCAGGATCGAGAGATCACAACCTGAGCCAATATCAAGAGTCAGATGCTTAACTGGCTGAGTCACCTAGGCACCCTTCTACTGGTCTTCTTCCCCCCAAATTTTTTTCCCAGTGAGGACAGGCATTCTCTACAAGGCGGGAATAAAGCCACGAGCGGTCCAGGGGTCACAATTTTCCAGCTTAACGTGAGAAGACAGGTGAAGGGCCTTACTCACGAGAACAATGAGGAAAGGCTGTGACTGACCCATGGTGAGTCACATGCCCATCTCTGAACTAATTGTTGCGGCCAGAAAGATGGCAAGTCCACTTATGACCAAGAAGATGAGATTCTGTGAAAGGCTGGAAGGTGGGATGAGAACATTTCTCCACAGGAGAGAGGGAGGCATTCCTGCAAGTGGGACACGGGATGCTGGGCAGACAAACACAATAGCCACAACAGGTATGCACCACTACGTCCAGAAAGATTCTTCCCCTAGAGTCAGGGAGACCCGAACAACCCTCCGACGTGACGCACCTGTCCAGGGCAGTGGGGAGGCTGTGTTCACTGCAGTTCGTAAAAAATCCCACCAGCGCCGTC
Source organism: Crocuta crocuta (assembly GCF_008692635.1). Classification (NCBI taxonomy): domain Eukaryota; kingdom Metazoa; phylum Chordata; class Mammalia; order Carnivora; family Hyaenidae; genus Crocuta; species Crocuta crocuta. The sequence continues at coordinate 2,624,377 of NW_027529596.1, forward strand.
CACATATCAGTGTGTCTCCGCGGTTACGCCCAGCTCATCCCGAATTCAGAAATCCGTCTCTGTGTCACTGTGTTGGGACTTTTCTTCTCTTCCTGGAGTTATTATTCTCCTTGCTTCCATCCTGCCTCCAGTGCTGTCCCCTAATAATTCACCCTTACTTGGTGCCAGAGGTTCTAGATCATTTCAAGAAGAACACTCAGTGTTGGGCAAGAGCTTCCCTCTTCCTCTCTAAGTTCCGGAGAACTGGAGACCTTTTGCTTCCCCATCCACATTTTCATTCTTTTCCGTACAAGCAGGAAAGGGAAACTAACTACATTCCTGGGAGTCTGAAGTTCACCATGCCGTATTTCACAGTGTAAAGCACCTTCTCCTTTCTGGTCCCACGACCCTTTCATTTCTCGTTCTCAGGGATGGCCAGCATCTCAGTGCTTCCTCCTCTCATGGGGTGGGGGTGGGGGGGGTGCGCACTTGGGTAGAGTCACCTCTAGGCTCCTCGGCTTCAGACCAAAGCGGCAGTCTCTAACATGGTAACTGAAAGCCCTGCGTTTGGGGACTTATTTGTCCCTTGGAACCCTCATTTGACTTGTAATCTTTACCTACGTGTGTGTGTCTGCAGCGTTGGTCATGAAACAATAGAACTGTGCCGCCTCAGTCCCCTAAGCCTTGACAGGACATTTTTTGACCAGAAAATATTGGTACTTGGTATGGAAAGCTTATTGACGGGTATATATGTATGTAATTTTTACATGAAGTTATGTGACTTTTAAAATATTTTTTTCAGAAAAATTCATTGTTTCCAAGCAACCAATATCTCACACTCATCTGACTATAGATCACACATGACATTACACCTCCTTTCTATTCCAGCATTTGACTCAGGAATTCAGACAAAATATTGAACACATTTTAACAAATTTAGAGCAGCAGATTTTTTTTTGGTGTTAGAATATTATTTTTTTATTCAAGTAGAATCAACATACAGTGTCATATTAGTTTCGGGTGTACAATATAGTGATTTAACAATTTTATACATTTCTCAGTGCTCATAAGTATACTCCTAATCCCCTTCACCTATTCACCCACCCCCCACCAACCTTCACGCTGGCAACCAGCAATTTGTTCTCTGTATTTCAGTGTGTGTGTGTCTTTTTGTTTGTCTCTTCTTTTCCTTGTTTGTTTTGTTCCTTCAGTTTCACGTATGAGTGAAATATGGTATCTGTCTTTCTCTGCCTGACTTATTTCACTTCGCATGACACCCTCCAGGTCCATCCATGTGGTGGCAAATGGCAAGACTTATTCTTTTTTATGGTTGAGTAATATGCCATGGTACCTATGTAACCACATCCTCTATGCATTCATCAATCAGTGGACACTTGAGTTGCTTCCATAGCTTGGCCATTGTAAATAATGTTTCAATAAACACAGGCACGTATATATTTTTTGAAATAGTGGTTTTGTGTTCTTTGTAAATACCCAGTAGTGGAATTACTGGATCGCGTGGCAATTCCATTTGTAATTTTTTGAGGAACCTCCATGCTGTTTCCACAGTGGCTGCACCCAGTTTGCCTCCCCACCGGCCGTGCACAGCGTTCCTTTTTCTCCACATCCTTGTCAGCGCTTGTTATTTCTTGTGTTTTTGATACTAGCCATTCTGACAGGTGTGAGGTGATATCTCACTGTGGTTTTAATTTGAACTTACCTGATAATTAGAGATGTTGAGCATCTCTTCATGTGTCTAGGGCAGCAGATTCTTGAGGGGGAAAATCTACTTGTTAAGAGTTCTTCTCTCAAGAGAAGTGAGCACCATGTCCAAGGTGCTCCTCATGAGGAGAACTTGGGGAGTGCTCATTTTCCCATAGAGACTCTTCAGGGGTGCCTGGGTGGCTCAGTCGATTAAGTGTCTGACTCTTGATTTTGGCTTGCATCATGATTTCATTGTTTGTGGGATCGAGCCCCATGTAGGGCTCTGCGCTGACAGCATGGAGCCTGCTTGGGACTCTCTCTCTGTCCCTCCCCTGCTAGTGCTCTCTCTCTCTCTCTCAAAATAATAAATAAATAAGTTCTCCAGGCATTTGAGGGCCGTTATGTCCACTTTTAGTGCTTCAGAGGGAAAAGTTTTCCAAGATTTGGCAAACAACTCTTCATCACAGCAAACGTATCTCTCATTCCAAGAAACTTATCAACACGTTTTTATCTCTCAAGGAACTTCAAAACTAAATAAAATGTTTTAAATTCTTGATTTTAGGAAACCAGCAGTTTTTATAAAGCTGCCAAATGCTCCTCACAGTTTGAGAAAGAAAAAAAAATACCTAAAGACTCTCACTGTAAGAATTGTAAGGCATGAAAAGGAGCTATTAATTCTTGCAGTAGAACGTGCCTGGCATGAGGCAGTGCTGGCCCACACAGAGGAAGGGGCCCTGGGGCCCTGGGCTGTGTACCATGAACTGATGGGTTCCTGGCCTCTGGATCCAGCCCCTGCCCCCAAAGCAAACAAAGTCAGCAGCACATAGTTCACCCAGGGCAAGCCTGAGCAGTCACACACAAGCCACATCACATCCTGATAATCTCCCTTGGTTACAAAATTCCATATGTGCAAATATTCCCTAAGCAGAAAACTCAAACAACAAATAGTTAAAGACTAAAGTCTGACTTTGTCACTCCCTGCTTAAAACTTTCCTGGCTCTCCACAGTCTTTTGGACACAACATCAGGTACCTTAGAACACGCGAGAGGTTCTCTGCGATCTGACCCTTCCTGCCGTTGCGGCTTCCTTACCTGTTCCTTCTTATGCTGCTTTCCTGTTTCTTCGCTGTGCTCTCAGATGTAGAACCATTTGTAGCAATTGGATGTACGAATTGTTTCGCACCTCCGCCTTTATTGCAGAATGCTCTCTTCTTTCTTTGTCTTATACGCACTTAAGGATTCATTCTGGGTGTCACATCCTCACTGTTTCAAGATGGTCTCTTTCTGTGTCTGTCCACGCAGAGCGATGCAAGATCTTTGAAAGTTTTTTTTTTTTTTTATCCTTAAATCACTACGGTGCCTGGCACACCATTGGTTCTTCAGTATTAGCTTCACTAACCCAAAGCAAGATCATTTATGAGATTCTGAAAACTCTCGTCTCACGAGGGCTGGAGACCAGTTACTGCCACGTGATTGAATGTGCCCAAACACCTTTACATGCAGGTCACATCTCAGCCAATACAAATGATCTCCGTCACTTGGGGGCTTTCCTCTTAGCTGTGTGCTACAGCAGAGTTTTGAAAACTTTCAAAAGGGGGGCGCCTGGGTGGCTTAGTCGGTTAAGCGTCCGACTTTTGCTTAGGTCATGATCTCGCGGTTCGTGGGTTCGAGCCCCACGTCGGGCTCTGTGCTGACTAGGATTTATTTCTAGGATTTATTTATCCTAGAAATAAATAAAAACATTAAAAAAAAATGAAAACTTTCAAAAGGGACTTGTCAAGAAACTGCTCCCTTTCACAATGACATACAAGCCTAAAGGAGTTTGAAGGGCAGCAGATGGGGATTGTTTTCACTTATAAGCCATGGGTGGGGCCAAAGATTTTGGAGGTAGAAGTACCTGACGTGCACTGCACTGGCTGCTGACCTCTCGTGCTCAGTCCATCTGGGGAATTATTTCCGTATCATATCCATAGAGGTTATTGAAGAGGCTATAGCCGAGACATGAAGGAGGCAACCAGTTCACAGGCCAACAGCTATTTGCGTGCATTTCACCAATGCCTATCCCCATACTCAAGAGATCCAACAAGTGTATAAGCTCTGTGTACAAGATAAAGACATTAGGATCGGACAGCTTGAGGGGCTTGGGAGACGTTCTATTCAGGTCATGGGGAGGATGACGCATCACTAACACAGAAATATGCTCAGTCTCTGTGTCTGCCATAGTCCGTGTGTCTGCTCCCTTCGTCTCCACCCTATCTGAGATTCAACTTCGTTTAGTCTAAAAGGCAACAAATCAGAATAATAGGTAGAAAACACCAATGGTATGAGCACTCTTCAACCTCTTTCTCTTTCAGTGTGCACTAATTTCTGAACAGCCAGCCCCATGTCTGTTGTGACAAGGTAATGAGTGAGAGAAGGTGCAGAGGATCCAGGCCTGGCTTGATGGATTCATCTGGAAGGCCTGGACTATGGGAGAGGAAAGGACAATGGTTAAGATGAGCTAGAGCACTTACTGGGTTGAAGACACACAGATTCAGGAGATGCCTGGGTGGCTCAGTTGGTTAAGCATCCGGCTTTGGCTCAGGTCATGATCTCACAGTTCATGAGTTTGAGTCCTGTGTCAGGCTCAGAGCCTGGAGCCTGCTTCGGATTCTGTGTCTCCCTCCCTCTTGCTCTCTCTGCCCCTCCCCTGCTTGCATTCTCTCTCTCTCTCTCAGAAGGAAATACATAAACATTTTTTAAAAAGACACAAATTAAGGATAAAACCATCATTTATTTCAGCTCTTGAGGAACAAATGAAAAGAAGATTCTGAGGATTCGTTGTTGGTATGAATGCAATCTTCTTTGACAGGTTTTGAGAAACTTCAACATGTGCCATGATAAAGCCACAGGTTAAACTGACTGTAACACCATTTTAAGTCTCCCTTCTTATGAAGACCATGCTCTTGCCATCTAGCACAGAGGGATTTTTTTGATGTCTTCTCTGAGGAGGTGTCTCCACGCGTGACATTAAAAGTTGGGGGTCGGGGGGGGAAGGCCAAGATGCTGTACCGTGTACAGTGAATGGGGTAGGGGGTGATGGTTAGGGAGACGGGCTGCCCAGTGCTCTCTTGCGCGACTCCTGTCTTCAGGCTCAGCCTGTCCTGGAGCACGATTGTTCCGTGGCGTGTTTGTGTACATCATTACCTGATTCTTGTAACAACTCTGTGAGGAAAGCAGAGCAGGCGTTTTTTTCCCCCTCTGTCTTGTATATGGGAAAGTCAAGACCACAAAGAGGGGGAACGGCTTTCATGAAGTGATAAAAAAAAAAAAAAAAAGAAAAGACAACAGTGTGGTGGCGCTGGAGCTACACCCACGTCTCCTGAGTCTTGGCTCATTCTTCTCAAGGCCATCATTCCTACTTGTAAGCAGTGTAGACATTGTGGGAGCCGATATTCAAAAGGGAGATGAAATGAAAAGGAAACATAATGGTGAGTGTCCATCGACACAGTGCGAGAGGCTGACTGCCAGCTTGTGTGGGACGCCGGGAGGGTCCCCAGATCCTGATCCGGGGCTGGGTAGTGGGTAGGTCCAGAATCAAGTCTCCAGAGAGATCCTGTAGACCAAGGCAATGGGCCAAATCCAAGATAATAAAACTAGAAGGGATAAAAGGAGTCTTAAATGTTGATCTGAAGGGTAATTGCAAAGGAATGAGGTCGGGATATATTGCTTAGGACCTTTTATTTAGTTTATGCTTTTTTTAATGTTTTATTTATTTCTGAGAGAGAGACGGTGTGAGCAGGGGAGGGTCAGAGAGAGAGGAAGACACAGAATCTGAAACAGGCTCCAGGCTCTGAGCTGGCTGTCAGCACAGAGCCCGATGCGGGGCTCGAACCCACAAACTATGAGATCATGACCTGAGCCGAAGTCGGACGCTTAACCGGCTGAGTCACCCAGGCGCCCCTATTCAGTTTATTTTTGAAAGGAGTTTTTAGGCATCCACCCTGTCTGTACGATGTTCTTGGCACTGAGATTGTAACCTCAGTAAACAAGAACAAGACAATGAAAACCTCTATCTTCATGGAAAGGTTCAAATTCCAGTGAGGGAGATGGCCAATATACAAACAAATAAATGATTTCTGAAACTATCAGCATTGTGAAGAAAATGAAGCAGTGTTAGAGCCATTGACAGCTAAGAGGTGGGAAAGTTTGGAAGGGTGGTCAGAGAAGCCCTCTCAGAGGAAGAGACTGTTCGCACTGCTACCTAGAGATTAAGAAGGAACCCAGATGTGAGGATCATTGGGCAGTGCTCCGAGCAAAGGGAGAGTGAGTGCAAAGGGTTTAAGGTAGGAATGATTTTAGAATGTTGAAGGAGTAGAAAGGAAGCCACCATGGCTCAGAATTAGTGAACTAAGGATGACGGAGGAGATGATACTGGAGGAGATGCAAGGGTCAGGTCATCATGTAAGACTTGAATGTCACAATAAGCATGACACACTGCTAGTCATCCTTCCAAACTCTATTTCCCTTTTCTTCCTTGGGAAAAGACTTTTATCTGGGAGCTTAGCCAGACCCTAAGCTTCCTAGTCTTCTTTGTTGGGAGGTATGGCCATATCACCAAAGTTATTGCCAATGGAATATGAACAAAGGAGATGTGTGCAACACCCAGCTCACTTGGTTGAAAGGCAAATGCTTGTCTTTAACTTCATCTCTTTTCCTTCCCCTTGAGTGACCAGCCTTGCAAATAAAGACGATATGCTAGCCTATGGGAGGGCAGAGTGAGAACATGGAAGGAACCTGGCTCTCTGAGTACCCTCATGGGGCAGAATTGTCCTGTCAGCCTGGACTGTTATATGAAAGAGACATACACTTCTATTTGAGAGCTTTAATTATAGTGATGTAGTCTTTACTATAATTATGAGAAATTGGTTTTTTTCATAAGTGGGAAATCATTAGAAAGATTTTCAACAGATGAATAACATGACTTGTGTTTAAAAAAGATCATTTTGATGGGGCGTCTGGGTGGCTCAGTCAGTTAAGTGTCCAACTTTGGCTCAGGTCACGATCTCGCAGTTCGTGGGCTCAAGCCCTGCATCGGGCTCTGTGCTGACAGCTCAGAGCCTGAAGCCTGCTTCAGATTCTGTCTTCCTCTCTCTTTGCCCCTTCCCCACTCACACTCTGTCTCTCTGTCTCTCCCTCTAGCTCTCAAAAATAAATAAACATTTAAAAACCTAAAAAAAAAAAAAAGGATCATTCTGAGATCTGCATGGATAGCAGATTATAGGAAGACCAGCAAGTGAGAAGGGAAGACAGATAGAAGACTATTGCAGATTTTATGTGAGATACAAGGGAATAAGATGATACAATGGCATTCGAGATGGAGGTACAGAATGGATTATCGAGATAAGACCAAGTAGGCTTTCTGATTGATAAGTTCTGGCGATGATACAGAAAAGTAAAAACCAATTTGATTCCTATGTCTCTGACTTGAATAACTGACGAGACAGTGATAAGATGTTGTAAAGTGGAGACTGAAGTACAAGGTAGGGTGGGATATTTTGACAAGAAAAAAGAAAAAAAAACAACAACCCAAAACCAAAATAACAAAACAACAGCAACAGCAAAATCAAAAATCTTGACACACACTTATTAAAAACAATAAGCAAATTTATTAGCCAAAAAATGTAAACAGGCCACAATGGTTGGTTGCTTCAATGGCTTAAATTTAAGTTATCAATAGTCTCTTTCTAACTCTGCTCTTTGCCATCCACGTTGAAGCTTCATCCTGAAGCTGATTCCCTTCCCCCGGTCAGCAATTAGGACAATGGGTTTCTTTGCTCACACCCAGCAGGAAAGAAAGAAGCCCTTCCTTTCAGCATTTAAAACAAGTCCTTTCTGCTGGCTTGAATTTGTTGTCTCAGATCTGCCATGTTCTGATTAGCTTAGATGAATAAGTGCTAGAATTGTCACTGCCCTCTGAGTCAGGATTGCTTCATGGGGGGTAGTAGGTGACATGGGTGGGGAGGAATGGGAGACTGGGGGATCGAGTTCTCTTGGGAATGACAAGAGGAAGGATTGATTAAGAGTGTATGTTCTTGCACTTCAGCTCTCCCAATCCGTGAAGTGGGGGAAAGAGATACATGCAAGCCTTAGAAGACAGAGGAGGAGAGATTTTTGCCTCCATCAGAAGAAAGAAAAGTAGAGCTGAAGTCTCTCTGGCACCAATTGGAAAGGCCCTTTCTAATATCAAAGGGTCCCACAGGCTAAAACTGCTGCACGAGCGATGTCATGTGAATATCAGTGACTTTATTTTGGTGACACAAATGCACTTTCTGAGACCGATGGGTCCATGTAGCCCTGTGGGGGATCTGGGCAGAAGGCAGCGAAATAAAACCCTTTCTCGTCCTGGTTTCTGGGTCTTACAAAACCAGTCTTTTGGTTTGGAGGATGATCACAAAGGATTCTAAAACAGTCTCTCTTTTGTAAGTCAGGCCTGTGACATTTTCGGAAACCAGGTCTTGAATACAAAAAAATAAGCTGGGATTGTGCCATAGAGGTCATAAGGAGCCTTGGCCCAGAATGAGGGGGGTGTGAAGAGAGAACTGATAAGAATAATACAGTATTATAAGCCACACCTGATCTTCAAGGAGGCCCATCCTGGGTGGGCTGCTTTCTTGGTTACCATTCTATGAATAAGAAATTTGTCCAAAGCTGTTCAGAGTTTACCGTGGAGAGGTGCTGTTACGAGAAGGTCTTAGTCAACCTTTGTGATAACCCTGAAGCACCAATGAGTATAATATCGATGAGGATTGGGGTCCTCTGTTTTCTCCCAGGGAGAAGAGAGCAGGGTTTTTCCTCTCTCATAGGTATTGCTGCCAAGAACCTAACAAACTCACGGGTCATGAAGCATTTGTGCAATACACGATTGGTTTGTATCAGACACACAGAGTCTGAATCCACACAGTCCCAGACTGTACCCAAGCCATCAGCTTTAATGCTAAGGATGGAAGGGAGCCAAGGAAACCAGGCAAATCGATGAAGCTGTCAGTGCTTCATTTCTGATTTTGAATCTTCTTTGGGGTACTCCATCAATCATTTTATATTTCTTCAGGAAGATTTGGGGATATTGAATTTTAAAAATCAGGGTTAACATTACTACAGAGATTGAACAAAGAACGTAGGAAAAGAGTAAACAAGCAGTTTTTATATTTAACCTCGGAAATAAAGTGGGAGTTTCAACATGGAGTAACCGTAACTTAGCATGGTCCAAACCACCCCTAAAACCAAAGGCCTGTCCTTTCACCTATTTTTCCTGACTGTGTTGATGACCTCACCAGTCCCAGTTAGTTAACCTGAGCCCACCGTCAGACTTCCTTAGTTCAAATCCCATCATTGCCATTTTATAGCTCTGTCAACTTAGACAACATGTTGGGCCTTTCTGAACGTTGGTTTCCCCGTTTTTGAACAAGAATAAGAACACTGCTTCATAGAGCAGCACATGTTAGATAATGTTATGATTGGCCAATCAATTACTGAGTCCCATTGATTTTACCTTTTAAAGATCTCATGCGGGGCGCCTGGGTGGCTTAGTCGGTTAAGCGTCCGACTTTCGCTCTGGTCATGATCTCGCAGTTCGTGGGTTCGAGCCCCGCATCAGGCTCTGTGCTGACTGCCAGCTCAGAGCCTGGAGCCTGTTTCAGTCTGTGACTCCCTCTCTCTCTGACCCTCTCCTGCTCATGCTGTCTCTCTCTCTCTCCTAGAAATAAAAATAAATAAGTAAATAAATAAAGATCTCATGCAGTTATCCTCCATGGACATCTTAAAGGATGTGCAGGGAGATGAAAGGCTCTGTTTGTGCCAGGCATGCTGCTTGTTGTAAGAGGGGAAATCAGAGGGAACTTACTCATCAGCAGGCAAGGGGACAGACATGGACAGCTCAGACCTTTTGAAGGGGGTCCTTGTGGGGCAGCAGTGGGGTGGAAGGTATGAAGAACAGCAATAGGGGCACCTGGGTGACTCAGTCAGTTAAGCATCTGACTGCAGCTCAGGTCGCCATCTCACAGTTCATGAGTTCAAGCCCTGCCTTGGGCTCTGTGCAGACAGCTCAGCCTGGAGCCTGCTTCAGATTCTGTGTCTCCCTCTCTTTCTGTCCCCTCTCCTGTTCTCTCTCTCTCTCTTTCAAAAATGAATGCACATTTAAAAAATTTAAAGAATGGACAAAACAGAGAGAAGAGAAGCTGAGGCTGGCAAGTATGTGGAATTTGTTGCAAGAGATGTCTAAAGAAAAGTTTTAAATTTTTTCTTTGTGATTCTCATGTAAACATCTGTATTGTAGCTTCAAGAAAGCCTGGAGTGAAGATCTCCATTATTGTTAAAGTCAGTTGGTGCGAGATTTGGATTTCTTGTAAAAATGGTGCCGTCCAAGGTGGTCTTTAATTGATCTACTTTTACTTGGACCACACGCAGTGTCCAGGACGGAACACAGCACTATGGCGGTGTTCTCAGCAGCACAGGGCAGTGCAGGACCATCATCTTCTCTGAGCCAGAGACCAGATTTCTGCCCGCACAGTCTAAGACCACCCAGACTTCTGTGACAGCCACAGCACACTACTGACATACTGTCAGCTAAAACCCTGCGAGCTTTCTCACACATGCTGCTGCTTTTTCTCCGTCATCATTCATTTGTCTCATGGAAGCTTCAAAAAATCTATCCCAGTCACGGTGGCCTCCTTTCAGTTTCTTGAATGACCCAATTCTTCGCTCCTCCTCAATTTGAATACCTTAGCTTAAATGTCCCTTCCTTGGAGAAGCCCTTCTGGTCAACCTATCTGGTGCCTCTCTCCATCGCTCTAGTTTCTTCATGGTGTGCGGTGCTGTCCCACTAGCTTGAGTATTTATTTGTTTCTTCTTGATTGCCTCTCTTCTCCAGGGACATCAGATGTGAGCTTACATGGAATGTAAGCTCTGTGAGGGCAAGAATCTTCTTGTTTTCTTTATACCTTTATTCTAACACCTTGCTGAGAATTGTGTCCTGGCCAAGTCCTTGCTTAATTAATTAATTAATATAAAAACAGAAGACTGTAAAGATTAAAAGAGTTTTAAAAGATCACTTAAAAAAAAAATAGATACTTGAGCGTGTTTTCTTCATTTGTCCTAGTTTGCCTCGGGATAGCGCTCTCAAGTAAAAGACTCTTCGAGTCACAAAATATTGGTGCTATAGCTAAAGAGCTAAAGAGTCCTCATAGATGAGAAACCCGAGGCTTAGGGGTCTTATCTGGAGCCACACAGCTTGCTAGGGTCTGTAGTGTATTGAATGGTAGCTCCCCTCAAAATATGTCTATGTTCTAACCATAAGAATCTGTGAATGGAACCTTATTTGGGGGAAAAAAATCTTTGAAGGTGTAATGAAGTTAAGGATCTCAAGATGAGATTATCCAGGACTATCTGGGTAGGCTCTAAATTCAATGACAAATGTTCTTGTAAGAGACAGAAGAGAAGAGACAGAGATAGAGAAAGCCACCTGAAGACAGAGACAGAGATTGGAGTTATATAGGCTGAGGAACACCAAGGGCTGCCAGAAATGGTTCTTCCCTAGAACCTTCAGAATGACCATGTCCTGCAGACAGATTGATTCCTAACTTCTGTCCTCCTGAACTGTGAGAGAATAAATTTCTGTTGTTTAAAACCCTCACATTTGTGGTGATGTGTTAGTGCAGCCACAGGAAATTAATACGGGGGCACAGCAAGAAACTACAGCCCACATTTCTTAATCAGTGCACTTTCCATGAGCTCCTGATTCCCCAGAGGGAACGAATAATTACAACATAATCAAGTTCCAAGAGTCAAACTAAGCCAGGGGCGCCTGGGTGGCTCAGTCGGTTAAGCATCAACTTCAGCTCAGGTCATGATCTCACGGTTCGTGGGTTCAAGCCCCGTGTCGGGCTCTGTGCTGACAGCTCAGAGCCTGGAGCTGCTTCAGATTCTGTGTCTCCGTCTCTCTCTGACCCTCCCCTATTCACGCTGTCTCTCTCTCTCTCTCAGAAATAAGTAAAACATTAAAAATTAAAAAAAAAAAGAGTCAAACTAAGCCATTAGTACCTGAGTCTGAAGGCATCTACCCAAAAGAAGGTACACATCTGAATCCAAAGCAAAGCCCTCAAGAGCTGAAACCCCCCAAAAAAATATCTGAATTCTGAATTCCAAATTCTTAAGCCACCAAAAGAGGGGATACATTGTGCTCTAAAACAGTCTTGACATTCAGGTAGTGATGGGTGAGTATTGTTGCTCATGAGGCCACATTTCTTTCCCGAGCTCCAATCCAAGAAATTGAAGCCTCAAGAAACCAAGTTCACTTTGCTCAGGGCCACCTTGAATACACAACCCATCTTTTTACAATTGTGCTGAGCAAAGAAAGGTCTCTCTTTCAAGATTCTTCTCCATATCTAAGGTGGGAGAATGTACTTGTGCCAAAGGCAGACTCTTTTCTCCACTGGCACATTAAAAATGCTTACCACCACATCAAGAGTCTTTACCAAGCAGTCAGTGTTTACAGTGAGATTGAAATTTAATTTCCCTTGCATGATAATAGTATTTCACAAAACTCCACATGAAATTCTCTGACCAGAGCTTCTCATTATGTACATTTAAATCCCCTGGTGATCTTGTTAAAAATTCAGATTCTGGGGGCTCCTGGCTAGCTCAATCAGTGGAGCCTGTGACTCTTAATCTTAGGGTTATGAGTTTGAGCTCCCTTTTGGGTATGGAGATTACTTAAAAATAAAATCTTTTTTTAAAAATCCAGATTCTGATTTAGTAGGTCTTGGTAGGGCCTGCGACTCTGCATTTCTTTTTTATTTTAGTTTGAGAGAGAGAGAAAGAGACAGCATGAGTGGAGGAGGGACAGAGAGAGGGAGAGAGAGAGAATCCCAAGAGGCTCCTCACTGTCAGTGCGGAGCGGGATGTGGGGCTCGAACCCATGAACCATGAGATCATGACCTGAGCTAAAATCAAGAATTAGACGTTTAACTGACTGAGCCACCCAGGCATCCCTAAGATTCTGCATTTGTAACAAAGCTCCCAGGTGATGTTGATGCTGACAGGTTTTGAACAGTCCAAAGCAGCAAGAGAATAGAGCCGATTCTTGTATCATCCTTTGACCTACGTGGCGATCTTTGGTACTCCTGTAGATCTATTTGCATTATGCTTTCATAGAGCTTGTCCCAGAATAACTTTATTTTTCCCTGGACCACTTGTTGATATTCATAGTAGTGCTAGAGCAAGTGGAAAGGGGGTTGGGTAGGGAAAAACTAGTATAGATAGATGATAGATAGATAGATAGATAGATAGATAGATAGATAGATAGATAGATAATAGCTAGGATTTGAAAAATGTTAAACAAACAAAAAAAGAAATAAATGTTTGGTATCAACTGAAAACCAAAAATTAAGAAATATTTAATTCTCTGAAATCCAGTTTCTTCTAAGGACGATTCTTGAGAAGTCAGTTAAAGGTCTCACCTTGCATATACTAACCTCTGTCAGCTTATAAAGTGAATTTATATTATAACCTCCTCAAATATAATTTATATATAATCTAATGGTCAAAAGAATTTGGTTAGCGTATAAGTGTTTGAATTCCCTCAGACTATAAACTCCTTGAAGGTAGCAACCATGCCTTTTCATCTTTAGGTCTTTAACAGTAAGCACACTCTAGGCGCTCAAATATTCGTTTGGAAAAAGAAATATGGTGGCGCCTGGGTGGCTTAGTCGGTTAAGCGTCCGACTTTCGCTTAGGTCATGATCTCGCGGTTCGTGGGTTCGAGCCCCGCGTCGGGCTCTGTGCTGCCTGCCAGCTCAGAGCCTGGAGCCTGTTTCAGTCTGTGACTCCCTCTCACGCTGTCTCTCTCTCTCTCTCTCTCCTAGAAATAAATAAAAATATTTTAAAAAAATAAAGGAAAAAGAAATATGAATGCCTTTGGCATTTAAAACAATGAACTATCTCATCACATTATATAATGTACAAGTGAGGAGACAAGCTTAGCCTGGCAAAGGTTCAAAGATGTGCCCTCACCATCCAGAAGAAGAGGTGGAAAGGGGAAGAGTCACGTAGGCAGCTTATCAGATGGAAATTGGTAAGAGCAGATGAGCTGCACACAGCGTGGGGAGGGTGTGCTTACAGCCACCTGGTTATCTACCCTCTCCAGGTCACTGGCTCAACACTTGGACAGGAAGACAGTTCTAGGGGTCACTTTGTTGTGCCCGATTCGTGAGTCCCCAGAGACCACCAAGGAGCCAACACCGATGCAAGTACATAAGGGTCTTTATTACAAGCTCGAGCAGGGGCTCACCCGCCTACCGATGTAGTGGCAGCCAGGTGAAGCCCCGAACAATAGTAAGCAGGGTTTTTATGGGGTAAGGGACGGGGGTGTTACAGTGTACACGTTGTATGTATGACATCATCATATAAGTTCCAATTACAATTGTACAGTACCCATGGTAATAGTTTTGACTAATCAGTATCTGTGAGGTGTCCGTTACTTTTGGCGGGGACCTAATCATGACCTTTGAGTATCTTTTTTTTATATATATATTTTTTAATTTATTTCTAGGAGAGAGAGAGAGACAGCATGAGCAGAGGAGGGTCAGAGAGAGAGGGAGATACAGACTCTGAAATAAGCTCCAGGCTCTGAGCTAGCAGTCAGCACAGAGCCCGATGCGGGGCTCGAACCCACGAACCGCGAGATCATGACCTAAGCAAAAGTTGGACGCTTAACTGACTAAGCCACCTAGGTGACCCGAGTATCTTTTGAAAATGGCTAATTATGAGGTGAGCTCAAAGGGCCTACGTGGGGTTCAGGCAAGTGGTGAGTAATTGGTTAATTTGTCTGCAGTTCCCAGGTTTGACTCAGACCACAGAAATGTTTAGCTGATCTGAGGGCGGTCCGAGGGTGGCTTTAGCCTTGAACAATCTGAGGCTTTTTCTGGAACAGGGGCTACGTGCAGCCCAGCCCGAGGTTGCTCTTAATGGAGGCCTTAATCTCAAAATCACGTTACTTAGGCTCTTCAACTTCAGGCCAGAGTGGGAAGAGCACGAGAGGAAAGAATAACTTTGGTGCAGTTTTGGTAGAGACGGCACAGGAAGATCGGTGTAGCAGAGCTGTGGATGGAAGGAGGAAGGGGGCTTTAGAGGTCACGAAGGTAGGAAACTTCCTATTTCAACATCCTGTACATGGTACACTCCAGAATCTTCTTCTCCAGCCCAGATTCTCCCCTGAACTCCAGCGGCTTCCTAGACGTCTCAACAAGTCTCCCGCCGACAATGGCCTCCTCAAGGCTGACACTCAATCCATCCTCCTTGCTCTGACTCAGATCTGCATCTCCTATTGAATTCCTTACATTTTAAATTTAGAATCTGTGGTGTCATCCTCAACCCGTTCTCTCTTACCCTGCAACGCAACTCCGCAACTCCGACACCAGCTCTGCAGAGTTAGATTAGACTCACAGGTTAAGGGCCCATCCCCCCATAAGACTGCTCTCATTTCAGATGCCCACCAGGATACACTAAAAACTGAAGGGTTTTCCATAATCCCTTCAGGTTTGATAATTCCCTAGAATGGCTCACAGAACTCAGGAAAGTGTTATATTTCTTCTTCTTCTTCTTTTTTTTTTTTTTTAATTTCTAGGAGAGAGAGAGAGACAGCGTGAGCAGGGGAGGGTCAGAGAGAGAGGGAGTCACAGACTGAAACAGGCTCCAGGCTCTGAGCTGGCAGTCAGCACAGAGCCCGACGCGGGGCTCGAACCCACGAACCGCGAGATCATGACCTAAGCGAAAGTCGGACGCTTAACCGACTAAGCCACCCAGGCGCCCCCAAGTGTTATACTTCTGATTGTAGTTTAGTATAAAGGATACAAATGAGGACCAGCCCCCAAAAGAAACAATAGTACAAGGTCTGTTAAGGTCCCAAATGTGAAGCTTCTGCCTCCCAGGACACAACAGCCTTCCAGCTCATCGATGTGCAGGAAGCTCACTCAAACCTCAGTGTCCAGAGTTTTTATTAGGGCTTCATCATATAGGCATGACTGCTTGAGTCATTGACCGTGTGATTGAACTCTAACCCCTCCTTCCTTCCCCAAGGTTGGGAGGTCCAGCTGATATCACTTAGCCCCAAGCCCTCAATCATGTGGTGCGTCTTTCTGGCATGGCCAGCCCCCATCCTGAAACTATCTAGGGGCCCACCATGAGTCACCTCATTAGCATAACTCAATGTGTCCGAGGGGTCCACCATGAATAACAAAGACACTCCTATCACGGAGATTCCAAGGGTTTTGAGATTATCTCCCAGGAACCAGGAACAAAAATTAAATTCTTTATCGTACAACACATCTCCAGAGCGAATACATTTCTTTCTTTCTTTTTTTTTTTTATTTCTAGGGGAGGAGAGAGACACAGCGTGAGCAGGGGAGGGTCAGAGAGAGAGGGAGACACAGACTCTGAAATAGGCTCCAGGCTCTGAGCTGGCAGTCAGCACAGAGCCCGACGCGGGGCTCGAACCCACGAACCGCGAGATCATGACCTAAGCGAAAGTCGGACGCTTAACCGACTAAGCCACCCAGGCGCCCCAGAGTGAATACATTTCTAAGCCATCTGAACTTCCTTCCTAAATATATTTTCAATATACCTCCTCCATTCCATTTCTACTGCCTCATTTATGTCCTTATTGGCCCTTAAGTGAACCATAGCAATAGCCTTCTAACCTGGTTGGTCACCTTACTCCTAGGTGCACTCTCCCTAGCCATCCTTCCCACCAACCCATCCTTCACTCTACTCTCAGATTTGTAATTATACAATCCCAACTTGATCACACTCTTTTCTCTGCACAAAAACTCTCAATGGCTCCCAACTGCCTATAGCAGCACTGTCCAGAAGAAATATATGTGAGCTATACATGTAATTTTAATTTTTTTCATGTTTATTTATTTCGCAGAGAGAGAGAGAGACAGAGACATAGCATGACCAGAGGAGGGGCAGAGAGAGAGGGAGACACAGAATCCAAAGCAGGCTCCAGGCTCTGAGCTGTCAACACAGAGCCCTATGCAGGGCTCAAACCCATAAACTGTGAAATCATGAACTGAGCTAAAGTTGGATGCTTCACCAACTGAGCCACCCAGGCATCCCTAAACACAAAATTTTATTTATATTTATTTATTATTTTTTATTTTTTACAGATAGTTTATTGTCAAGTTGGTTTCCATATAACACCCGGAGCTCATCCCCACAAGTGCCCTCCTCCATGCCCCTCTCCCCCCTACCCCCCCAAACCCATGAGTTCTCAGTTTGTTCTCAGCTTTCAGGAGTCTCTCATGGTTTGCCTCTCTCCCTCTCCCCCACCATTTCCCCCCTTCTTCTCCCCCATGGTCCTCAGTTAAGTTCCTCCTAATCCTCTCATACATGCAAACATATGGTATCTGTCCTTCTCTGCCTGATTTATGTCGCTCAGATTAACACCCTCAAGGTCCATCCATGTTGCTACACGTGGCCAGATTTCATTCTTTCTCATTGTCATGTAGTATTCCATGGTATAGANTGAATGTGAATTGTGATTGGCGCGCGGGCATTTGGCGCGCACCATCCTTCTGTGCCCCGAGCGGAGGTTTTTCTGTTTCCCAGCAGCAGGGCCTGTATCTTGAGTAGTTTTGGACTCTCTCTTTTTCCCCTCTCACTCCCCGCAGAGGGGGATTGCCCCGTCCCTCCAGTCTCTGATCCCTGCCTGATTTTATCTTCCCCGGTTCGCATTCACGTTAGAAGGCTTTCTCAGTGGATTCTGCGTCCTTTCTCTCCCAATCTCTTGGGTTCTGTAAGGTTTCCTATGGCTTCAGATCTTTTCCATGTGAGATATGGGGGCGAGTGCAATGCACGGAGCTCCCTATTTCTCCGCCATCTTGCCCCTCCTCCTAAACATATAATTTTAAAGGTTCTAGTAGCCTCATCTTTAAAAAGTGAAAAGAAATAGTTGAAATTAATTTTAATAATGTATTTTATTTAACCCAACATACCTAAAACATTATCAACATAGAATCTACCTCTACTTATTTTAGACTACTTCCATTTTCTAAAGCTTATTTATTTTGAGAGGAAGCCTGCATGCACTCAAGCAGGGGAGGGACAGAGAGAGAGGGGGAGAGAGAATTCCAAGCAGGCTCCTCACTGTCAACACAGAGCTGGTTGTGAAGCTCCATCTCACAAACCATGATATCATGACCCCAACTAAATCAGGAGTTGGACACTTACTCCACTGAGCCACCCAGGGGCCCTAGACTACTTCCATTTTTAAATTTAAAAAATTCTTCCCCTCAGTTGTACTCGCCACATTTCTTATACTCAAGAGACATGTGTAGTTAGTGACTATGCTACTGGACAGCACAGGCCTATTGTACAAGGTCAACTTCTTGCCCATGACGTAAAAGTCCTTTAATCCCTTCATACCACCCCAGCCCTCCTGCCCCTCCCAGCACAGACACCTGTTCTTCTGGCCACTCCAGACCTTGTTCTTCCTCCCAACAGACCACGCTCATTCCCACTTCCACATCTTTGCATTCCCTGACCTGTCTGCCTTAAAAGCTCTGTCTCTCCCTGTGCTGGGAAGTCGCAGATATGGTTGAGTATTTTTTTTTAATTTTTTAATGTTTTATTTATTTCTAGGAGAGAGAGAGAGAGAGAGAGAGAGAGACAGCGTGAGCAGGGGAGGGTCAGAGAGAGAGGGAATCACAGACCGAGACAGGCTCCAGGCTCTGAGCTGGCAGTCAGCACAGAGCCCGACGCAGGGCTCGAACCCATGAACCGTGAGATCATGACCTAAGCGAAAGTTGGATGCTTAACCGACTAAGCCACCCAGGCGTCCCGCGGTTGAGTATTTTGCCTGCTCTGTGAAGACTTCTCAGACCCTCCAGGCTGAGTCAGTCATGCTTATTGCCGAACTTCTACGGTTCTTTAATGGCTCTATTAGCGCAAACTGTATTTTCTGCATCAGAGATTGCAATACATGACTTGACACATCAGCTAACATCTAGACCGGCTACTTCAGTGCCTGGTGACTGTTAGCTCCTTCCCCACTTATTAGATTAAACGGGACCAGTCTGTGTCTCCGGATACAGCCAGCACTCCTGGGGGAAGAAGAAGACGGACCAGTTATACATACTGTACTTCTTCCCCTTGCCCTTCATTTCATTTTGTTTTATCAAAACACTCTCAGTATGTTTATTCCTATTCACAATATACCTAATTGAGGACAATAAAAATTGTTACCAGTTGTATATGGGTTTGCATTTTGATAGAGTTCGAAGACTCAAGCTAAGAACATGAAACATAAGGGCAGAGGGAGAGCCATCTTCAGTTAGAGGAAAAACATTGGCCGAAAAGGAAAGTTTCTAGAATCTCTGAAAGCATACCTCTTATAGGTACTGTGGGGACAAGACTAAGTCATTTCAAAAATACACCTTATTGGGGCGCCTGGGTGGCTTAGTCAGTTAAGCGTCCGACTTTCGCTTAGGTCATGATCTCGCGGTTCGTGGGTTCGAGCCCCGCGTCGGGCTCTGTGCTGACTGCCAGCTCAGAGCCTGGAGCCTGTTTCAGTCTGTGACTCCCTCTCTCTTTGACCCTCCCCTGCTCACACTGTCTCTCTCTCTCTCATAGAAATAAATAAAACATTAAAAAAATTTTTTAAAAAAATACACCTTACTCTACCACTTTTGAAGTTCGGTGGTTTCTTACAAAACTAAATATAATCTTACCATACAATCCAGCAATTGCACTCCTTGGTATTTCCCCAAGGAAGGTGGAAACTTATGCTTACACAAAAATCTGCACGTGCATGTTTGTAGCAGCTTTGTTATAATTGCTCAAACTTGGAAGCAACCAAGATGTACTTCAGTAGGGGAATGGAGAAATAAACTGTGGCATGTCTATACAATGGAATATTATTCAGTGCTAAAAAGAAATGAGCTATCAAGCCATGGAAAGGCACTGAGGGAGCTTAAATGCATGTTACTAAGTGAAAGAAGCCAATCTAAACAGGCCACATGCGGTATATCCCCGTTATATAACATTCTGCAAGAGGCAAAGCTATGCAGACAGTGTTGCCAGAGATTAGGAGGGAGGGAGGGGATGAATAGGTAGAGCACAGAGGGCTTTGAAGACAATGAAATTATTCTGTAGAGTACCATAATGATCCCATAACGTCATTATGCATTTGTCAAAAACGATAATGTACAACAGCAAGAGTGAAACCCAATATAAACTATGGACTTGAGCTGACCAGGGCATTACAACATCTGTAACAGATGTAGCACTGAAACGTGGGAGTGCAGGGCCATTATGTGCATATGGGCAAGGGGCGTCTGGAAACTGTGCATTCTTCTCAGTTTTGCTGTGCCCTTAAAACTGCTATGAAAAATAAAGTCTATTGGGGCGCCTGGGTGGCTTAGTCGGTTAAGCGTCCGACTTTCGCTTAGGTCATGATCTCGCAGTTCGTGGGTTCGAGCCCCGCGTCGGGCTCTGTGCTGACTGCCAGCTCAGAGCCTGGAGCCTGTTTCAGAGTCTGTGGCTCCCTCTCTCTCTGACCCTCCCCTGCTCACGCTGTCTCTCTCTCCTAGAAATAAATAAAGCATTAAAAAAATTTAAAAAAATAAAAATAAAAAAAAATAAAGTCTATTAAAAACCACTCTAGATCGAGGAAATTTCTGTCCGTGCGCTTCTGTAGTATTTGAGGAAAAGGCAGACTTGTACAGTCCCCTGAATCCCAAGTTGGGTGAGGTAGATGCTCACTGCAAGGACCATCCCGACCACATGCATTTACTCATTTGTCTCCTCTGCTAGGGTGTGAACCTCTCGAGGACAGGGACTGTGTTCGATTCAATGTTCCCTCCCCATTTGCCTGCCACAGAGCCTGGCGTCTGTTTGGTGCTTACGGCACATGTGCTCAATCAGTGAATCAGAGGGTGTAGGCAGCTGATCAGCTAAGAAATTCTATGCAGTGTCTCTTTACACGGAAAGATGTGAATGATATATAAATTAGGAAAAGCAAATTGCAGGACTATATAAATCCCATTTTTATAACAACAAAACAATGTAATTGTGCATGTGAAAAATGCATATTTGTATCTCTCTTATCTACATATGGAAAAAAAACTAAATGTAAAAAGTATCTCTGGGTATTGCTGTTGGAGAAGTAGAGAAAAGGAAAGTCCTGTGGTCAGTTTTTGAAAGGTCATACATGAAACATGTATAAGAAGGAAAATTTACCAAGTCAAAGATACAGAATAAAAGTGAACATTTTTCCCTTTTCTTCAGACCAGCTCACATCCCACTGATAACTGTTTCCTGTAATTTATTGCCAAAAATATTAAAAATTTTTTATCATTTATTTTTGAGAAACGGAGCGAGACAGAGTACAGAGAGAGAAGACACAGAATCCGAAGCAGGCTCCGGGCTCTGAGCTGTCAGCACAGAGCCCTACATGGGGCTCGAACTCGCAGACTGCGAGATCATGCCTTGAGCCGAATGAAGTCAGTCGTCTAACCGACTGAGCCACCCAGGTACTCCTATTGCCAAAAAATATTTTAAAGCCTATAGTCACATCATATATACATCTATTCTCGTAAAAATGTTACTCATCACCCTGCTACTTGTTCTTTTGACTCTTGAGGATATAGAATTACCTTATTCTTTTCTCAGGGCTATCCTTGGTCCATTATATGGATTTGCTGTAATTCAGTTCATTTGACCCCGAATTTTGAATACTGAATGTTACCAATCTTTTGCTGCTGCCAAACAATGTAGCAATAAATATTCTGGTACATACATTTTGCTAAGCATTTGGAACTATAGACATGGGGTAAATTTAAGGCAGAGGGATTAATGACAAAAGGAGATGGACATTTTTAGTTCTGACAAATACTGTCGACGCATCCTCCAGAGAGAATGCACCAGTGTACGTTTTCACCAACAATTTATGAAAGTGCTCACTTTCTCCTCAGTCTTGGAGAAATAGGCACCACTAAAAACTGGTACTTGCCAATCAGATCAGTGAATTAACAATCTTGTATCTTTATTCCCTGTAGTTTATTTGCCTTTATTTAATTACAAGCAAGGTTGTGCATCTTGTCATTTGCTTTTTGGAATATTGTTCCTTTTTCTGCAAACATTAATTTCTTTCGACTATTTCCCTCCTTCGCTTGATGGTCTTTTTCATACTGACTCACCTAAACTCTTTGATAATTAAGGAATCTTAACTTTTTACTATTTTCTTTGTAAATACATTTCCCCAGTTTTTCATTCGTCTCTTGGCTTTGTTTCTGGCATTTCCCCCCAAGCAACTTTAGAAATGTTTATGTGGTCAAATGTATTTTGTTTCTTGATGGTTTCTGGAGTTCGTTCTGACTTAAAATGATCTTGCTTATCACAGATCATAAATTCTTCTAACTTTTGATATTTTTTATGTTTAAATCGCTGATCCAGCCAGAGTTTATTTTGGAGAGGGGAGGAATGTTACAGTTTAACTTTGTAGGCATCTGTATTGTTTGTCTAAAATGAGCATATGTTTGGGGCACCTGGGTGGCTTAGTCGGTTGGTTAAGCATCCGACTTTCGCTTAGTTCATGATCTCGCGGTTCGTGGTTTCGAGCCCCGCGTCGGGCTCTGTGCTGACTGCCAGCTCAGAGCCTGGAGCCTGTTTCAGAGTCTGTATCTCCCTCTCTCTCTGACCCTCCCCTGCTCACGCTGTCTCTCTCTCGCTCTCTCCTAGAAATAAATAAAAATATTTTTAAAAAAATAAATAAAATGAGCATATGTTTGCTTTGGCAATTTGAAAATTCCAGTAAAGGAAAAAAAAAAGAAGATAAAGGTAAAAACCCACAGGACAAAGCCTGGAGATGGAAACATCAGGTAGGAGCTACTTTAATACATTGACCACCTATTATTTGTCAGGTTCGGTGCTAGGGACTGAAGGCGTAATAAGCGCCTGGACTGCAGCATTGACAATGGTAATGGGAAGGCAGGGAAGAATTGATGGAAGGGTTTAGCTCATAGAATGATCACCATGGCAACGGGAGCCTGAATCATTACTATGGAGACAAAGTGCTTGAAATTATGGCTAGAGGGATAGTGTGACTCTGTCCGTGAGGATTTTGCAAAAGGTAAACAGGTTGTTACAGATGTTTCAAAATGACACTGTTTCTCTCAGTTGAGGTTTCTGGTTCTTTTTTCCAGTGTTTTTATTTCAGGGAGGCTAGAGAATAGTTCAAAGACAACATGGATTCAGACAAGCACACACTTTATTCAGTCATTGCTGGTCATGAAGGCACCAGCCAGGGAATAGCCTTTTATTCAAAGAACTTACTTTGAATAAATACAAATAATATAAGGTGTATCACTGGTAAGCATCCTGATGTCTTGGAGATCTGCTTCCAGGATACCTTGTTGATGGGAGAGAGTGCTCACAGACCTTCTTCCCGGCAGCGATCACAAAGACGTGTACCCAACACTTACGGGCCAAAGAGAAACTTACATATGGTTGGGGGTGGGGCTTTGTTTTAATGGGAAATTTGACTCCTGAGCTATTTGATCATACCAATATGCGGTAGGCTTCACCTGCTCATCGGTACGGGCTATTATCAACCTCCAAATAATAATGCCTCTTTTTTACATTTTTAAAAATGTTTTATTTATTTCTGAGGGAGAGAGAGAGACAGCATGAGCACGGGAGGGTCAGAGAGAGAGGGAGACACAGAATCTGAAGCAGGCTCCAGGCTCTGAGCTGTCAGCACAGAGTCCGACGCGGGGCTCGAACCCACAAACCATGAGATCATGACCTGAGCCGAAGTCAGACGCTTAACCGACTGAGCCACCCATGTGTCCCAATAATGCCTCTTGGCCCCTCTCTGCCACCCCTTCACACAGCCCCCAGCCTACTTGCAGGGATGATGGGGACTTGGGCAGTCCCCAGGACAGAGGGATTCGTACAAGTGCTAGTCAGTCTCTGACACCACTGTATTTCTGCCACCGCTGGGTCTGAACACTGCCCCCTGCCCTGCCTGAGACCCCTGCTCATGGACGGGTCTCCTGCGGTGCCCAGCCACCCTGTCGCCTAAACAAGGTCACTGCTCCTGTGTCCTGTTTTACCATTTCACCCTGACACTCTTCTCTGATCCCCATAGCACAGCCCAAACCAGATTTTCACTTTGGGTGTGTATTTTCTTAAAGCTCAAGGACAACCAAAGGGCAGCTTATAGCCGGTTATCAGATGAGACTACTTTTACCCGATGAGCCAAGGCCCAGGCTCCATCTCCACCATGTGACAGAGGCCAATTTACCTCCATCTTCGAATGCCCTCAGCTCATCTATATTCCTTTGTATAAAGTGATCCTATAAAATTGATTTCTGATTTGGGCTGTAGCAAACACCTTGGAACTTGCCTCTGTTAATTCAGTCACATCAGCATTCACTCTCTCCAGGGGCGTTTGAGGGTCGGGCCCACAGGCGTCTGCCTTACTAACAAGTGCCAAAGGTGCTTGCACTGTAAACGACTTTGGGGAGTTTCGGAGGAAAACTGTGAGAAATGGATGCACACGGAAATCACCTGGTTGGGGGATGGGGGCTTTGAAAAATACTGCTACCTGGGTTTCATTTTGCAGATATTCTAATTTAATCAGTCTGGGGTGTGGCTCAGGCATGGAGTTATTGAAAATTTCCTCAGGTGGTTCTCGCACCAAAGTTGAGAAACCACTTTTCTCAAAACTCTACTGGGACAAATTAAACAGAAATAATTCTGTTAGAGAAAGCAAATTCCAGTGATCTTAGGCCTTCCCAGATTCCAGAAATGGAAGGTCGATACCTTTCATGTCTTCCATAGGCCCCTGTGAGCTCGCTGGAGTAACCAACTGGAAGTAATCCCGTCACCCTGGCCTGTTCGGTTCCTAGGTAACCTCTACATGGCAAGGAAATCATCTGACTGGATTGCACGTTGGAGTAATTTGTGTGGATCTACTAAGTGCTTGGTAACTGGTTATCAACCTTGCTGTGACCAGAAGCTGGCTGTGCTGGGCATTAGATACAGAGAGTGTTCCCCTTCCACCCGGCACACAGAGAGAAGGCTGAGGCCCTTGTTATTGGCATCCTACAAAATCCCGTGATGCCAGCCTCGGTAGGTACTGTGGGGTATGAGGCTGCTCAACAGCCCCTTAGAGCTGGTGATGAAGTGATCTCCAATTACTGTCCACTTAGTATCAGACAGACATCCCTTAAAGTCACCTGTCACAGAAGCAGCCAAATTTCATGACTCTGGTTTACTCTGGCTATAACCTTCTCCGCACACAAATTTAAACAAACGGTCCCAACATATCGTAATGATGGGGAAGTAGCAAAAGCCACTTCCAGCATTTTTTATCTGCTTGTTTTCATTTTGTTTTGAAGTCCTGAGCCTCAAGAACCCTACTGGGGAACAGTAAGAGTAAAGCCAACAGAGACCATACCACAGAATTTATTTCAAATAACGCACAGAATTGGCTAGTGCTGCTTCCATGTGGGAGAAGCCTGGATGGAACTTGCCTCATGGTCCTGGGCTGGAGTCAACCATTCAGATATTATTTTCTAGGTTTGGACTCTTCAGTACACTTGGTAACTGGGGGAGGCAATAAACCCAGGCATCAGACAGTTTTTGCTAAAAAAAAAAGAAAAGAAAAAGAAAAGAAAGAAAGGAAGGAAGGAAGGAAGAAAGAAAGAAAGAAAGAAAGGATCTCCTAACCTAGCTGATGTGCACATGATGAGGTCAGTGCAGTGTGCAGAGGGGTCTCTTGTAACACGGATACAGGACATGCATGAGCTCTGTCCCCACAGTGTGCAGGAATCACGAGGCTTCAGGGAGCTGTTGTAGGAGGTGTAATGCAGGTGGTTGAACGCTACAGTGGTTGGGGGGCATCAGGAATTTTCACTCTTCTTCAGCTTGTCTCAGATGAAATCCTTGGGAAGAGGTGGCCTGAGGCACCTGTGAGAAATCACCCCACTGACCCCATCAAAGGAGGGACGCCGAGACTCAGAGCACAGGGAAGCAAGGCTTTAATCAACGTTCTTGCACGAGTGGATGTCTGATGGCCTGGCGCACTGGGGCATTCGCAGCAGACCTTTTATCTCCTGGCGTGTAAGTCCCTCCCCTGCTTCCTCATTGGCTGAGTGCTACAGCGATTACAGCCTTACCTGGATGTCACCTATGCCCATAAAAGGCAAAAAGTAGTCTATTTGGAACAAATGTACATTCTCTGAGCTGATGCAGAGACTTTCAGCTCCTCTTCCATCTGCTCATCGCAAAGCCCGTGAAAACAAGCCTGCGAAACAAAGATGGGGAAGAAGAGCCAGGAAGTGAAATGCCTAAGATTTGGGACTCCATTGTAAGACGGGGGTGGGGTGGGGTTGCAGGCTCGTACATATTCCCAATAGCTTGTAAGCCTATTGTTAATTAGACACCACAGCTTTTATTTGGTATTTGTGAAAATGAATCATCTCCCTTACTTCTCACTACCTATAATAGAATGAGCTAGAACACGGGAGCTAGTGTATATTCACGCTGGAATGGGACTGCCTGGGCTCAACTCCAACTCCACCCGTAATTAGTTGTGTAACTGTAGGCGAATTTCTTACCCTCTATGACAGTTTATCTCCCTGTAAAATAAGAGTGGTAACAATAATACTTACCTCATAGAGCTGTGGTGAGGACTAAACAGAGAGAGTACTGTGGTAATCACAAGGTACTGTACGTGGGGCAACCTGATTGGGTGGAGGAAGAACAAAGTGGATAGAAGTTTACTGAATACACTGCAAGGTAGCAGCGGGCAGGACAGCAAAGGGGAGACTGTGTGCCAGGAAGCAGCAGTGGGGGGCTGTCGTTAAAGGGCGGAGTGGGGAGGTACGGGAAAGTGTGAGTGTCCCGTAACTCACACTCACTTTTGGTAACTGTCCCTGGTTGTACGCAGCCTATTCGCCAGTTTAGTGCCTACACATATTTGGAGAGGGGTGACTTAACAGGTATTTGGAGAGGGGTGACTTAACAGGTATTTGGAGAGGGGTGACTTAACAGGTATCTGGAGAGGGGTGACTTAACAGGTATTTGGAGAGAGGTATTTGGAGCTGTTTGCACTCAGCTCAGGGGGTGGCTGTGGGTCCTGCCCAGCTCCAGCCTCCATTGCTCAAGTCTGCTGCCTGCAAGTGGCCTCGACATGATGTAGTGTGATAATAACAGTCCCTTCCCCACAGGGCTGTCGTGAAGACTAAATAAAGCCTTACAGAAACATTCTGCTCAACGCTTGGCAGGCGTTAAGTGCTCGTAGCAGTTAACTTTTATTATTACGTTTATCACGGCAAAAGGGATAAGCACGTGGGCTGGTATCAGTCAGACCCGGGTTCCAGTCTTAACTCTATCGCTTATTTTATAACCTAGGACAACTCCCTTGTCCTGGGCCTCAGTTTCCCCCCCTAGGCTTGCGGATAGAGCCGTTGGTACCTCCACTGGGTTATGGTCTGGCCTAAAGGAGGGCGTGCCCGGCTCCTGGCAAGGGCGGGCTGTCTTTACCGGCCAGGGTGTGACGGGAAAGGCACCTCACAGCGGACTCTCTGCCCTCTCCCCCCAAGCCCACGCTCTCAGGGGTGCAGGCCTTCACGCCCCAACTGCTCGAAGGCCCCTTCGGTCCTCAGCTCCCGGATTGCTCCCACATATGGCAGTTCAGTTTCTTCCTGCAGGTAACGACCTCGTCTGGAATTCGTCAATGCTTCTGAGTCCATCGCTGGCAGAGCCTTTCTGGTGGCCCGACGCGCAGCCGCCGTCCACCAGGGAAGCCTCGGCTCTCCAGCGGGCAGCGCCCTCCAAATCCCCGGGAGGGTCTGGGAACACCCACCTTAGGACGGCCAGGGTGCGTGTCGGAGGCCTCCAGTCCGTGGGAGAAAGCGGCCACCTTCCCAAGGGTCACCTGAGCCCCGCCAGCGGCCAATGGTAGCTCCCGGGGGAAGTGGGGGGGGACGCGCAGGANCCATGCGGACGGGCCACGCGGACCGGCCATGCGGACCATGCGGACTGGCCATGCAGACCGTCCACGAGGACCATGCGGACTGGCCACGCGTACGAGCCATGTAGACCATGCAGACAGGCCATGCGGACCGGCCATGTGGACCATGGGAACCGGCCATGCGGACCATGCGGACAGGCCATGCGGACCATGCGGACGGGCCACGCGGACCATGCGGACGGGCCACGCGGACCATGCGGACGGGCCACGCGGATGGGCCATGCGGACCATGCGGACGGGCCACGCGGACGGGCCCCAGGCAAGGGCCGTCCCTGATTGGACGCTCCCGAAACTGTGCAGTGTCCCCAGTCCAGCGCCGGCTGGTCACCACCTGACCACCGCCCCCTCGGGGAGGGACAGGACTGGCTCGGGCCGGGAGGGGCTTCCGTTTTCTCACGCAGAAATTTCTGGGGGCTGCTCTAGAGCAGCCTTGGCCGGGGGTCCCCTCGGGTGGAGCTGGACGTGACGTCCCAGGCCGGCAATAGCTCCGATTGCCCGAAAGGAGGCCGAGCATCCAACTTGGGTTTTGCAAATCCAAGAACCTGAACTGCCTCTTTGGAAGGAAGTAGTGGATATGCTGGACCCCGCGTTAAAGACCCTACACCTCGGCTTTCCTTCCTCACGTGACCCTCCTGAGTTTTCTTTGGAATAGTTTCCGTGAGTTAGCAAGAGGCGAGGGACATTCTTTGAGGTGTCAGAAAAATAGTGACAGTGTTATCTTCCGTCCACCGATATGCAAAGAAGGGCGATGTTGTTAATGGGATTCCGGTCCACCTGCAGCAGCCCATCCTGACCCAGCAAATAAATACCTATGAACACAGAGCGCCTTTGAAAACTTGGAGGAAATGGAAAAGTATACAGAAAAACACATCAAGTAACAAAAATAACATCAGAAAACATAGGAAACCCAGATAATCAGGGAATACTCTGGTTTCTCTTAAGATCGTATAAATCTGTCGCCTTTTACTAAATAATCAGGGAATAGAATTGGAAATTTAAAAAAAGAAATCTGTCCTCTTCTTCACCAGAGAAGGCTCAGATGATTTCACAGAAAAATGTTCTCATTTTCAAAGAATAGGGAAACCCCTCTTCCTTTTTAAACATTGTTGCAGGGGCTCCTGGGTGGCTCAGTCGGCTGAGCATCCGACTCTGGCTCAGGTCATGATCTCGCAGTTCATGGGCTTGAGCCCCGCGTCAGGCTCTGTGCTGACAGCTCAGAGCCTGGAGCTGCTTCGGATTCTGTGTCTCCCTCTCTCTGACCCTCCCCTGCTTGCACTCCATCTCTCCAAAATAAATGAATGTTAAAAATTTTTTTAAACATTGTTTCAGAAGATAGAAAAGTAGGAAGACTTCCCAACTCATTTAATGATGCAGTGTTTATACCTAAACAAGGACAAAATGCAAAAGTTTTAGCTTAATATCACTCATAAGTATCACCCGTAGATATAAAAATCCTAAACAAAATATTATCAAATACAACAGCGTATTTTAAAAATGTATCACAATCGGGTGCCTGGGTGGCTTAGTTGGATGAGCGTCCGACTTTCGCTCAGGTCATGATCTCGCGGTTTGTGGGTTCGAGCCCCGTGTCGGGCTCTGTGCTGACTGCCAGCTCAGAGCCTGGAGCCTGTTTCGGAGTCCGTGTCTCCCTCTCTCTCTGACCCTCCCCTGCTCACGCTGTCTCTCTCTCCTAGAAATAAATAAAAATATTTTTAAAAAAATTTAAAAAAACTAAAATGTATCACAATCAAGGAGGATTTATCCCAGACATAGAAGAGTGTTTTAACATCAGGGGGAAAAAAAATCTATCCGTACAACCTACCACACCAAGAAAGTAAAGCAGAAAAACAGTACAATCCTTTGAACAGACACAGAAGCACATTTATGCATTCAGTGATAATTCATGGCAAAACTTTCAGCACTACGAATAAAGGGCATCTTTTCCAAGTGTACAGCAAATATTATACTTAATGGTGAAATGTGAAGATGAAAGCCAAGGGCAAAGATGCCCACTATTAACAATACCGCTCCACGCCCATTATAATGGAGGGTCTGGCCCGGAGCTGTTCAATGTGGTTGCCACTAGACACAGGGGGTTTTTCAAATCTTAACTAAAGATTCAGTTCCTGAGTCTCACTAGCCATATTTTAACTGCCAAAAGAGCCATATATGTGGCTACTATATTGAACAAACCAGCTACAGAGCATTTCCATCATTGTAGAAAATTCTATTGTATAGCGCTACTCTAGCCAATATTTTTTTTAGAAAGCAAGAAAATGAAGTAAGAGACCTAAGAATTGGAAGGAAGAAAATGTTCGCCCCCCTTCAGACCAGATGGTTGCCTACATAGAGCATCTACGATGAACTATTGGATAAACTCAGATAAACTATTAGAATTACTAAGATTAGCAATGTTGCTGTATACAAGATCTGCATCATAGCTATCACACACTGACTTTTCTTACGTATCTGGTATTGTGTCAAGGGCTTTCATGTACTCTTACATATTACAAATTTAATTCTTTAAAAAAAACTGTTTTACATTTATTTATTATTGAGAGACACAGAGAGACAGAGCATGAACAGGGGAGGGGTAGAGGGAGAAGGAGACACAGAATCCGAAGCAGGCTCCAGGCTCTCAGCGGTCAGCACAGAGCCCGACGCGGGGCTCAAACCCACAGACCGTGAGATCGTGACCTGAGTCGAAGTCGGACGCTCAACCGACCGAGCCACTCAGGTGCCCCTACAATTTGCTTCTTACAACAACCCTGAGGTAAGTGCTAATATTATGTCCACCTTTAGATGTAGAAACTGAGGCAGAGTGATTAGGCAATGTCTAGGCTCCAAGAGCTAGAATAGGAACAGCCAGGAGCCCAACCTCAGGCCGGCTGGCTCTAGAGCTTGCACTTTAACACTATGCAGTTTTGCCTGCGCTGCATTCCATTACATGAACAAATTAGATAATAGAATAGGGGAAAGTGTAAGGGATGAAAAAGATGTCTTTACAAAAGCAAGAAAGAAATTAGGCATAAAGCTAAGAAAAGATACACAAGGCTGAGCTCCTTACTTTGGAGGAAATGGTGGTTTCCCCCCAGCAGGCTTATTGCTTCTGACGGGGATTGAACGCAGGACTTC
This sequence comes from Crocuta crocuta, assembly GCF_008692635.1. NCBI lineage: Eukaryota > Metazoa > Chordata > Mammalia > Carnivora > Hyaenidae > Crocuta > Crocuta crocuta. The sequence goes on from NW_027529596.1 coordinate 2,655,274, forward strand.
AGCAGGAGCATCGGATTGCCACGATGGCAGCAATTCACCTCCTGGATTTCAAACGATAAGCACTGGCCACACCTGCTAAAGGTTTACTTCTCAAGTTCTTTCCGGGGGTCAGACTCTCCAGGACAACTGCAGACAGCAGTCTGTTTTTCTGGATCAGCACCTGTGGCTTTCCCTCTTTCCAGAGGGTGAGGTGCGTAGTCTAGTCTCCAGGCAGCAGAGCCTGGATGTCATGAGCCACTCCAGGGCCCGTGTGTCGCTTTGGACTCTCCACCTGCCCCAAGTGCGAAAGACCCCTCCAACGCTTGACCTCCATCACTACGCAAAAATATTTTTTCCCTCCCCGGAGAAGCTCTCATTCACACTGAGTAGGGGCCAAAGGTTTCAGCCACGTTCTCCAAATTTCAGTTTGGCTAGCTGCTTACGGAGGTTGGAAGGGGTTGTTTTCCAGCATATGCACTTGAAGAATTTGTGTTTTAGAAAGTTTAGGGGACGGCCCCACCAATACTACTGATATCCCCAAGGTCATCTTCATTCCTAATGGGAGCTCTTAGAGCTATCTGCTGCCTCATCACCGTCTGGAGTGTTTTTCCCGTCATCACAGAACTGTCAGGCTCTCAGCGAGAAAGGGCAAAAGAATGAAGAGTTGCTTCTGAGATTCCCTTCAGGGCATAGACGTGTCCTGGGGAGACCTAAGGGGCCATGCCCCAGGTTGGCTCTGTGTCCTCAGAAGCTAATCTACGGTCCGCGGCGCTGGCCCCTATTCTGCCCTTCTGGCTGAATAGTAAAGTCTGCCGGGTGTCTATTCTCATTTGATTGTCCTGCCTCTGGCCATCACACCTACAGTCCTCTGCTCTACCTGCTGAGCCACAGAAGGGCTCTCTGATTGTCCTGATTCTAAGTCTTCTTGTAGTGTTTTACCTTAGATTTTTACTCATGCTCTCCTAACTGGAGAAATTATTATAGGAGATTTTAAAAATAGATTTTAAAAACTAGGCTCATGAATGTTTGTAGAATTTTTTACATTTTAAAGTTTTTTAAAGTTTATTTATTTTGAGGGAGAGAGAGGATGAGTGGGGAGGGGCAGAGAGAGAGAGGGAGAAAGAGAATCCCAAGAAGACTCCGCACCATCAGCGCAGAGGTGGGGCTGATCTCATGAACCTTGAGATCATGACCCGAGCCACAAAAATCAAGAGTCGGATGCTTAACCATCTGAGTCATCCAGGTGCCCCTACATTTTATAAGTATTTTACAGCTGACTGGCTCTTAATTACTGTCCATCTATATTATAGATCACGCTTCTATCTTCTGTCCCTTCAATTCTGAGACTATTCTAACTCCAGCAAAAAGGCTTTGATCAAGTTAAGTACAACCACGATAGCATCCAAACACATGTAAAAACAGTGCTTACCTTTCAGTATTCTTGGGGTTGCTTAGGTATCTTTCCTTTACTAGGATCCCTAGATTCTAAATTCTCCTGTTTCTCAGAGTCCTAGAACTTTCATCTCCAAGAGCTTCCAAGAATGGACATGGGAACTGTTGTTAACTTCTTGTAGTGCTGTTTTGCACTGAATGTTTGTACCCCTCCCGCCAATTCCTATCTTGAAACCCTAACTCCCAGTGTGGTTGTGTTTGGAGATGGGGCCTCTAAGGAGATGATTAAGGTTAAGTGAGGTTATAAGGGTAGGGCCCTGATCCAAGAGGATTAGCGTCTTTATAAGCAGAGACACCAGAGATGTGCTCTCGCCCTCCCTATGCACGCACGCATGTGTACACACACACGGGAAAGGCCATGTGAAGATATAGAAAGATGATGGCCATCTACAAGCCAGGAACAGACCCCTCACAAGAAACCAAATTTGCTGGCACCTTAATGACTTCTAACTTCCAGAACTGTGAGAAAATAAATTTCTGTTCTTTACACCCCCTAGTCTGATATTTTGTGGTAGCAGCCTGAGCAAACTAAGTACCTGTAAAGCTTCAGAGGGTTTTAAGCTGGAACCCAAGGATAGAACTGTGTTCCAATAAAATGGTGTAAAATGTAACCCTCTATGTAGTTTATGCATTTAGAACGATGATTCGGAGAAGGGCTGCAAAGGCTTCGCCAGACTGCCAATGAAGTCCATGCCATAAAAAAAGATTAAGAGCCTCTTCACCTCCTTCTGGCAGACATAAAATAAATATATGTGGTGTCAGGATGACCTGGCTCTCTAATTGTTTTCAGCCATAAATTTAGGGACTGATACAATCTAGTCTATAACCTTTTTTTTTTTCTTAAGTGGTCTTCATGCCCAGTACGGAGCCCAATGCAGGGCTTGAACTTACGACCCTGAGATCAAGACCTGAACTGAAATCGAGAGCTGGACGCTTAACCGACTGAACCACCCAGATCCCCACTAGTCTATAACCTTAACTATATTAAAATTTGTACATCAATATAGATAGGTAGGTAGGCAGGCAGGCAGGCAGATAGATAGATAGATAGATGATAGATAGAGATTAGGAAGAATAGTATATAGAATTTTCTAGAATATTTTATTCTGACAGACATATTTTGAGTGTGAGCCACTATGTACCATCATGTATAACTGTACATAAATGCATACACCACATAGTATTACATATTATAGTGAATGTTATAATGGTAAATTCAACCAGGCAACTAAAAATATTATCAGTAATATTTTAAACCTGAACTGTAAGAGTCCTTCCAGTAAAGCAGAGCCACAGCTCTGAAATGGAAGACCTCACACATTTGCTGGCAGTGCTCTGGGAAGAAGGCTAAGGAGCCAGTGTTAATGAGTGGAGTAAGAAACTCAATCAACAAGTATTTCTTCTGTGGTAGACACCAGCCAGTGTAAAGAACGAGTCAGTGGTTTATTTATTTATTTATGTTTTATATTTTTATTTATTTCTAGGAGAGAGAGAGAGAGAGAGAGAGACAGCGCGGGCAGGGAAGGGTCAGAGAGAGAGGGAGTCACGGACTCCGAAACAGGCTCCAGGCTCTGAGCTGGCAGTCAGCACAGAGCCCGACGCGGGGCTCGAACCCACGAACCGCGAGATCATGACCTAAGCGAAAGTTGGACGCTCAACCGACTAAGCCACCCAGGCGCCCCAAAGTGGTTTATAAATAGGTCCAAAAATCCTAAATATGGTACCTGGGAGGAAGAAGAACAATACTAACATAATCTTCAGAAATGAGACATGTCACAACTCCATCAACATCAAACCCTATTGCCAAAAATCCAGTGCTTTTGGAAGAATTAAGCAAGCAGAGGCCAAACTTTCATAGATACCTAAATAAAATTGGTATGAGGGGCGCCTGGGTAGCTCAGTCGTTTGAGCGACTCATAACCTCGCCATCGAGCTTCATGATCTCTCAGTCTGTGAGTTCGAGCCCCGCATTGGGCTCTGTGCTGACAGCTTGGAGCCTGGAGCCTGCTTCAGATTCTGTGTCTCCCTCTCTCCCTGCTCATGCTCTGTCTCTCTGTCTCTCAAAAATAAATAAACATTAAAAATTTTTTAAATAAAACTGGTATGAAAATAAACTTTTTTCAGGGCTTTCCTTTGTATTATATTGGTATACAATGACATTTATATAATCATATATTTGTGATTTACATAATTATATGTTGAAGGAAGTGGCATAAAAACAGGTGATATATAAATAATACTATCAACCTTTAACTGTTCATCTGAATTAAATGGAAAGAAGATATGGATCATGGAAGTAGTGGAAATTCTTATTTGATATTTTCTGTTCCCAATATCCTATTGAGTTAACTTTACTAGCTACTTTAAAGCTAGTCTGCTGTTGGGGAAGAGAAAATTGCTAAAGGATAGTCCAAAAAATAGATTTTTAAAAAATAGATTAAACTAACATTTGTAGAATTCTTTACACTTCGTGAACGACTTTCACTTACATTCTCTGAAAAGCCTCTTAATAGTTATCTGCATGTTGTAGGCATTGTGTAACTATTGCTATCACTAAACGGAGATTTAGAATTAGTGCTTTAAAGTAAACCACCAAATTACAAGTGGTTTTCATATTTCTTTCTATTAAGTATATTGTTTGGTCAGATTTCTGTGTATGTTATATTGTCTGACACTGCAGTTTACATGGACATTTAACAGAATCATTATACTGAAATTGATGCTCATAGGTGTGTATAGTGACGAGAGAGAAAGGACTAGATGCATACAGTTATGGGTGTTAACAAGTACCGATGTGAAGACATAGAAGTCGTATTTTTCTTAGGGGATAGGTGGCGACAGAGATGAGAAACAGGGACTGTTTCTGGACGATGTACCTAAACATTTCCTTGTGCCCTTTTCGATTGCTGTTGAATTGGCCCTTTGACAGGTACTTATATATGTTTGAGTCTGTTTGCAAAAAAATGTAGGTAGCCACCCACGGTTGTCAAAACCAGCAGAGGGAGAGATACGTGTAAAGGGGCTGAGTGATATGGTTTGTTATAGAAAGTCAGTGGGGCACCTGGGTAGCTCAGTCGGTAAAGCATCCGACTTCGGCTCAAGTCATGATCTCGAAGTTTGTGGGTTTGAGCCCCGTGTCGGGCTCTGTGCTGACAGCTCAGAGCCTGGAACCTGCTTGGGATTCTGTGTCTCCCTCTCTCTCTGCCCCTCCCCCACTTGCACTCTGTCTCTCTCTCTCAAAAATGAATAAATGTTAAAAAACAACAACAACAACAACAACAACAACAGAAAGTCAGTAACTAGAATGCAAAGTGCATCCTAAGGGGTAGTGGAGGCAGGCCAGGATGTACGTGGTTTGCACAGATAGGCACAGTCTGGGTCTTAAGGAAATGCGAATGCCAGGGGAGGGCGTTGAATACTCAGTGGTCTGCGCTCAAGCTGCAATAGGTGACGGAGGTCAGCCTTCTGTGACCTTCTCAAGGAGAAATCAAAAATAGGAAGAACCATAAAAGGGGGTAAGCAGAGGCATGCAAGCAATATTTTTAAACAATCAGATACGATAGAAACATATATTAAGATGACCTTAGGATCTTTCTCACGTCTGTGTGGAAATCAGTAAATCTTCATTTTTAGAACTACAACAAATTATACCTCGTGATGCACAAGTATTTGAGCTGCTTGCAAGCACATATGCCTGTTTCCTCTTTTGTATATATAATAATTTTCTAGATATAATCTATAAATATATATAATATATAACAAGCTTTTAAGCAGTTCTTCAGGGCAATTGGGAAGAATATTTCCTGGGCTATAATCCTCAGTAACACCATGAATAAAAGCATTTACTAACCTAACTGAGGTTGGCTTTCTACAGTGGGGACTCAAGAAAAAGTGGAAGTGGATAACTACTTTTTAAAAAAATATTTTTATTTATTTCTAGGAGAGAGAGAGAGAGACAGTGTGAGCAGGGGAGGGTCAGAGAGAGAGGGAGACACAGACTCTGAAATAGGCTCCAGGCTCTGAGCTGGCAGTCAGCACAGAGCCTGACGTGGGGCTCGAACTCACGAACCGCGAGATCATGACCCAAGCGAAAGTCGGACGCTTAACCAACTAAGCCACCCAGGCGCCCCATAACTACTTTTTAAAAAGTCAAAATTTCTCTGTAGTTTAATGACACAGACAGTAAGACTTTACCTGCCAGGTTCATCTTTGTAAACCCAGAACACAAAAGAGTTCCAGGTACATAATAGTATTTGCTGAACAAACGAGTTCAAGTTGAAGGGGCCTCCACAGGGAAATTACACAAGATTTAAAAGCAATGAGGATTGTTTTCAGTCTTTGCGAGGCAATTTGACAATATACACCAAGACTCTTATAAATATCCCTACCATTTAAACTAATAAGTCTATTCATGGGACTCTATTCTAAAGTAGTAATCCTAAATGAAGAAAAGCTTTATGCATAAAGTTTATTACATTATTTCTTTTAATAGAGAAAAAAAATGGAAACAATCAGGCTAACGGGAAACAAGTTATTGTGTACATTCTATTTGTGGGGTGTTTAATAAGCGGTCATTAAAATTATGATTATAAAGACACTATAATACCAGAGGATAAAATTTATATAATTATATTAAACTTAACCCCCAGCCCTTCCCCACCAAGATGCACAGTTGAAAATAGACCATGATTGGGGCGCCTGGGTGGCTTAGTCGGTTAAGCGTCCGACTTTCGCTTAGGTCATGATCTCGCGGTTCGTGGGTTCGAGCCCCGCGTCGGGCTCTGTGCTGACTGCCAGCTCAGAGCCTGGAGCCTGTTTCAGAGTCTGTGACTCCCTCTCTCTCTGACCCTCCCCTGCTCACACTGTCTCTCTCTCTCTCTCCTAGAAATAAATAAAACATTTAAAAAAAATTTAAAAAAAAGAAAATAGACCATGATTATAAATTATGGGGAGAGGAATCTCTATCAGATAACTTTGTCCGGAAGTAGCACTTTTCCTTTCTTTTTTCTCTATCATACTTTTGTGTTTATTTTTCTCATTTTTCACAATTACTTAATTTACTCAGCAAATATTTACTGAGCGCCTACTATGGGCCGGGTACTGCTCTAGGCACTGGGGAAAACAGCACCGAATAAAACACAGATCCTGTGCACGTGGAACTCACACTGTAGCTGGAGGAGGCAGAGAATGAACAAGAACAATTAAGTGCCCTATTAAATGATTAGCGCTTGGCGAAAAATAAGGCGAAGAAAGAGAACAAAACGGACACTGCGTTTGCTTTTAGGCCCACGGAGGAAGAAACCCATCCCGGTGGGAGGACGACGGGCCCAATTCAGAAACTGCGCAGCGGCGCCGGGCGACTCGGGGTTCAGCGTCCGAGGGGCTCAGCTCGGCAGCCCTGCGCTGACAGCTGGGAGCCTGGAGCTGCTTCGGACTGTGTCTCCCCCTCTCTCTGCCCCTGCCCTGCTCGCTCTCTGTCTCCGTCTCTCAAAAATGCGTAAACACTAAAAAAAACTCTTTTTACATTGTCCCGCCGGAAACAAACGGAGGTACCGCGCGGCAAGACCCCGGCAGGTGCAGCCGCCGGCCCAGCGGGCCCCGAGGGGAGGGGGGCGGGGCGGGCCACCCGGATCAC
>NW_027529596.1:2662366-2680038 GCF_008692635.1 Crocuta crocuta
TGGGCCAGAGCTCTCCCCGGATTGGTTTTTCGGTTGCGGCAGCCTGTGGCAGAGCCGGCCGCGGTCGGGCTGAGACGCGGGGAGTAATGGCGACCTTTGTGAGCGAGCTGGAGGCGGCCAAGAAGAACTTGAGCGAGGCCCTCGGGGACAACGTGAAGCACTNAGGTGGAGCAGAGAGAGAGAGGCACAGAATCGGAAGCAGGCTCCAGGCTATCAGTACAGAGCCTGATGCGGGGCTCGAACTCACAAACTGTGAGATCATGACCTGAGCTGAAGTCGGTCGCTCAACCGACTGAGCCACCCAGGTGCCCCTAATTTTTTGTGAACACTTTTTGGTTCCCAAAGATAAAGTGTTCTACTTAAAATTACGGGTTTTTTAAAATTTTTTTAATGTTAATTTATTTTTGAGAGCGAGCAAGAGAGAGAGACTGTGTGAACAGGGGAGGGACAGAGAGAGAGGGAAACACAGAATTCAGAATCGGAAGCAGGCTCCANTGTGAACACTTTTTGGTTCCCAAAGATAAAGTGTTCTACTTAAAATTACGGGTTTTTTAAAATTTTTTAATGTTTATTTATGAGAGCGAGCAAGAGAGAGAGAGACAGTGTGTGAACAGGGGAGGGGCAGAGAGAGAGGGAAACACAGAATTCAGAATCGGAAGCAGGCTCCAGGCTCTGAGCCGTCAGCACAGAGCCCGACGCGGGGCTGGAACCCACGAACCGTGGGATCATGACCTGAGCCGAAGTCGGACGCTTAACTGCTGAGCCCCCCAGGCGCCCCCACCTAAAGTTAGGTCTTAATAGTCACGTTTACTGTCAGTCAGTTTCTTTGCTTAATTAATTGAAAATTATTAGTTATTTTAATAGGTAAAATTAACGTTTTTCACCATTTATTGACTACAGAGTGTTACTTTTGTAATCGTGACTGCTGACATTTACATTTTCAAGCACAGTTGACTTTCGTTCTGTTACATCTAGGGTGCTTGCAAGATATCTGAAAGTGTTTCCATGCTGCAACAAATCTGAAAGACTGGCTTGTGTGTGTAAGGTACTGACGAGGTGTGATGGTGGCTTCCATGACCCCACAGTTACAACGCGGGTCTGCCCGGAATTTGAAGTCAGTATTCCCTTATTTGGTCTTTAAAGGCCCATGCTGGCTCTCACATGTTGGTCAAGTACACACAGCAAAGCTCAATTGGATGCACCTGTAGTGTGAATCTTCACTAACACGTGATCAAGATACGCTTTTGTGCCATGAATAGTTAGTGGTGCACTGTTGGTCTGTCTGCCTTTGTTTTCCATTCTGTCATTATCTTTTTCTCCTGCTCCTTAAAAAGCGCCTCTTGGTTTAATACTCTGTAATGTTGCTCTCCAGTCATTTCTCGTATTTCTTCCATGAGTAGTTTGCTTTGGTTTATATATAACCTCACCAATTAGACGTGGTCCTTGGTGGGAGGCAACACAGAGAAAGTGCATAAGGACCCCAGATAAGAGTTGTGTTCAATTTGTCTAGGGTCCAAATGGCTTTTATGTTAAGTTGCATGCCCACAGCAGCTTCTAGAAAGACATGGCCTTTGCTAGGGAACTTTGCATAGTACCCAAGAGAGTGTCCTGTTGAAATAGGTGTTGGAGTTTTTGGTGACCTGATCATGTGTGATTTAGTTTTCTGCATGTATCTCCAGTGCTTCCTAGTCTGACCCACTTAAACTTGCCACCTGTCATCCTCACCTTCACAGAGTTTCAGTACTCTTGAGGAAAACAGACGTTTGTCCTGTGGCGAGTTAACACGGGCACCAGGATTGGGGAGCAGGTCTTCCAGATCTTGGAAAGGGTCCTGGCTCCTTGGGCTGGAAAGTTTGCCATTGGAGGAGATGGGGAGCATCATGTTGGCGGAACTTCCTGGTAGAGCCTTGTTTTACTTCTAGAATAAGTTCACACTCAAAGTAGGGAGGTATTTGCATCCTAATTGTAAAATAGCGGCACAGGGCTCTCAGATAACGAACTGTCTCATGATACTATCTTCTGTTGCATAGACTGGGAGGGGAAAATACATTTTTCCTGTGGAGCCTTATTTCATTTCATAATAGTTCCTGTCCTTAAAGAAAAAAAAAAGCATTTAAGTATCCATTGTTGGGAAGTAGTTGGCAAGTTATTATTGACTAGTGAGTGTGTGAATATGAGGTGAAAATGCCACGCTCTAGAACTAAACATCTTTTGCTGTTGAGTGAAATGGGTCTTGGGCAACTTTGACCCCATTAAAGCTATAGGTTTTCTCCTGGGGGAAGAAATGCACGCGAACCCAAAGCTTTGCATGCAGTTCCACGCACACACAGCCAGCTGCACGCACACACAGCCAGCTGCGTACAGAAGTGCGTACTAGGATGACCTGAAGCGAATCTGTGTGCAGCAGAGACCTGAGTGGGTATAATAAGGCAGTGAGAGCCATTAGACCATCTCCTTTAGAAATCGTTTTTTTCCCCCCTCAGGAACTTAAATTAGCATTAGAAAGTAGCTGAGTGTGAATTGAAAGTGATTGTTAGACAGGTACTGAGTAACTTTTAATTGTTCCATGAACAAAAAGCAGCTTCCTTAAGCACTGAATCAAGGGCTGTCGATGTGAAAAGTCATATTTTACTCCTATTTCTAATACTGTTGTTGAGGTATAAGGGATCAAGTCATTATTTTTTTTTCTGCCAGTTAACTAGTGATTTTTATGACTAGTGGTTGGTTTTCACTTTAAAAACCACTGTTTCTCGTATGCACGGTATTTTCATTGAGGTGAGGTCTTTTAGAAACTCATTATTTCAGCCAGTTAGTTAGATTAAAACTTGAGTTCGCCTGAAAGGAAAGAGCTTATCAGGATCAGTATTAGTGACCACTTCCCAACCCATAAAACACACACAACCTTTTATAATCTAAATCTTGTTTTTATTGGGGTGTGATTGACATATAACACTATATTGGTTTCAGGTATGCACCAGTGACTCAGTACATGTATATATTGCAAACTGATCATCACCGTAAGTCTAGTTAACATCTGTCACGATAGATAAAAATTCTTATGAGAACTATTTTTTCTTAGGAGAACTTTTAGGATCTAGTGTTAGCAACTTCCACATATACAATACAGTGTTACTAGCTGAAGTTGATAATTGGAAAATTAGTGTCTTTGAAATTAATGCTTAAAAGTTAATACTTTTAATTATAATACTTCTAAAATATGAATATTTAATGTAAGATTCTGGAGGATAGGTCATTTGGAAAGGCAACAGTGAGGAAGGAAAGGTACAGCTGTGGTTTTGGCTACTTGACTCGTGAGTCCAATTATGTGACAACCTGTCAGTCCCTTTTGGGGAAAAGCTTTTCTTCCTTTTAGTTCTGTTGGCATTCTTTTTTTCCCCCTTTTTTTCTTATTAAGTAGGCTCCATGCCCAACAGGGGCCTTGAACTCACAGCCCTGAGATCAAGAGTCACAGGCTCTACCGACCGAGCCAGGCAGCCTCTGTCAGTGTTCGGATTCCTAGGTGTATTAGTTTTCAAGGGCTGTGGTAACAGAATACCGCAGATGGGGTAGATTAAACAATAGAAATACGTTTTCTCATAGTTCTGGATGCTGGAAGTCCAGCATCAAGGAAGTCTGACAATACCCTTCAGCAGGGTTGTTCTGAGGCCTCTCCCTCTGGCTTATAAATGGCCACTGTTGTGTGTGTGTGTGTGTGTGTGTGTGTGTGTGTGTGCGCGCGCGCGCGCGTTTGTGTGTGTGTGTTGCAGTTCTTCTTGCTAGGGCACCCATCACATTGGCTTAGGGCCCACCCTGAAGAGGTCATTTTAATTTAATCACCTCTTTACCATCCTGGGTGCTGGGGGTCTAGGCCTTCAACATACGAGTTTGGGGGGAGATCATAACTGCCCGTGCAGTAGGGAATGCCAGGTTTCCTTCCCTGGGGTTTGGGGCGGGGACGGTGAACTTGGGAAGGAAGCAAAACCCTTGGTTCTTAATACTGCTTCTGCCTCTGCAGATACTGGGCTAACTTAAAGTTGTGGTTCAAGCAGAAGATCAGCAAAGAAGAGTTTGACCTTGAAGCTCATAGACTTCTCACGCAGGATAATGGTAAAATAATTATCTGGGGGAGTTATTTTACTGTTTTGAAGTTTTCCCAGATTTGCGATAAATCGCAGATCAATAATCGCCATAATAAATTGCAATAAATTTTGCAGTAAGTCTTTTCACTTAAAAAACTAAAATGGAGTTTTTAATGGTGTGTAAGATTGCTATAATAAGATGGATATTTAAAATAAAGTATAAAGAATGGCAGGGTAGGGGACATCCAGAGTCAAATAATGGTTTCCGTAGGTTGTAAATATTTTGTTTGACTTGTGACCATCTTCCCTTTTTCAGTCCATTCCCACAACGACTTCCTCCTGGCTATTCTTACGCGCTGTCAGATTCTGGTGTCTACACCAGGTAAGGGAGCGGAAGCACTTGATGCCAGTCAGCAGAGCCAGCGGAGCGCTAGGCTTTGCTGCCGTTACCAGCCCCGTCCGTTGTTTGCAAACGCAATGTTCTTTGAACTGCTCACAGGAAAAAATTGATTATGTCGGTGCAGACTGTTTGGTGAAGCTGTGTAAAGCAGGCGCTCCGCCTGTGCTTTCGTTGACTTTTGGGCTTTCCTGTCCGCTCAGCTGGAGTCTAGATTACTTATGACTGACAAGTGAGCAAGAGGGTGGGCGGTCAGGGTGAAGACGCTCAAGGGCAGCTAGAATCAGACAGGGTGTTCCAGAAATATAGGGAAGGGGAGGTGGGGTTAGGTGGAGGGGAAACCACGGCATATGGTGAGAACCTGGACTTTCACTTGTTTTCTCAGGTAAGATGCTAATTGGCCCCTGGGAGGTTGGAGCTTCGGCATGGTGGGGGGTGGAGGGGGGCAGCTCAGGCCATCACGTCAGCCTAAAGAGGTATAAAGAGAAGCCGTGACCCCTTTACCCCAAATTGTTTGGCGTTTAAGCGGTACAGGTCACTTCTTTCATCCATCTTATTTTAATCAAGTAGTCAAAAATCAGGAATTAAATACATTAACAGTTGGCCTCACAATAAAACTGATCCTGAGCTGTTGTTAAAAACTTAGATTTATAGGTACCTCCTGCTATCAAGTTGAATTTTTTTGTTCTTGTTTTTAAAGGGCCTGTGGTCATTTTGATGATCACTGATTAAAAACCTCCCTCCCTCCCTTCCTTCCTTCCTAAATTCAACCTAGTTGACATACAGTGTAGTGTTGGCTTCAGGAGTAGAACCCAGTGATTCATCTCTTAACATAGGACACCAGTGCTCATCCCAACAAGGGCCCTGCTTCATGCCCACCACCCACCTCGCCCATCCCTCCACTCACCCCCCTCCAGCAAACCTCAGTTTGTTCTCTGTATTTTAAAATATATTTTCTCTGTATTTATGGTTTGCCTTCCTCTCTGTTTTTATCTTTTTTTTCCTTCCCTTCCCCTATGTTCATCTGTTGTGAAAAACCCATCTTTATGTAGAAATAGCTCATACTTTCTGTCATTCCTTCTGCTAGCCTCTACTGTATGATAAAGAATCCAGATACAGTCTCCTAAAGCCCAGGTCCTCCTCACGCAAAGAAGTTGTCATCGGTGTTGTGGAGTTTGTAGGCGCCGCTTCCCAAACCCCGTGCTGCCCCTAACCGCATGTTGTCACACGTGCACGTGCGTCAGATTTCTGATGTTCTGTTTTCTTTAGATAGAAGTGGACTTCAACTAGTGAGATGGTAAAGAGGGCCCACTTTTTGGTATATAATTTAATTTGATCAGAACAGCCAACATTGTGAGGACTAGATCTTGCTTTTCACGTAGGTATATTCTCAAGTGCTCTGTGTGCAAAGGTAAGTGGGACCATTGGTTGTAAAAACCCTGATAAGGTCAAGAGACTTTGGTTCAAGTTTAGGTTTTGCCACTAGCTTAGGTAGTGTAGTTAATTATTGGGTGTTCTTAGTTTTCACATTTATAAAATACGGTAATATCTGCCCTACAGATATGTATAAAAAAGCGGATGAAAAAACATGTAAAAAACGTGCTCTTTAAAGTAAAAAATGCCAAACAAAAATGAAGTGGCATTAGTAAATGTAAGTGGCTGATTTTAACTAAATAAAGCCCTTGATATTCATGAATGTTTGTTATTGCTTATTGTTAAATGAAGAAACATTTGGAATTTGAGAGATCATTTCTCTATCAAACATCCAAAATACATTTCCTCAGAATGAAATTAGTAGTTGCTGGCAACAAAGCGATGATTTCTATCGAACGTAAAATATAGAAATGTAGTTCTTTGTCCTTACAATACTTGGGGGTGGGCTTTCCGTTTTCCTGAGCTAGGCGGCAAAGGAGATTTTTGATATTATTTATTGAGTGACTGCAGTACAGCAGGCACTTTGCATTCTTTTCACAGCAACTCTTCAGGGCAGGCACTAGCCTCTTTACAGAGTAGCAGACAAATGTCAGAGAAGAGAAGACAAAATGAAAGAAAATCCCCACTTACCCGAGGCCTTATCCAGCTAGTCCGTGGAAGCGTTGGACCCACACCTGAATCTGCCTGCCTTGGAAAGCCGTCCTTGTGGTCGGTCACACTGACTCACCACGCTTGACCTCCGTGCCTGGGGCGTGTGGCCCCGCCTCGGTGGCATCCCCCAGCATCCGCTAAGATTGGCTGGCCTCATCAGTCCGACCTGGGTGTACCAAAGACATTCAACGTGGTGGACAGGAAGAGCTTGACTTCCCTAACTGGTTGTTTTGTTTCGTTTTGTTTTGTTGTAATTCCAGTGTAGTTAACATACGGTGTTCCGTTTCAGGGGTACAATATAGTGATTCAGCAATTCGGTACGTTACTCAGTGCTCATCGTGACTGGTGTCCAAACAGCTCTTTTTTAACTGATGACCTTGGAGTATTTTTTTTTCCACAGCTTTAAAAACTCATTCTTCAAAAAAACATCAAAATGGAAATAATTAATGTTTTGCTTAGGTGATGGGTTTTTTGTTTGTTTGTTTTTTTGTTTTTTTTTGTATAAAAACTTTTCGGGGTAGTTTTTTCAAGTGTACTGTAGCGACCTTGAATTATTTTGCTTGTTTTTCTGTACCACTAAACTATATATACAGGTGCTCATGGTTAGAAACAATACAGAAGGTCTTACAGGGAAAAAAAGCTTCTTCCCACTCCTAACCTTGTTCTCAAAGACAACTACTTTGTCTTGTTCTTCTGGTGGGACTTAGATAGCTCCTCATTGGAGCTTAAATCTCTTCCTGGGTTTACTGATTTTAGACATCCGTCTTCTGCTTTGTGTTTGTGCGATTTCCAAGGTTCTTTCAGCCTTTCTGCCCAACGCATTCTTTAGTTCAGCAATTTTTATACTATCTTCTTTTTTTATGGACACATGTCTTCTTCAGGCTTCTCTGAAGATACCAGTTAGAAATTATTTGAAGTCCTTCGTGTTGCCTGAATTATTTAATCTAGCCCTCCATTTTCTGCTTGTTTATCTGCGTCCTTCTTACTCTGTTACGGATTATCATCAGATGTCCGGTGATTCGTATTTAAGAATGAAGGACACAGTGTGTGGGGACCTTGTTTTAGAGTGAGCGGGCAGGGGGCCAGCGAAACGGGGGTCCCTCAGATGCCAGCATGCGGAGAGCTATGCTTCAGGGTGTCCACATCCGTATCAGCCACCATAGTAAATCCCAGAAATTCTGTTCAGTTTAACTAGAGGGGAGTCCTCCCTTCTCTTGTCCTCGCCCCCCATCAGCCCCCTGCTATTGTAAATGCCGCTCTGCGTAGGGGAGAGAGCAGCGGCCTGTGAACTGCCCTTGAACTCAGAAGGGCCCCGAGCTCGGCTTCGTGCTTGGCTGTGGTTGCCTTGAAATTCTAAATGTTTGTCCAAGAGACCCTGCATTTTTGTTGTATGCTGAGCCCGCTGCTAGTGGCGAGGGGGTAGGGTTTGTGTAGATGACTTTTGCATGTCGACCTTCCGTTGATGTTGCGTTGAGCTTTACTGATGCCTCCCTGGCTCCCGCTCACCTTCTCCAAATCCAGATCCATTGTGGATTTCCGCTGTGCAGGTTAACGTGGTTCCCCCTCATTGGCCTCGCCTGGGTTATGGCCTCCGTGTGTCTGCTTGTAAGTTAGCACCTCTGTAGCCCATTGTTGAAATTTGTTGAGATCTCCTCTTGCCTCAGTTTCCTTTTTATCTCTGTTGTGGATGTGTGCCGTTTACTTTCTGCCATTCCCTTTGTTAGCAGGGTCTTGGAGGAGAGGGGAGATACATTCATATGCTCAGTTCAGCATCTTGAACTAGAAAATTCTGTCCTACTTTGGTAATACTACTCATAATGCTACTAGTAAAGCAAACCAAACACCCAATCGACATTAATTTAAAATATGAAAAACAAATTTATCTTCCTAAGGGAATAATTTTGGTTACAGCTAGGAAAAAATGTGATTTGAGAGAATTCATAGTCTTGCTTAGAGAAATAGAGAAAACCTGAATTTTAGCATTTATTATTTTCATTACTTGAGCATCCCATACTTTTTTAGGCCAAAAATGAAACCAAGCTTAGCAGTTGACAACTGTGCCTGTTTTCTCTCACGGTTATTATTTTTCTGTCTCGCAGAGGGCGCTGGATCTTTACCCTGGACGGGAGGTTCTGCCGCTAAACCTGGAAAACCAAAGGGAAAGAAAAAGCTTTCTTCTGTTCGCCAGAAATTTGACGTAGGTGGTTCTTCCGTAGATCTTGGTAACAACTGGCTTAGGTGCTGGTGCGATGGGACTGGCTTCAGTTTTCAAGTAAACCTTCAAATACTGGTAGGAGAGCAGAAAAAAAGGAGGGCACAATTTGGGGAGGAAAGGCATAACTGTGTTTGAAGTTGACAAGAGGTTCAAAGAGTGTGAGACCCAGGTGTCGGAAGTTTTCGAATTCTCGTTTGTTACTGCATAAATATTAATACGTTTTCCTTAGTACCTGACAATGTCTTAGTGACTCGAAAAGTATGCCTGCATTATTTCTCCTCTTAAATCTTTTTCTGGAATGTTTCTTGCATTGCAGACTTCTGTTCTGCGCATCCAGGAGGCCTGGGGACCTCTGGCAGCATCCCGGTGACGCCCAGCTGGGCCCTGAGCCTTTCGGGATCAGCAGAGAAGTCAGAAAGGCATTTGGCCATAAAAGTTGCAAACCTTTTAGAATAAATTGCGTATTCCTTTTGCAGTTTGGGGACAGTTTCCCAAAGCGTTCCTTTTCTAGGTTTGACTAGGTGTTGATAGCTTTATTGATGAACATCAACAAACATTTATTTCTACCTTTGCTCTGTGTTTTCTACCGATGGTACTCAGTATGGAGGGGATCAGTATCTCCAGAGAGGCAGACCTTGGTTTAAAAAGGGATATTTGATGTAGAATACAGTTTTATACATGGACAAGGGAAGAAGCAACCAATGTTTCTTTTGTAATACAGACTTCAAACAGGGACAGGCCGTTTTTTGCTATCAAATCTCATATGTTGGACTTAATTAAGCGGGAGCTACGAGGGGCCTCTCTCCCGCTGATGATGGAGAGTACAGACGGCTCTCCGAGTCCCCGGGGGAGGCAGGGCTTCAAGAGTGGAAAAAGTTTGAGAAAAACTATTTTAAATAAATAGAATGACTATGTCTAGCAAGATTCTGTGTTGAGAATTGTAAGTAGAAGATGAAAGCGAAATAGTTACAATATCTGGCGTTCTCTGGGATGGTCTGTTCTTATGCCTGTTATGCTGGTTAGCTAGGCTTGTTAGATCTTGAATGAAGTATTACTATATATATTTCTACCTTCCCAACCTGCTCTCCTAGAAGTCTTCTGAAAATGCTCTGAGTTGTTTGAAAACGGTTTTAGATCTTCTTTCCCCTAATTGTTATTTTTAGCACAGAGCCATATATTCTCTGATCACTAAGGGACTAATTGAGTAGAATACACTACTGTGCATACTCTTATTATTATTCCCTTTAATTCATGTCTTCATTGTTACCGCGTAAAGGGTATGAATCTGCGATTATTTGTACATGAGTCACTTCTTTTTTTCTTAACGCCTGTAGTCTTGTTTTGGTGGCATTCGTTTGTGGGATCTCAGGCCCGACACTTTGGTTACTTTTGTTTGCATCTTACTACACGCCTCCGTAGTGAGCAGTTTTGAAAAGTGTTCTCACCCATAGCATAGATTCCAGCCTCAAAACCCCCTCTCGGGAGCCCAGCAGTTTGTGGCCAAGGATCCGCAAGATGACGACGACTTGAAACTGTGTTCCCACACCATGGTGCTCCCCACGCGGGGTCAGCTCGAAGGGAGGATGATCGTGACTGCCTACGAGCACGGGCTGGACAATGTCACGGAGGAGGCTGTCTCCGCTGTGGTCTGTGCGGTGGAGGTGGGTTTGCTGGCGGCGGAAGCAGCCTTGCGTGCCGGATGTAATGGGCGTGCGCGTGCTATTGAAAGCTGGCACTGCGAGGAGAGACCCAAACCTTACCTGTCCCAGAGTTGTCGTCATTGAGATTGTTTTCTTTCTTCACCCTCTTTTTTCTTTTCTTTCTTCTTCTTTTATTTTACTTTATTTTTTTTAAGTAGGCTTCATGCCCAGTGTGGAGCCTAAAGCAGGGCTTGAACTCCTGACCCTCAGATCAAGACCTAAGCTGAGACCACAACTAGGACCCTTAATTGACTGAATCACCCAGGCGCCCCAAAATTGTTTTATTTTGAGGGGAGAAACACCTCAGCGTCCATGCAGCTGCCTTTGGTTAGCAGACTAAGCTTTGCAGAAAGGCCAATTAGGGTATAGTACTTCTGCTTGATTTGGTGTTTAATTTGTTAACAAAGGAACGGTTTTTCAGGGAAAAAAGTGGGACTGAGAATCCTAATGATAAAAATCACTTTTTTGCCGTGTCCCAGCATTTAAAGAGCATTAGGCTTGTGTCTAAACAGTGGGATTCTGGTCTCAGCCCACTCATTGATCCGTTCACTTTATTCATTTGGGTATTTGCCAAAATGCGCATCAGATTCTATAATACACAGATACGTCAGGTGATACTGGGTGATTCTTTGAGAACCTGGGGCCTCCATTTCCTCACATGTGCCTCAGAATAATCACTGTCGCGAAGTTACAGATGTCTAATGAATTCTGTGTGTGGAAATTGCACATTGTATCATGAAGGCCTGGATATGAGATCATTTTATTGGTAGAGTTGAAACACCTGGCCTGCCTCTGCCTCCTCTTACTGATGGTGGGCCGGGACCAGCTCTGTTTATTTCCATGTACACTTTCTGTCCCTCTCTTATGTACTTGGCTGTCATAAAGAGATAGCAAATACTTAATTTTTGGTTTATTGCCTATATATCTGTTGTGTATGTGGCTTTTGAGAGAGCCATCATTCTTATATGGCAGGATTCTAGTAGATGGGACATTTTGGCCAATAAGTCTTAGATCTTGAGACTTTTTGTCTTATTTTAAACCGGGTTTCAAGGTAGTTTGCCTCCTTTTTAAAATTTTATGTGTTTATTATGTACTTTTATTTACAACCATGTGAAAATCCTTTTTAAGAGAGGAGTCAAATTAGAAATAGAAATACCTTTGATAAATTTCACGTAGAGCAAGCGCTTGTTAAATAGAACTAAATAGAAATAGCGCATCTCCCTCTCTGCTGTGCCCTCCCACCCTGTGTGCTTCTGTGGCCTTTTGGCGAACTTTCCCTTGGTTCCACGGCCTGCGAGCCTGTCTCACCACCGTCCGCTAAAGGTTAGGAGACATTTCTTGGCCAATGGAAGTTTTATGACTTGCTGTTCAACAGGAGCTCCTGTTATGTTTCTTTTCTCTGTTTGCACAGAATCACCTCAAAGATATATTGACATCGGTTGTGTCAAGAAGGAAAGCTTATCGCTTACGTGACGGTCATTTTAAATACGCCTTTGGTAGCAATGTCACCCCGCAGCCGTACCTGAGGAACAGTGTCGTGGCCTACAGCAGCTTGATAGAAAGGTACGTGCGGCTTCTGTGATCTTGCCTCCATCCCTTCTAGTTGGCTCCCTGCTGTGTGTGTGGCCGCTGTCACCTGATTGTGTTCCTGTAGGTCGGACGTGTGTTGGCACCTGCTATGTGTGTGGCCGCTGTCACCTGATTGTGTTCCTGTAGGTCGGACGTGTGTTGGCACCTGCTGTGTGTGTGGCTGCTGTCACCTGATTGTGTTCCTGTAGGTCGGACGTGTGTTGGCACCTGCTGTGTGTGTGACCACTGTCACGTGATTGTGTTCCTGTAGGTCGGATGTGTGTTGGCACCTGCTGTGTGTGTGACCACTGTCACCTGATTGTGTTCCTGTAGGTCGGAGGTGCCTTTGAGAGCCACGCAGTTTTATTTTGAGTTGCATCCTTGCGTGATAACCGTTTGGTACCGTTCATCAGAAGCGAGGGCGCAGCGTTTGGCTGCCCCACGCGGTGAAGCGAGTGCGCCCCCCCCCGCCCCCCCCCTGCTGTCTGGTCCCAGCGGAGCGGTTCCCTGAGGCACCACGATTGCCGATCCGCCGGCTGCTGAGGGGCAGCACGGGCCTGCTGGTTCAGTGAAGCGTGGCCTGTGACTGGTGGCTCCGGGCCGGGGCCTTGACGGTGGGAGCAGGGGCGGGAGGTGTTGCTCCAGGTCCTTAGCGGCGTCCGTCTGTGGCTCCGCCGTGAGGGGGTGGCCTCTGCCGGGCGGCACACGTTGTCCTCGGCTCGCTCGTGTGCGGCCCGCCGCCCCCTCCCACGGAGGGCGCCCGGACTTCTGCCGCCCGCAGCCCCCGCGTTAGGAGACGACGTGGCTTCCCTTCTCCTCATCCACGCACTGTCTGCTTTGAGCCTCCACCTTCTTTCTTCTCTCCCTGCAAATAATTCCGTCCTCGTTTCAAGCCTTTGGGAGAGAAAAGGCAGCGGTGTGATCTTCGTGGTAACCAAAGTGACTGAATTTCTTTGGGCGCTGGGTGTGTGCTCAGTTAGGGAGGCGACAGGGAGGCGCAGGCTCAGGGACCCAAGTGCGAGCGGCGGTAGTGCCGAGCCAACGAGAAGGGGAGGGAGGAGGTGGGAGAACTGACTAAGAGCTGGACTCGGCCAGGGGTGTGGACACCACGTGGGAAGGGGCTGCACCAGGGCCTGCGTCATGGCCGAAGAACTTGGGGTGGCTTACAAGCGCTTGAAGAGCGCTGTCATTTTTTTTTTAACTTTATCTATGGGGGGGTGCGGTGTGAGCAGGGAAGGGGCAGAGAGAGAGGGAGGGAGAGAGAGAGACAGAATCCCCAGCGGGCTCCACACTGACAGCACAGAGCCTGAGCAGGGGCTCGAACTCACAAACCATGAGATGGTGACCTGAGCTGAGGCCGAGAACAGGTGCTGAACCGCCCGGCCCCGCCCCCACCCAGCACCGTGTCACGTCAGGCCCACCGTCCGTATTTAGATTGTCAGATGCGAGGATTCCCTTTCTCAGTCTCCGGCCCGCATCTGTGTGGGAGTATTTATTCTCATTTGTAAGTCATTCTTTTCTAGAAAAAAACGAAACCAAAAGAGTGGGGGGCTCCTTTCAGTGGGTGGGTGCCGGGAGCAGCATCGGTGACCCCATTGCCTGCCCAGGGCCGGTTCTGCGGTGCTCTTGGAGCCGGGTCACCTCCGGCTGCCCCTCGGGACGCTGCAGGCAGGACACACGGGTTCCGCCCGCCCGACTCCCCGCCGATACTATACCTGGGCCCTGTTTTGGGAAGTCGGCAAGATTTGGGGTTTTCTCCATCCCCCGTTTTCGCCTGTCGCTCGCTGCTGCTGTGTCTTCTTGCATGTCATTTGCCGATCCCGTCGCCTCCGCTCACGTTCTCTTCCTCTCCGAGTCCGTTTTCCGATTTCATTCTCCTGTAATTAAGGCCTAATGTTTCCCCTCGACCGGAAGCATTTCAAGGGCAGGAACAGTGTTGGCTCGGTATCCCGGGCTCAGTGAATATTTCATCGTGTGGAGAGAGGAGTGGAAACTTAGTCGCTCTGTGTTTTGTCCCCAGCCTGACAGACGGGCTGCCTTGAAAAATGGAAATGACAGGTTCCTCATGTATATACTGGCTAAATGAGGTTTCTACTTGGGCTGGTGATTACTTTTCAGGTATTTTTCCTAAGACGTGTCAAAGCCCACTCGTACTTTAGTGGTTCGGTTGTCGCCGATTGTTCGTCGTCAGCTGGTCGTTAGTTATTCCCTAGTTATCGGGAGCGTTTTGAAAATCCTTTGTTTTCAGTCCTCCAGCCTTTTCCGCTCCCTGCGCGGGTCACAACCCGGCATCGCACCCGCCCCCTGACGACGCCGAGCAGCAGGCCGCGCTCCTGCTGGCATGCTCCGGGGACACTCTGCCTGCGTCTTTGCCTCCAGTCAACATGTATGACCTTTTTGAAGCTTTACAGGTAAAACTCCTGGCTCCTTAAGGTTTACCTGACTGTATGGATAGGCTCAGAGTTTCTTTCAGTTTGGAAAGGTCCTCGGTAGCTTTTCCTCTTCTTGGCTTTTTGGTTTTCAGTTATTGTTTTTTTTTTTTAAGTTTATTTATTTTGAGAGAGAGAGAGAGACAGTGCATGCGAGCAAGTGGGGGAAGGGCAGAGAGAGAGAGAGAGAGAGAGAGAGAGAGAGAGAGAGAGAGAGAGAATCCCAAGCAGGATCTGTGCTGTCAGCACAGAGCCCACCATGGGGCTCAAACCCACAGAACTGTGAGATCGTGACCTGAGCCGAAATCAGGAGCCGGACACTTAGCTGACTGAGCCCCCCCCCCCCAGGTGCCCCTATAGTTTGTTATGAAAGCCATTAGCACTACGCTCATTTTTCAAGTCTGGGGCCCGGGCCTCCCTCCTCACTTCCCTCTCCCAGCCCCCACTCCCCCAGTGGGGGGAAAAAAAGGAAAACAAATCCTCGTTTTCCCTCTCCTGTTTCAGAAGCTTGTTATTTCTGTTTTCTTGTTCCCTAGCTTGAGCTTCATTACGCTCTGGCTTATAGCTTCGAGGTGTGTGTGTGAGTGTTTTGTTGATACAAACCTTACTTCTTCATTTTGTACGATGGAAAACCGAAGGGACTGAAGTGTAACTGGTGACGTGCTGACGTTTCACGGCAGGTACACAGGGAGGTCATCCCCACACACACCGTGTACGCTCTCAACATCGAAAGGGTCATCATGAAACTCTGGCACCCAAATCACGAGGAGCTGCAGCAAGACCGAGTCCACCGCCAGCGCCTCGCAGCCAAGGAGGGGCTTCTGCTCTGCTGAAATCGGGGCCGCTCGAGGGGATGGGAGCCTCCGCAAATGCGTTGGTCATCGAGAATTGAATGTTTTTTGGGTCCACATTTCAAGACTGAAGTGTGAAGTGTAAATATAACCTTTCCTATGGAAACGTGGCACTGAGTACGTTTTGTGTTGCTGCTGTGAAGCCGCCGATAACAAACCTGACTTTGACAGTGACCTGTATCTCTGTATGTCTGTGTGTGTTTCCGGTCTCGGGGGCGCAGACTGATAAAATCCCGGGCCTGGAACGATGTTTTAGGCATCTGAGTCTTAGCATCCTGCGGTCCGATGCGAGGTAGATGACCCCTGAGAACAGAGCAGCTGTTAGAACGGGGTCCCCGTGGTCAGCGGGACGCCTGTATGGTCAGCGACAGACGCACATGCTCTGTGTCCAGCAAGCCTGACGTTCCGGCCTTTCTCCGGAAGAACCATGCCCTGACATTTTGGTTGAAATAAGCTACACAGTGTTAAAAACCAGATCCCTCCTTCAGCGACCAGTTTAATTTGTAACAGATTCAGGTAGCCCCTAAGCAAGCTCCATAGAAAATAGGACCTAGACATGCGGTGCTGTTAGACAAAATAAAGTCCTTCCTGTGCATTAAAAGCCAAAATAAAAACCCTGGAATGTAATTAACCTTGTCAAGTTTCTTCTCAGAACTTAAGTTTCTTTTATAGTTAATGCGCCCAAAGACTTTTATGGGTAGGTTCGTTCACCTGTTGGTTATTCCTATAGAATATATTGTAAGAAGCCCACGTAAACATACTGGATTTACATGTAGAAATTCCCTTCTTCCTTTGAACTGTCTGTTCCTGTCCTTTCAAATGATAAAGTGAACGTAATTTACATCTGGCAGTGTTACTAATAATAAAGTTTGGTTTTTTAGAGGTAACGCGTTTTACTAACGAGAGTGTTGGGGACGATATTAGAATGTACAGATGGGTTGTGGAGGCCTAAGTAATATATGTATAGATGTGTACACATGGCTCAATATTTGGATCTCTTTGATTTTGTACTGTAAATGTGACAAATAAACCTTTTGGGAGAAAACGTTCCTTTTCTGTGTGTATTAAAGTAAACATAAGGTGGGGTACCTGGGGGCTCAGTCGGTTGAGTGTCCGACTTTGGCTCAGGTCATGATCTCACTGTTCGTGGGTTCGAGCCCCGCGTCAGGCTCTGTGCTGACAGCTCAGAGCCTGGAGCCTGTTTCAGATTCTGTGTCTCCCTCTCTCTGACCCTCCACTGCTTACGCTGTCTCTCTCTCTCTCTCTCTCTCAGAAATAAAACATTAAAAAAAATTTTTTTTAAGTAAACATAAGGAACACAGCCTCCCATAGAAGTATGAAAAGCCCTGCTTTAGGACATCCTAGCAGATATTTAGAGGAATGTACCAGATGAGAAAGATTAAAAACCAGGTTCCAACTTAGGTATGTCATGGCTTTCTTTTTCTTTCTTTTTTTTTTTTTTTAATTTATTTATTTTGAGAGAGAGCCAGGAGCAGGGGAGGGGCAGAGAGAGAGAGAATCCCAAGCAGGCTCTGTACCGTCAGCGCAGAACCCGACATGGGACTTGAACCCACAAACCTTGAGATGGCGTCGTTTCTTTCCCTTTGGAATGTGTAGACCAAGACTCAGAAGAAAAATCAATAAACCGCTTAGTTTCAGTTCTCGGCACACATCTGAAAACCCCTTTAAAGTTTTAGGTAATTCTTCAGGTTTGGGGGAATTCGGCTGCTGCCTAGCTGACGGCGGTGGCTTTGGATACGGGGACTTAACGAGAAGGAGGTGTGCAAGCTCATGTCATCCTTCCACACGGCAGCTGCCGCCTCCTGTGCCACCCTGGCTTTCGCCTCCACCATCAGCTCCTTCCGGGGGGGGCCGAGGGCACTAGGGGACTCCCTCTGCCCCGCGTTCCCAGCCCACATGCAACTGCTTTCCGCACCCATTTTCCTTCAGAGTTAATCTGCTAAGCGGAAGGTGGGGTTGAAGGTAGAGGGACGCTTAGGGTTTGAAAGCTCCGCCGCCTCTGTCCCACCAAAGGCTACTTCCAGCCCCAGCAGTGTCTCGAACCATGGGTGCTGGGTGACGTTGTGACTGCTCATTTCCAGGCGTTTAGAAGAACAACTCTCAATGAGGAAAAAGCGGTTAGAAACCAGAGCATTTCAGACTCGGAGTAAAGCTTATTTTTCCTGCGGGAGTTTCAGTAATTCTTGTTTGTACACAGACGTGTAACACCAGGTCGAAAACGCTCACGGTCTACCCAGAGTGCTGGCTGAGCACACGTTCTTAGAGCCTTGGTCACCCTCTACTGTGATCAACAAAAACTGTTTCCAACCCACCCCCCCCCCCCCCC
>NW_027529596.1:2680151-2694094 GCF_008692635.1 Crocuta crocuta
AAATCAGGATATTCCCAGTAGGACCTCACAATCAACTTCTCAAGGATCACTCTTTGCCCATCAGGTGAATGCCTGTGTTCCCTCACGTTTTTTGGCTCCTGCCGAAATGCCTCCGGGATGTAGGGTAAAGGGAAGGAAGCTTGGTTTTAGGGGACAGACTTAAATGCCGTGCCCAGCAGACTGGGTCAGCACCAGATTCGGATGGTTTGGAGAAGGAAAAGAGCCTGGATTACTCTTGGAGCGCAGACCACTACTTATTCAACCGAGTCTCTGGGCATGGAGGATTGTCAGGAGTAATTTAACTAAAAGCACACCACGAAAGGGCAGGTAGGTTCTTCTTGCTTTTGTTTTTAAAGAAATTTGTGAAAACTAAGTTTTCCTCTCTGTTCATCAACTTGTTTAGCGTGTCTTCACTCACTTGAGGTGAACAGCCCTCTGTGGAGTTCCCTCATGGGATCTGGTGGGTGCCGTCCCTGAGAACACCTGAAACACGACTGAATGAGGGAAAAAGCTATTTATGCCAGGCCTCCCCGCAACTCCCCACCCCTGGGCTATTGAGTTTAAAACTACGCTATCATTTTTCTTCCCTTTATCTTCAGACACCGACATTTATATTGCCCTCCCATGAGCAGACGCTTTTTTAATTCAGGGATGTTAACACACACACCCACCCCCCAGACTGAATGGAGAATCAAACCTAAAAGAGTTTGAAACGTGACCTTTCACAATGCTAGCAGGTCAATAATAAATAAAAGCACCAGAGCCCATTGTCTTTACTATCAAAGTTTATTGTTGGGGTCAATTTCTACCTACTGGGGAGTACAACTATGTCTCGATATGTGCTCTAGTAATTCTAGGGTAATAGCCATTCTGCAAAATAGTTGTACTGGGACTCTGTTAAGCATAGATCATAATTCAGTGGAAGAATGAGCCCAGAAACACCCTGACAGTAGAGCCATTACTCTAGGATAAAGTTCCAGTGCTGTGCAACCTGTAAGGCATCATCTCTCAGCTGATGATGAGACTCAAGAAGATGGTGGTGGAATGACATAGGAGTCGAACCCATTTTCTACTCTTCTCTGCGAGAAAACTACGGCTCCGATGCAGGAACCCAAAATTAGATCTTATAAAATTTAAGCTCCCAAAGCAAGTAAAACAGGACATAGAGAAAAGGGCCAGGAACCAGGGCAGTGGAGGGTAAACTAAGCAGAAGTGGAGGGAATGGAAACTTCTGGAATGGAAAATAGCTGTATTCAGATGCCATTTGAGAGAACAGGTAATACAGTACAGGTGAATGCAAACTGGGAAGAGTCCCAAAATTGAAAGTTATTCAGATACCAGAAATGAAGTGAAAGTTCCTCCCTTGGAGGAAAACTGGCTTTTAAACTGATGAGGAAGGCGGGTCACTAACAGGAGAATGAGTACCTGAGTAGAAATAGGTGTTTCAAGATGCCAAGAACAGTCCAGTCTGTGAGCGGAGTCTACCGGAAGGAAAAGTGGTTATGGTGGCCTGTTCTGCACATCAGACATTGGAATGACATTTCTGGCAATGGCTTTGTCTAGAAGGTCCTGGCATGGTTTTTTTGTAGCACAGAGAGCTCGGAATGTTCTCATAACGCTCATCGTGTGTGGGAATGCAGATTACTCTGATGTAAAAATCCAATGACCGCCCATCTATTCCTGCAGGACAGACGGATATTAGAAGCCTTGGAACGGCTGCGGCTAAAGGCCCGCCTCCTCTCATGTCCTTGTGATAAAAACATTAAAGAAACCAACAGCAGGTCTTGCTGGGTCAGGGAGCCTTGTGCCATGTGGACAGCAGGTAACTTAGAGCGACTTCTTCCGCAGGCAGCCTGAGACACCGAGGAGCCGTGTACTAAACGCTGCCCCATCGTTAAACAGAATGACACAGAGGGCCACCAAAGACCCTAAGAAAGTCTAGCTGCCAATGAGACTGGGAAGGTAACTAAAACGGCAGAGCCCGCTAACCTGCATCTTCCACCGTAACCTAGTTCGTCTGTGGAAAAGCCATTTGCGGGCACCGGGCCGGGAGGCCCGAGTTTTGTTACTATTAGTATCTCCTTTGTCCAAAAGAGGAAGAGTCTAGTAGCAGGTATACATACGGGACTCATTTCTACAAGGCCTTCTCTGCAGGCTTGACCTTTGTGGGGACAGGCTCTGCTCTTGGAAGCATTTTTAAAGGCGAAAGAAAACATGTACTGGAGGTTCTCTCCGCAGAGGGGACATCAGTGGAGCTGGGCCCACAGGGGTCTCCTGTTGGTGACAAACGAACAGCCTCTTCTCCAGGAAATACCTTTGTTCGTTCATATTTACAGCTTTCTTTAGATGGACACCTGGATTAATCTCTCAAACACAAAGAAATGGGGCAGACGCAGTTTCTTCCCTAATCATGTCTCCACTGAAATCAAGGGTCCTAGGCTTTTCTGACACGTGGTGGATGGGGGGTGGGGTGGGCCGTGTCACAGGACAGGGGGCACAGTCCGGACATGGGGTCGCTCGGCCCCCCGGCCTTCTGCGGCTGCCTGTGCGTCCACACTCGGAGGTATCTTCTTGAGGATTTTCCTCTCACCTCTTTCAAACAAACAGTGCCATGTGCTGGAAAACAGAGAGCCGAAGTGTGAATTGACCCACCGGACTTTAGAAATCGTATACATTTTAACAAACTCGATTCTTCCACTAGATTCCCAAACAGATGAAGAGAGCCAGTCTTCTGCCCATCTGTGCACTACTAAATCTCCTTTTACCGAGAATCCCCAACAGCTTCTCTCACTTCCTCAGTGCGCAGAAGGGCAGCTGACGGAAGAACTGGCGGTCATGATGGGCAGAAGGTCATGCTTGATAGTGGACGTAAATACCTATCTTTATAGCTGCCTCCTTGCCCTGTCTCTTCCCCTTCCTCTTCTGGTAGCAAAGAACTTAGAAAATTAAACACACACACACACACACACACACACACGTTATTTAACAAGGAGAGGGAAAGCAACAAAATGTAAAATACGACAAGACTTAAAAACTCCCTGGAATTCAGTCTGATCGCGGTTAGCAGAAAAATGCTGAATTCATGGAGGGAAAGGATAGTGGACATGAGAGGGACAGAAAAGCAGTTTTGGTGATTTGGATTTAACAATGAGAACGCCTCCTTGACGCCACGGTTATATAAGGGGGTCCCAGAATTCCAGCGAGGTTCATGGCATGAGCACAGTTTGGTTCGGGGCAGGGAAGGAGACCTAGGGGACTCTCGCACTTGTGCGGCCAGGAGCGAGACCAAAGATTTCATTAGCGTCTCCTTTGGAGAAGAAAACAACTAGGACGGAACCCCTTAGTTACGCTATAAAAGGAAGAAGAAACGTCAAAAGGAAGAAGAAGCGTCAAGATAGTTTTAGGTCCTATGTAAAGGAAAGAATAACCTTCATATTAAACACTGTGTCTAGGGAAAAAAATTAATTGACAATTAGGGAAATGAGAGCAAGAGGGTAAAATGAATTGCTTGTTCTTTCTGTACATTTCCCACTGTGCCTGGCTGGCTGTTCTCTCTCAAGGGGTGTGTGTGTGCGCGCGCGCACTGGGGGACGTACATGTAGGCTCACACCCCCTAGTGCTGTCAGTCCCCGTGTGTGCATGTGTGTGTGTGCACATGCGTGTGCTGGAGGGAGGTACGTGTAGGCTCACACCCCCTAGTGCTGTCAGTCCCCGTGTGTGCATGTGTGTGTGTGCACACGCATGTGCTGGGGGGAGGTACATGTAGGCTCACACCCCCTAGTGCTGTCAATCCCCGTGTGGGCATGCGTGTGTGTGCACACACGTGTTCTGGGGGAGGTACGTGTAGGCTCACACCCCCTAGTGCTGTCAGTCCCCATCTCCACTTCCTCTTGGAGCTGCCCTTCTGTAGGCGACTCTGAACATTCCAGACCTACTGCCCTCAGTCCTCAGGCTGCACGCACGGAGGTATTAGACACGCCCACGGTCTTCTCCTTTTCTGGCGCAAAGATTCCAGTTGCAAATCTACCCTGCGGACGGCAGTGGGCCGCGTGAGGTCACCGCCGTTGCTCACGCCACCCCCGAGAAGGGCACTATGAGAGTAAGACCATGTCTTAAAACTCTTTTGAAATCCTAGGGAAAAGCGAACCGACGCTATTGTTTCCAGGTCCCTGTGGGCCCCCGCAGGCCACGCGGGGACGGAGAGCGGAGGCCGCAGCCTGGGGCTCCCCCTGCACCTCCGGCCGCGGCCCCGGACAGCACCGCCGCTCCGAGCGGCAGACACGCGCCCCGGCCCTGCTCTTCCCCGCGACTCCCAAGGGAACGAAACAAGCTGGCGTTTCAGAGCAGACGGTCTGCTAACTGAGCCACGTCAGGCGATGCTCCTCTGGGCCCAGATCACTTGGGCGCGACCGCTCTCCTCGTGAGGGGGTCCGGGGCCGGGAGCGAATCGCCCACAAAACAAGCCAAGCAACAGCAGTCGGATGAGGAGAAGCTGGCGGCCCGTTACCCGCCGCACGTACCCCCGGCCTCAGGGTGCCCGGGAGCGGAGAGCAGCGGCGGGAGGGAAGGGCCGGGGGAACACGAACAGGTCTGGCCGGGAAGGCGCGGGGCGCTTACCTGGTGTCCCCAGCTGTCAGTTGCCCTCCGGCGCGCTCTCGGGGTCGCATTCCTTGGGTGCCTCCCCTCCCCCCGGCAGCTCGCTCTCGATCTCCCACAGGACGTCGTCTTCGTCCTCCAGGCTGCTGGAGATGTGGCACCTCTTGAACCCCTGGACGATGGATTCACTGGAGATGCTGTTCCACGCGACCATGACCCACTCCAGGAAGAGGCCCAGGGGCGGCTTCTTGGCGTTGCCGGTGGGGCTGAGCGCCAGGTTCCCGGCCAGCAGCCAGTTGGAGTACTGGGCCCGGACGCTGTCGTTCAGCGGCTTGTACACCACCACGTCCAGCACCTGCAGCTGCGAGGTCAGGCCCCCGGGGATGATGACCATGTCGGTGTTCATGCTCTCCATGGAGCTCTTCACCGAGTCGGTGGCGTGGCCGCGGAAGCCGTTCAGGATCAGCATGCCCCGCTGCTTGGGCGCCGCGCCCGTCCGCCGCCGCCACACCACCTCCAGCCAGTCCTGCATCAGGTCCTCCGTCATCCAGCCGTAGCGGTGGCACCGGATCTCCATCCCGCTGGGGAACTTGCCGGGGGGGATGTACGTGCCCCTCAGGATGATGTAGGGCGGCAGCTTCCTCCCGTCCGCCAAGACGCCCAGCATGGCGGTGATTTTCAGTTTCTCCCTGCCAGGCGTCTTCACCAAGACGGGCTTCTCGCCCTGGTTGTCCACCGTCACCCGCGAGGGCACCTCTAGGCAGATGGGCGTCTCGTCGGCGTTCCCCATCTGGGCCACCTGGTAGCCGTGCGCCCTGCGCAGCGCCAGCACGCTCCGCTGGTACGTGCCCAGCTTCTCCGTCAGGTCCTCGGGCAGCTGCTGGGGCAGCGGCACCTTGTGCCGCAGGGACAGGTCATACCTTCGCATCATCCTCCGACACCAGCCCAAGCTGGCCTTGAACCCTTTCTCCGGAATGTTCATTTCCTGGGCGATCTCCAGAGCTTTCAGCTGCATGGCCTCCCTGGTGATCGGGTCCCCCTTGGCCTGCATGTACCTGACGTACTCGGCCACGCGCTGGTCCACCAGGGCAAAGCGCCCGTTCTTGGGGCCGCGGAACGCCCGCCGCATGGCGTGGGCGTTCTGGAGCTGCGGCTTCACCTTGCGCCAGTCTCGAACGTTCTTCTCCAGCACCCCGAACTGCTTGGCGGCCTGGCAGTTGTTGGTGCTCTCGGCATACTCCACCACCATTAACTTGAACCCCGCGTCGTAACTGCGCCGCATGCCCCTGCTGAACTGGAACTTGCCGGCGAGATCGTCCGCGGAGAGGTCATACCCCGGGAAGCCCATGGCCATGTAGAAGGGGTACCCCTCACTCCACTCGGGCAGCTCCGTGAGCTCCCGGGGCAGGCGGAGGCCAAAGCCGTCCAGGTGCTGAGGCTGAGGAAAGTGGGGGGCGGCGTTCATCGGCCCCACCCAATCCGGGGGCTTGACGTCCAACTCCTCGTTTTCTGGGACACAAACAGGGACGGGCAGACATAACGACAGTAAGTAAAAGGCAGTCTGGCCTATTCTGATTTTCTGGGTCAAAATGCTAAAGACTGTCGTAATCTGAGGGTCACCCGAAGGAGTAACTTAAACAACAGAAAACGCCTCCCCAGTCCTTACCCGTGTGCCAATTCCTGTGGTCGCCGCACGGGTGTCCCCACAGTACCTGGGTGTCCCCACAGTACCTGGGTGTACCCACAGTACCTGGGTGTACCTGACAGCACCTGTGCACCATCACTCCTTTGCAGGTGCAGCCACAGAAATGAAGTAATACATCAAGGGGGCTGAGCGACCCAGTGCCAGAGCTGGGACCAGAACGCAGGTGCCGAACCTGGCCCCCACGGGCATTTTGCGGGGCCACATTTGGGTCAAAATCGCTTTTATGTAGATGAGAAGCCAAACAGAAGCCATGCTACAATACGGTAGCACAGAATTCAGAGGCATCACGGCCTGACTCACGTCCCCTCTGCCGAGAAGAGCTAGGGCAACACCATACTTAGCAAAGTTACACTTATAAGGCAGAGCACTAGTTCCCTCAGACCAAATCAGCACTTCTGTACTTAGAATGTGGTCGCAGAAACTGGGTAGGACTTGGGAAATTATCGTGATCGCATCTAGACTATGGGGCCATCGGTTGCAAGATACACCATTGAAAAAGAAAAAAAAATGCTGTCCATTTTAAGAGGAGTTCTCAGTTTCAGAGATGTTACCGCAGTGGGGGGAAAACATGTCTGAGAATCAACGAACTATGGCATTTTAAACCCTCACCTACAGAGGGAAGGCAAATAAAATCACTGGCTGCTTAGAAGCTGGATTGATCCAGCCGGTATCCTAACTGCGCTGTGAATCAAGGACCATGCGCCTCCCAGACACATTTGCTCACACACGTACTACAGCTGCTCTTGCTTCTTCTGAGATGAAACGGGCGAGAACCCAGGGTACGCCGCCCTGGCTGCATGCTGTGTCCCATTACTCTCCTCAGGTTTCGAGGGTCCGTGGCTCGCTGAGGCGGCGTCCTTCACCTGCACGTGCACAGGACCAAACGCCCCACGAGCCTGCTCTACTTCCTGAGCATACAAGGTTGCACGTTGAGACTTATTACCCACGGTTGACAGGGAAAGAAATGGAGGCTCAGAGAGGTGAATGAAGTGGCCTCAAGTCACACAGCCCTAGAAAGATATTGAAAATCCAAAGCCCATAATATTTCTGCCTCACAAACCTGCCTTAGCTCTTAGGTGCCCCACACAACGTACAAGGAAACTTAAGATCCCGGTTCACAACGCTCTCCCCGGACGCATGCTGAGTGATTTCACTGTAGTACCTGCAAAGCTTCCTCCTTGGAGCTGCCATTCGTCTGAATTCTGAGACTCCTCGTCACCTTCCAGCCGAGTGATCATGTCGGGCTTAGGGAATGGGAATTCTGTCCATGGGAAATAAAACACATAAGAGCTGTGTGTTGCTGCCTTGGAGCAAAATAAGTACTTTGTAATACGTAAGGAATACCTTCCCCCCACCCTCGCGCACACTCTCTCCACGTGGAGGTTTACAAAAGCCAGGGGGGAACGGGCTCAGGGGTAATTAAAAAGAAAACATGACGGGAAAGAAGTCTGTCCAAGGGCATTTCTGGATCTCTGCTAATGAGGGCTGGTACGAGCAATAGCGAAAAGAACTTCACTGGGCAGGTCCCTGACCTGGTGAACATTCTGGTACCTAGATGAGAAAGGAGGAAACCCCTCCAGCTGGCTACATCCTAATTATACGGATTGTCAATGCCGGGAGGGGGGCAAGGATTCCCTGGGGGTAAGTTCCCAAGCAGCTGAGGCTGACGGGGTAACAGAGAGGCCTGCCTTCCCTCCGTGAGACCCGGGCCCAGATCTGTGGCGACTTTTCTTAGGTCAGGGCTGTAATTTATTTTTTATTTCGATTTTTCCTGATGTGAACATCTGGGTCGGGTGAGGGTGGCTGAGCGCCGGCCCAGGTTGGCGCAGGACACAGTGTGTATATCCTGCCTGGATCCAAAACAGGAAACGCCATGGGCACAGGCATCGAGGGGCCAGAGGCCAAGTTCGGGAGAAGGGGGTGCTGGGTGCGCCAGGGAAGAGAGCGGACAGTGCTCTGGGCCCACGGCTCCAGGAGACTGAGGGAAACAAGCCTTACCCAGCGACAGGACGGTTTCGTAGTTCATCCTCATGACCTCCCGGTACAGCGCTTTCTGCTGCTCCGTCAAAACGTCCCACTCGTCGTCGGAAAAATAGATGGCCACCTCATCGAACAGGGCGGGCACCTGGCAGGGAACAAGCCTTCTCAACGGCTGCCGGCCGGGCAGGCTGACACACCACCCCCCTCGTGTCACAGGGGCTGAGGGCCTGACGGGCGGGCTGACACACACCCCCCCCTCGGGTCACGGGGGCGGGGACGCGGAGGGGCCGCACTCCGGGGGGAGGGAGTGGAGCGCCTCGGNAGGGGCCAGGCTCCCCGCTCTTCCGCCCCCCCCTTGTGTCTCCGTCACGAAAAGTCCTACTGCAAAGCCGGCCGCGTTCAGGGGTACGAATCGCCGCCCCGGGGTCCCCGCCTCCAGGGCCATCCAAGGCTGAAGCCCGCGCCGTCGGCTTCAGAAACTGGCGCCCGCTCGGTCCGTGGCTCCTTCCGGGGCGCGGCCGGCGGTCATTCGCACCCACTGGCCTTTCTCCGTCGCCAGAGCTGCCCGCGCCCTCCCTCCCACCCCCAGCGCCCCGCGCGGGGAGCACTGCGGGGGGAGGCCCTGCGGCTCCCCAGCAACCCCATTTACTCCAGGAGGGCCCGGGCTCAGAGAGGCCTGGTTGCTACTCAAAGCCATGCAGCCAGCACACGGCAGGGCCGAGACCGGGACGCAGCTCCACGCTGAGGTCAGGGCTCCAGCTCCTCCAAGAGCAAAGCCCTGCGCACCCCCCTCGCCCCTCGCTGTACTCCGGGCTTGCTGCCGCCTGGCGCACCGGTCCCTGACCTTTCGGGCCCCCCACGTGGCTCTCCCACTGCCTCCGTGGTCCTGCCGGACGCGGCCTGGCTGACACCCACCCACCCATCTTCCAAGACCCAGCGCAGACCCGCTGGGACCCGGGCTCCACACCCTGGGGGCGCGCATCACACTGCAGTATTCTCTTGGTTTAGTGTCTGCTCCTTACACTAGGATCCAAGCTCACGGAGGGCAACACCTATGCTATTTATTCCACCTCCCGAAGCTTAGGACACTTCCTGTGGCTAGTAATCACTTAGAACATATTTTTTTAAGTTTATTTATTTTGAGAAAGAGAGAGAGAAACAGTGTGAGCAGGGGAGGGGCCAAGGGGGGGGAGAGAGAGGCAGAGACAGAGAGAAAGAGAGGGAGAGAATCCCAAGCAGGCTCCTCGCCACCAGCGCAGAGTCCCATGTGGGGCTCGAACTCACAAACCACAAGTTCACGACCTGAGCCGGAACCAAGAGCTTAACCGACTGAGCCCCCCAGGTGCCCCCAAAACGTGTATTTGAATAAAAGAGTTAAGCAAACAATATCCAAATCTCCTTTCTCTGGTTGCTCTTAGAATAGGTTCACATAATCATTACAATCTGTCTCTTAGAAAACCAAGCCTCCTCTTCAGGGTGAGGGTGAAACACTAGGAGGTAAACGTGGGTGAATCCTAGGTTCCCCTCAGACTTCATCATCTGGGAAGCTGGTCAGCCAGGAATTTTCCACCCCACCCCTTCTCACTTCCCAGCCTTCTGAACAACTCTCCTTTTGGCCTTTTCTCTCCCTAGGAAATTCCAGATCCAGGCCATACCTATTTATAGTCCCCTTCCCTTTGCTGATAAAACGGGACACAGGACTGGCTCTGCCTGTCTTTTCAGAGGGGCCCCCGACACTCACAGAAGAAAACCGTGCTAGGCCTGGTAAAAACGTCAGGAGCCCCAAGCTGTAAGGAGGCCGACCGGCGCCACATTCACGTCCTCACATTCATGACGGAGCCACAGAGGATCTCGAAACAAGCCCACATTATGCTCCAGGACACCCGGTCCAGCGGCTTAGAAATTCTCCTCACAGCAACCCTCTGTGAGGACTGAGCAAGCCTTCGGCCCGGCCTCCCCCGGCCTCCCCTCTCTCCACAGAGGCTTTTTCTCTGGCTGAGCACAGCACAAGGTAAACAGGGCCTGCCCTGGGCAAAACCCCGGAGCCAGGCAGCCTGTGTTCAATCCCAAACACCCCACCTTGGCCTCAGAGGCGGGGACCCTCAATCCCTGCCCTCCCCCTTCCCTCAGAAGACGCAGGACGCGTCCCATAGGTGTTCTTCCTTCGGCCTGTAGGTACTGCCCTGCTCTGCCCGCAAGCTGGCATTCCAGAGCCCGTCTCCACGGGAGACTGTCAGGAAGTACCCACACCCCGCACAGCCTCACGCTGACGAAGCTGCATAACCACCCGGTGCAGGCCTCCGAGCAGAGGGAGGGCTGTTACCAGTGCACGAGAGAGCACCTGCTGTATGCCAGGCTGTGCAGGGCACTCCCTCTTACATGTTTGTCTGTGTTGTTGTTTTTTTTTTTAATGTTTATCTTTGAGAGAGAGACAGAGGGTGAGCAGAGGAGGAGCAGAGAGAGAGGGAGACACAGAATCCCAAGCAGGCTCCAGGCTCTGAGCTGTCAGCACAGAGCCCGACGCGGGGCTCAAACTCGTGAATCGGGAGACCATGCCCTGAGCCCCGAGGTCAGACACTCAACCGACTGAGCCCCCCAGGCGCTCCCCTCTTACATGTTTATAAATACTTATCTTATTGAATCCTTTAAGCAATATAAAGAAATGGGAATCACTACCCCACTTTCATGGGTGAGGAAGCAGCTGCTAAGTAACTTGCCCACAGTCACAGAGTTAGAAAGCCTGACCCCAAAGCCCAGACTTTTCCAGCAGGCCGCTTAGCACGCAGACTTAGCGAGCCCCGGCCTCGCGGGAGAGCTGGGCAAGGACTTGTCCCGCACAGCTCCCGGGGAGAGGGCGGCCCCTGGCCTGCCCTGCCTCTCACCTTCTCCACCTCCGACTCTGCACGCGAGCTTTCCTCTCGGGGCTTCGGCTCCCGCTTTCCCCGTGTCCGTGGTGCAAGCCGGTCTCCTCCCCAGGCCAGGGCCACTCAGGAAAAAGACTCAGTTCGGGTGCATTCTTCCCTTTCTCTACCCGAATCTCGAGTTCTACTCCAATCCTCCTATGGACTCCATTATCCTAACGGAGGGCAGAGTTCTTCCGTTGGAAAGGCTTTGATCGATCACCCTACCACGATTCTCTGCAACCCAACGACATATTTAAGGAACAGAATTCATTTCTCTTCTTCCCCTGGCTTCGTGCCCCAGGACAAGGTGTTTCAACACCAGCACTACTGACATTTTGGGCCACAGAATTCTTTGTCATGAGGGCTGTCCTGCGCGTTGCAGATGTTTCCAGCGGCCCTGGCCTCTCGCCAGGAGATGCCTGGTAGGACCTCCCACTCCCCAACCCCCACCCAAAACGTCTCCAGATATTGCCAAAGGTCCCCAGGACGGGATGGGGACATTCCCACTGCTCAAGATCGGGTCCATGCTCGCCTTCGGCAGAAAAGCCTCTTGAGTTCTCCAGCCGAACGAGACCCTGCCTTGAGCTGACTGCCCCGAACACCGTGCTAGGGATAGTGGTCAGCCCCCCACCTGCCCCGCAAGCCTGGCAACCCCAGGCCAGGCGTCCGGTCTCGAGACCACCAGCACTGTGCTCAGCGATCCCGGACAGAGGGCAGACAAAAGCCCTCTCCCCCAGCTGCCTCCTCCTTTCCCCGCCAAGCGGGGTCTCCGCCTCACTCCCTTCTGGCTGTTCCCGACCCACGGCCACCTTCACCGCACCCGTTTCTTCCAAGGTTCTCCATGCTATCCGGATGTTCCGGGTGGGCCGACTTAGCCTTCAAGCCCGGGTTTCTACCGCCTTGAGGTCTTGCTCCAGGCCGGATGGGACTCACCCCTGTCCTCGAGGGTCTCCCCAGCCCGAGGATCAGAACTAGACAGGCGGTGGGGGTGGGCGGGGGATACGAAAGGAAAGCCGCAGGGCCGCCCACAGCGCCGGACCCGGACCCGGAGCCTGGTGGCCTGCGTGTCTCCCGGGGGCGGCGTACATACAATAAAACGCACTGCTGTTAAGGGTCCAGCTTAAGAGACAAATACTCATTTAAGAACAAATGTCGGCGGACGCATGTAACCTTGGGACAAAGTAATAACCTCTCTGCTCCCCAGGCCTCTGGTGGGGGAGGGGGGCTGGACTGGACGGTGGGGCGCCCGGGATCCTAGGACGACAAACCTCCTACTGGAAGCGAAGGATATAACGGATTCCGATACCGTCCAGACACAGAACCGACCAGGGAACAGGAACACAACTTGTTGCGGATTTCCAGTTTTTACCATTTGTGCCTAAACGTCATGATGTCGAGTGTGTACTGGGGATAATTACACACGATTATAAGAATAAACGCCTGTTGCGCTTACATGGCTCCCCACCCCCCTCACCCACCCCCGGGGTGTCTGGAAGCGCCCCTTGCACAAGCGTGAAGTCTGCTCACTTTTCTGGGGGAGGCGTGTATGGCGCTCTGGCCCACGAGCAAAACCTAGCGGCCCCAGCGACTGGCATGGCTGAGCGTGGACCACGCTGCTCTTGTATTTTTATAAATTCCATCTACTTCTATCATAGTCTTCTGTCCGGATGTGTCCCACGTCCTCTGCCGCCCACCACCCCGTCCCTGAATCCGGGCCGCCTGGCCATGCAGCTCCCCGGCGTGTGCCCTCCGAGGAGAGGCGTTCACACGGAACCACACGGCCTCACCTCCTGAAGCTCTCCGCCTGTGGGGGCAGTGCCCCACGTCTTATGTCAAACGGTTCTCTTCAGCCAGCAGCGGGTGCAAAAGCCCCTCTCCTTCCCAAACGTCAGTGAGGCTCCTCTGGGCCCTCTTCCCTGCCAGGCCTGCGTGGGGGCTCCCCCCGCGTCCCCAGCCTGCGGCCCGGATTCACCAAGAATCCTGCGAAGTTAGAGGAGGAAGGTTCCCGCACCTTTGACATCTGATCACCCTAGTCTGCCTTTAGCAAGAATCTTGTTAAGTCAGCCTAGGAAGACTCCCCGTGTGCCTGATGGCCTCTCAGTAACTTTTCACCCGCGCCGGATCCTCGGCTGGAAAGCCCCGCGTGTCTCCCTACTGCATCGGCCCTGACCCCAAGCTCCAGTCCTGAGCAATCTTCCTCACCACCTTCACGAGCGTCAGAATTCGTTTTTCTTTAACACGGGTCAGCAAACGTTTAGTTGGTGTCTGCGACATGCCTGGCACTAAGCAAAACAGGGGATTCGGGGGTCCAGGTGGGAGACAACCTCTCCCTCTGCCTCTCAGATTTCCAGTCCGACCGATGATAAGCCGCACGACTGAAGAGACTGTTCCCACAACCAGCGCCATTCTTCACAGTGCCTTTTAAAGCCACAGGACTGTTTTCTCAGGAATGCAAACATACCGGGCTGGGCTGGGCTATTTTTACTTCCCGTGCTTGCCTGAGGAGGAGACTGGCTCCCAGGCCGGCTCCTCTCCTCACAGCTGTGTGGACCCATCTTCTCACTTACCCAGCCACCCTCTGAGCAGATCCGGACTTTCTGCATATCTGTGGGGCCATCCTCGGGTTCCCGACTCTGAATCTCTTCTTCCTCTTCTTCTTCTTTTAGGGTCAAATTCAGAGTGTAGGCTGTGGAATCCATCTCTGCAAGCAAGATTCAGTTGAGAAAAGTCAGGCACTAGTGTGAACTGTTCAAATCTTG
>NW_027529596.1:2694229-2695119 GCF_008692635.1 Crocuta crocuta
GGGGCCTCTGCCTACGAAAACCTCTTCTCCCCAAGCGCTGTTGGGGCTGGAATAAGGGAAGGAAGGGTCAGGCCTGGGGAGGAAGGGCTTTAGGAAAGATAGCAGGAAGCGGGGAGGTGACACATTAATTATGCTAAGAAGGGCTGCAGGCAGAGTATACCTGACTGCCTTGACATCTTTAAAAAGCTACCTGTGGAAGAGACCAGACTGGTTCTGGACAGACCCAGGGGCAGAACTGGCTGGCGGGTAAACACTCCTGGGAGAGGTTTTAAAGAGTGCTTTGAAAGGCAGAACTTTCTCACAGCCAGTGTCCCTTGAACATGAAATGAGCGGCAGGAGAGGGGGGTTAGCTTCTTACCAGTGAAGGTGTCTGAACTCAGACGGGACACCTGCTCAACTGGGTTCTCCCTGCAGGCCAGTTAAGCACCTGGCCGTTGGCTGGCCCAGAATACCCATCACCTGGGTTTTCCCAAGTCAAAGATCTTGTCCATGAGCTGGTTCGGAAAACAGTCATTCTGCCTTAAGGGATTTTTCCGAACCCGAGATTCAATGACAGTGAGGTGCGTGCCTGGATGCCCACGAAGGTGCAGAAATCTGTTGGGGCCCCCACCCCCACCCCCACCGGGAAAAGCCTCCGTGGCGAAAGGAATGTTCTCTTCGGTCCAGCTGTAGGCCAGTACAAAGGGCCGCGCTCCTGCCCTCTAGGGGCGCGGGCAAGTCCTAGGTGTGGAGTGAGTGTGCATCTTGTGGGCCGCATCCTCCCGGGGCCTCCAGAGGAGACCCCTCCCGAGTTCACAGCGTGCCGCCTGGACGTCTGCAAAAGGGACGCGCGGTGGCGGCAAGGCTGGGTCGGGGCGGGCGGAGAAGGCTTCAGGTCCCCGAGGCTGGGG
>NW_027529596.1:2695131-2710049 GCF_008692635.1 Crocuta crocuta
GGTGGGGCCCGAGACCCGTGAGGGAGCTGGGGGGGGGCCGCGGAGGGGCCCGGGTCTGAGCGGAACCATGCTCGGGTTCTGGCAGGCGAGGGTCCAGAGCCGCGTTCGGAGGCCCCACGAAGAAGGGACTTGGTGCTGGGAGCAGCTGTTACCTGCTGGAGCCCAAGCTTGTGATCTCGGGCAGGAAGTTACCGTGTAGAAGGGTCGTCAGGATGTTCTGCACGGAACACACGAGCCCTGAAGCCCTTCTCATTCCGGAAGAAGACCCTGGGCTTGGGTTAGTCGTTAAAGGAAAAAATTCTGACGCTTATTGAAACAGAAAGGAGGACTTCGTTTAGAAATATGGAGAGGGGCGCCTGGGGGGCCCAGTCGGCTAAGCNTTTTTATTTTTATTTTTTTAAACGTTTATTTTTGAGAGAGAAAGAAAGAGCAAGTGGGGCAGGGGCAGAAAGAGGGAAACAGACTCGGAAGCAGCTCCAGGCTCTGAGCTGTGGGCACAGAGCCCGCCGCGGGGCTCGGGGCTCGAACTCAGGAGCCCCAAGGTCATGACCGGAGCTGACATTGGATGCTTAGCTGACTGAGCCCCCCAGGCGCCCAGTGCAGGGTTCCTGACCGAAGTGGGCCGTGCAGGCTGAGGAGTGGAGGAGGCCTCCTTAGAAGACAGCTCGGAGACTGACTAAAATTTGGTCAAGGCCAGAGTTTTTGTAGCACTTCTCAGACGTCCCTGAGATCTGAGGGGCTGCTGGGAAAGACCTCTCTCTCCCAGTTTTTGTGGCTCTTTCTCTTTATTTGTGAATAAACAAGCGTTTGTGAATGTTACTTCTCTCTGTCATGAGAGGCTAATGTGGAGCCCGTAACTCTGAATTCATAAAATGCAGGAAGACAAGCTCGTCTTTGAAGTGTAATTATGGTGGACAACCCCCGATCAAAGGCCAGCCTGCTGAAGGAGAACATTATTCAGACATGGGGAGAGAGGAAGATGCTGGCATTTCTTGTTTGTTTTAACCAGCAGTTCCTTTTGTGTCTAAATTAGCATTTTT
Organism: Crocuta crocuta; assembly: GCF_008692635.1. Taxonomy (NCBI): domain Eukaryota; kingdom Metazoa; phylum Chordata; class Mammalia; order Carnivora; family Hyaenidae; genus Crocuta; species Crocuta crocuta. The sequence continues at coordinate 2,696,172 of NW_027529596.1, forward strand.
AGAGCAGGAGTGACTACTTAGCTCAAGTTGGTTGACCCCATCCTCCCTTTTCTGAGGAATGGCTACTTTATTTTTTTTTAAATTTTTTTTAAATGTTTTATTTATTCCTGAGAGAGACAGCGTGAGCAGGGGAGGGTCAGAGAGAGAGGGAGACACAGACTCTGAAATAGGCTCCAGGCTCTGAGCTGTCAGCACAGAGCCCGACGCAGGGCTCGAACCCACGAACCGCGAGATCGTGACCTGAGCGAAAGTCGGACGCTTAACCGACTGAGCCCCCCAGGCACCCCTGGAATGGCTACTTTAAATGGAAAACTGAGGCGAGTGTCAGGAAGAAGAGGGGCATTGTTGGCAACTCACCTTACAAAAAAAAGTGTTAACCCAGGTTATGAGGTAACCGAAGAGGAATATTCTGTTAGGGGTTTAGACTCTGGGAGTCCTGAGGTTCGCCCGCAGCCGCCATTAGTTTTTTTCTGGGAAGAGGCCAACCAGAGGCCCAACCAGCTGAATTCTTGACTTTGGACCCACAGCCCCATGATCTCTTCTCATTGCCGTGGGGCCCACCTTGGTACAAGTCCGTGATGGCTAACAGGACTTCCTTGCACGAACATAGTGCTGGGGAAGGCACAGTGCTGTGTAGACATTCGTGTTTAAGTGGCTTACAAGTCCTGCTGCTTGTCTCTCAAGCAGGTTTCCTCATCTTCACAAAGAGGGAATTGGGGGCACCCGCGTGGCTCAGTCTGTTAAGCATCCGACTTTGGCTCAAGTCACGATCTCATGATTTGGGAGTTTGAGCCCTGCATTGGGCTCTGCGCTGACAGCGCGGAGCCTGCCTGGGATTCTCTCTGCCTCTCTCTGCCCCTCCCCCAGTTGCGTGCCCTCCCCCTCTCTCAAAATAAAAAAACAAAAAAATAAAAGGAAGAGGGAATTGTGCCAGCCGGGTATTGTCAGAGCTTCCCCTCAGCTCTCTAAGTCCGCGATTCCATTCCCCAAAAAGACTTCATTTTAGGCTGCATGGGGCGTGACTGAAACTCATTTCTGAGACCGTGCATGGTTTTGATCATTGGTAGGATGGGTTTCTGTTAGTAGGTACTTGATAAATATGAGCCGAACACCTATGAAATCAACAAACTGGTTCTTTAATGATGCTGTTGGTCTGGCTTCATGTTTCTTCTATTGAATTCCTGCAGTACGCAAGCCATAGGGATTCGAAAGAGCCCAAGTCCCACAAAATACCCGTTACCCCTAGACCTCAGGTAAGCCTAGCTACTAGCCCTTCCTTGCTCCATTTCTCAGGGACTGTGGTAAACTGTCCCTGTGGTAGCACACTCTGCCGTTCAATAGCACACCTGCTGAGACCTCGTGTGCAGAATGGCCTTCGATGCCCCGTCGCTTGGCCTAGGTGTGTGACATGCTTTGACCAGTAGGATATGACTGTGTGTCGGTCCTGAGCAGAGATCCCAGGTCTCACGTGTTTCCACTTGCACCTCTGGGAGCTTTTGTTCTCTGCCGTGACAAAACCATGCCTAGGTAGTCACTGCCCCTCCAGCCTGGGCTCCAGAGCGAGACTCGTTCTACACGCCCATCCTGTGAAAATGCTATCGAGTGCTGGCGTGCCTTGTTCTTTAGCCTTTTGTGACAACGGCTAATTGAGACAGTGTCAGTGGGCAACCTTGGACTTAGGGCTCCCAATGTTGGCCTTCACAGGGATGCTCTGGGGCAGGGGAAAGGAGCATTGCCGTCTCATGGTGGAGACCCCTAGATATGCTAGATGGGAAGGGGAGAGCCAAATTGGTCAGAAGGAGAAGGGTGCATCACCGCTGACAGTATCTTTCTCTTCTCTGGGATTCTGGAACCTCAGAAGAAGATCAAGATATGATCTCAACATTAGATATTTCCCAGTAAAGCCTCAAAATATTCCCGAGAGATCTTGATGAAAGGGTAAGGGAAATCTTGATTTGGGCAGTTTCTGGAAGGGCTTAGAAGGGTCCTGGAGAAGAAGCAGGTGGTTCAATGACCTCAAAGGGTTAAGGAGCACTTCAAGGTTTCTCTGGAAAAAGAAGAAAGAATTGTAATACCTAGTATAGTACTAGCTGCTATAACAGACTCCCAAAGGTATAAAGGCTCAAACAACAGAAATTTATTTTCATTTATATAATAGTTCTCTGGGGGTATTCCCTGTTTATAGGGGACTCTCTTCTATGCTGTGATTTAGGGACCCAAGTTCCTTCAATCTTGTGGCTCGGCCACACCCTTGGGACCTTGTGGTTTTCTTCATTCACCCGAGTGAAAGGGAAGTAGAAAATGGAGAAAGCACACCCCTTTCTTCCCTTAAAGTGACACATGTCTTTTGCTTACATTCCATTGGTTGGGATCATGGTGACATTTATATGAGAAGGAGCAGGGAGAGGAAGAGCACGTCTGAGCAGCCACTTTCCAGTAACAGCTCCACGTACTGAAAGGAGAGCCTGGATTTTTTTGTCTCTACCACAGGGATGCTGCTGCTTTCACTCCACTCTCTTCTTGTTTCTGAAAAGAAGTCCAATAATTCTTATCCTTGTTTCTATATAGGAAAGGTGTTCTTATTCCTCTGGCTTCTTTCAAGATTTGCTGTTTGTTTTTGATCTTATGCTGTTTGAATATGATATTCCTAGGTGTAGATTTTTTGGTATTTTCCTGTGTGATATTTTCTTAGCTTCCTGGACCTGTGATTTGGGAAATCGTTAACTTTGGGAAATCCTCAGCTGTAATTAGTTATTTCCATATTTCTTCTGTTCTTTTCTCTGTCTCTGATGGTATTTTCATTATGGGTATGTTACAGCATTTGTAATTTTCTCATAGTTCTTTATTTGTTTTCCTGCTTTTGGTTTGCCTTTGTGTTTTAGTTTGGGAAGGTTCTATTGACGTATCTTCAGGCTCATTGATTCTTTCCTTGGCTGTGTCTAATTTACTGATTAACCCAGCAAAAGCATTCTTCATTTCTGTGGCAGTGTTTTTGATTTATAGAATTTCTTTTTGCTTCTTTCTTAGCATTTCCATCTCTCTACTGACATTACCCATCTGCCCTTGCATATTAAACACCTTTTACACTAAGGCCCTCAGCATAATAACGATAGTTATTGTAACTTCCCAGTTTGATAATTCCAAAATTTCTGCAATATCTGAATCTAGCTCTAATACTTATTTTGTCTCTTCAAACTGTGATTTTTTTTTTTTTGGCCTTTTTTGCATACCTTATAATTTTTGTTGGATCCCATACATAAACTCTTGGGTAAAAGGATTGTTTTTTGGGCTAGGAGTTAGGCTGTGTTTATTCTTTCCTGTAGGTGAGGCTAAAATGTTCCCAGTGTCTTTGTCTTTGTGTCCCTTGTTGTCTTTGGATATTCTTAGAGACTTTTTCTTAAATAAACCTGAGGCTTACAGTTCTTTTAGCTCTAAGCTCCTGTTATGATCCTGAAGCCCCATTTATATGTTGGTAAACTATTGGGGGAAGAGCAACATACCAGAATCTATGAGGTAGGTCTTAGCGTTTCAGCGAACTTGTCTCCCTGATTCTCAGGTTCCTCCTTCTTCCCCTTTAAATGAGACTGGAACTGAGGACTGAAATACATATTTCCCCTCCCCCAATTTGCTCTGAGAAACTCAATTTGCTTAAGTTCTGGTACAACAGTTTCCCTGAAGGCAAGTCTTTGTCAAGGAGAACAGAGCACTCTGGGCTTATTTTTTATTTTATTTTATTTTATTTTATTTTATTTTATTTTTTATTTTTTTATTTTTTAAATTTTATTTATTTTATTTTATTTATTTTAAGGGAGAGAGAGAGAGAGAGCGCGCGCGTGTGCACATGAATCAAGGAGAGGGGCAGGATGAAAGAGAGAATCTTAAGCAGGCTCCATGCTCAGAGTGGAGCCTGGGACCGGGCTTGATCCCACAACCCTGGGATCATGACATGAGACGAAATCAAGAGTCAGTCCCTCAACTGATTGAGCTGCTCAGGTGCCCCTGGGCTTATTCTTCCCCGCAGGAAGTACAAGGGGATTTTTCTGCCATATTCTCCCTGAGAACCTGGTGGGGTCCCTGGACATAAAACTCGGTAAAGTTGGGGGGAATGTTTACATCTCAAGCTAGACCAGTCTCCAGTAATTAGTCCATTATCCTTTATGCGTTCCTACCACACTCCAACTGTGGCTTCCCCTCCTGGTAAACTATGATTCTTTGTATTTGCCTGGCTCTCCAGGTTTTGGGGGCTGACAAGTTTTCTATAACCTCAATTCCCTAATTGAGGGACTTGTTAATTTTTCAGTTTGTTTGGCTTATGTTTTTCTTTTTGTGAGGGTAGGAGTGATTGCTTCCAGGCTCTTTACGTGTCAGACTAGACAGAGAGACTTTAAACAGAGTTGGGGGGAGGGGGCGCCTGGGGGGCTCAGTCCGTTAAGCATCAGACTTCGGCTCAGGGCATGGTCTCGCGGTTCGTGGGTTCAAGCCCCGCGTCGGCTCTGTGCTGACAGCTCAGAGCCTGGAACCTGCTTCGGATTCTGGGTCTCCCTCTCTCTCTGCTCCTCCCCTGCTCATGCTCTCTCTTGCTCTCATTCTCAAAAATAAAAACATTTTTTAAGAAATTAAAAAAAAAAGAAAGGATAAAAGATACTAGCTCTTCAACAGAAAAAAGTTTTCTCAGGCAGAGAATACTAGACCAAATTTCTAATGTGTCTTATAAGGAACACCGAATAATATAATATCGTAGTTTGAGGAAATGTAGTCTCAGAATTCAAACACTGTAGTAGTCAGCTTTTGCTGCACAGCAACAGGATGCTAGTGGACATATTGTGAGCAGAGACTTGACCTGTGCTTGCACCGCGGGACCTGCCTTGGATGCTCTGGTGAATGGCAATGAAGGGTTTCCCCTGGGTGCCTCCCTCTTGAGCCTGTTGTCCATACAACAGCATGTGCAGCAGACCTTAGCCCAACCCTTAACTTGGAACCCAGCCCAACAAATCTGCTGCCTGAAGCAGAGCTGCCAGTGTGGCCTAGACTACATCATCTGATCCACAGTTGACCTAAAGATGAACGAACACAAAAACGAATAGTTGTATTACAAACCGCTGGATTTTTAGGGATGGAATGAGCCTGAAGAATCACTTACCCAGAGGAAGCGCTTCATGGCCAATCCCTAGAACGTCGGTGGCAAGCCCCCACCCCTGCCCCCCCTGAAGTACATGGCAATCCCCCGCTCATCTTGTGCTCAGTAACACCCTGTTGTTCAAACAAGTCAGATGGCCACGCCCAACATCTAGCACTGGAGAACTACACTCTGTCCACCATGGGATCAGGGTAAAAGTACTGTCTCTGGCTGCTCAGGCTACCTTAACAAAATACCGTGGTTTGGGTGGCTTAAACAGCAGACATTTATTTCTCACAATTCTAGGAGCTGGGAAATCCAAGATAAAGGGGCTGGCAAAAGAGATTTCATGTTGAGGACTTTCCTCTTGGCTTGTACTCACGTGGACTTTCGTTGGTGCTGCATGTGGAAAGAGAGAGTTCTCTCTCTCTCATCCTCATTATAAGACCACTAGTCTGTTGGATCAGGGACTCACCCTTATGACTTCATGTAACCTTAATTACCTCCCAAAGACCCTGTTCCAAACACAGTCATGTTGCGGGTTAGAACTTGAACATGGGAATTCTGAAGGGCCACGATTCAGTCCATAGTAAATGTCAACATATGCTTCTATGACAAGGGAGCAAATAACACCAATAATTCAGCCCACAAAATTATTCACAACCCTCCTTCGTGCACCGTACACAATACACACACCCATTCCAAGTCCCTCCTGTCCCCCCAAGTTTTATGTGATTACAACATCCTGTCTGCTTGGTCAGGAGGCCTATGAACTAAGAAGGAAAGTTATCTCCTCTCCACCCCGGCATCCTGTAAACACAGCAATGGCACAGGGGTGGGATGACCATAATCAATATTTAGATTGGCAAGGGGGGAAGAAGGGGAGGCTGAGCAGCCATTTCCATGGCAATTCTGAAGGACAATTGGGCAAGTGTCAGGTTCACCTGCCCGAGGATTAGAAGATATCCCTTGGTTAGGCCCTGAGCCTCTTCCTAGAAGCGGCTCCAAAGTTCATTGTTCTTCACAACTAGGGCTCTACACTCTGGGAGGTCTTTCATTTTCATCATTTTTTCAGCCTCTCCTGAAGAGGCCATAAGGGAAGAATATGCCTTTCTTGGGGGGAGAGTACACTTCTCAGTCAGCTCCCTGCCTTTAAAAGACAGAAGCCCAGAGATCCTTTTTTATCTTGAACACAGTCAGATTGTTTGTTTTGTTTTGTTTATAGTCCGAGTTTGACCTGTGTGGGGCACTTTTCATCAATACAGCTCTCTTAACAATGTTATGAGTTTTAGAAGCATTTGATTATAATTTGTATCATGTTCCCAGAGAGCCATGTTTACTAGTCTTTTTGGTGTGGTTGCTTGCCTGTGACCTCAATTTTCTGATGGATCTAAAAAGAACCGCTGATTGTTATTTTATCCAGCTTTTTCCTTGTGAAGATGGGAATGGCCCTTTCCAAGCTCTTGACATGTCAGAACAGAAACTACTTCTTTTATTTGGAAAAATAAAACCCACTTTGCTCATGGAAAAGAATAAAAATCACTTGAAATCCTTTTCATACACATGTAACTACTGAATATGGTTGTTTTTTATGGAAGGTTGTGGGAATCACATCAAAATGTAACTCAGTATGAAGATGGTACAGTAAGGGGGAAAATGAATCATGTTTACTATTCATTAAGTGTCCAAATCTTTTTTTTTTTTTTAAGATTTTATTTTTAAGCAATCTGTACAGCCAACACGGGGCTTGAACTTACAACCCTGAGATCAGGAGTTGCATGGTCCACTGACTGAGCCAGCCAGGCATCCCTAGGTTTCCAAATCTTATTCTAAGGTGTGAATTTAGAGATTTTGGAGGAGTATGTGGAAGCTTATTTGTTGGTCTTTTCTCTGAATATCACTGTTCCCTGGCTAACTCTGCTAGGAACTAGAAAAGACACATTTTTTTTCCCCAAATGAAGACATTACGGAACTCTGCTTTAATATTGGTTTTAGCGGCCAAAGTCAATAACATATGACAATCTATCTTGCTCTTCAGAGCTATATTCTCGCTGAGTCAATGTTAGTGGTGATGAATCATCCTACTTCCTGCTTAGCCTCTTGACATTGCCGCAAATCTAATTTCAGAAATGCCTTCACTTTATTTTTGTTCATTTTATTTTATTTTATTTTATCTTTTAATGTTTTATTTATTTCTGAGAGAGAGAGAGAGAGAGAGACAGCATGAACAGGGGAGGGTGAGAGAGAGAGAGGGAGACACAGAATCCAAAACAGGCTCCAGGCTCTGTGCTAGCTGTCAGCACAGAGCCCGACGCGGGGCTCAAACCCACGAACCATGAGATCATGACTGGAGCCGAAGTCGGACGCATAACCGACTGAGCCACTCAGGTGCCCCTATTTCTTTTTTAAATATAGTTTATTGTCCAGTTGGTTTCCATAGAACACCCAGTGCTCATCCCCACAAGTGCCCTCCCCCATGACCATCTCCCCCCTTCCCCTCTCTCCCATCCCCCATCAACCCTCAGTTTGTTCTCAGTATTTAAGAGTCTCTTGTGGTTTGCCTCCCTCCTTCTCCTTAACTATTTTTTCCCCTTCCCCTGTTAGGTTTCTCCTGTTCCATATATGAGTAAAAATATATGGTATCTGTCTTTCTCTGCCTGACTTATTTCACTTAGCATAGTACCCTCAAGTTCCATCTATGTTGCTACAAATGGCCAGATTCCATCCTTTCTCATTGCCATGTAGTATTCCATTGTACAGATAAACCACATCTTCATGATCAGTTGATGGACATTTAGGCTCGTTCCATGATTTGGCTATTTTTGGCTATTGTTGAAAGTGCTGCTATGAACATTGGGGTACATGTGCCCCTATACATATGCACTCCTTGGGTCAATTCCTAGCATTTCTATTGCTGGGTCATAGGGGAATTCTACTGTTAATTTTTTTGAGGAAACTCCACACTGTTTTCCAGAGTGACTGCACCAGTTTACATTCCCACCAACTGTGTAAGAGAGTGCCCATTTATCCACATCTTCACCAGCTACTATAGTCTCCTGATTTGTTCATTTTAGCCACTCTGACCATCATGAGGTAGTATCTCAGTGTGGTTTTGATTTGTATTTCCCTGATGATGAGTGATGTTGAGCATTGTTTCACTGAAACAATGGCCATCTGGATGTCCTTTTTAGAGAACTATCTGTTCGTGTCTTCCGCTCATTTTTTCACTGGATTATTTGTTTTTCAGGTGTGGAGTTTGGTGAGTTCCTTATGGATTTTGGATACTAGCCCTTTATCCAATATGTCATTTGCAACTATCTTTTCCCATTCTGTCGGTTGCCTATTAGTTTTGTTGATTGTTTCCTTTGCCGTGCAGAAGCTTTTTATCTTGATGAGGTCTCAATAGTTCATTTTTGCTTTTGATTCCCCTGCCTTTGGAGATGTGTCAAGTAAGAAATTGCTGTAGCTAAGGTCAAGGGGGTTGTTGTTTCCTGCTTTCTCCTCTAGGATTTTGATGGTTTCGTGTCTCACGTTCAGGTCCTCCATCCATTTTGAGCTTATTTTTGTGTATGGTGTAAGAAAGTGGTCTAGTTTTATTCTTCTGCATGTTGCTGTCCAGTTTTCCCAGCACCATCTGTTAAAGAGGCTGTCTTTTTCCCATTGGATACTCTTTCCCGCTTTGTCAAAGATTAATTGGCCATACATTTGTGGGTCCACTTCAGTGTTCTCTATTCTATTCCATTGGTCTATGTGTCTGTTTTTGTGCCAATACCATACTGTCTTGATGATTACAGCTTTGTAGTAGAGGCTAACATCTGGGATTGTGATGCCTCCCACTTTGGTCTTTTTCTTCAACATTACTTTGGCTACTCAGGGTTTGTGGTTCCAAACAAATTTTAGGATTACTTGTTCTAGCTTTGAGAAGAATGCTGGTGCAATTTTGATTGGGATTGCATTGAATGTGTAGATTGCTTTGGATAGTATTGACATTCTAACAATCTGTGTTCTTCCAATCCATGAACATGGAATGTTTTTCTATTTCTTTGTGTCTTCAATTTCTTTCATAAGTTTTCTATTGTTTTCAGCATACAGGTCTTTTACATCTTTGGTTACATTTATTCCTAGATATTTTATAGTCTTTGGTGCAATTGTGAACGGGATCAGTTTCTTGATTTCTCTTTCTGATGCTTCATTACTGGTGTATAAAAATGCAACCGATTTCTGTACTTTGATTTTGTACCCTGCAACTTTGCTGAATTCATTGATCAGTTCTAGTAGANCTTCTCTTTGTTTGCTGGGTCTCCGTCTGGTTTGGGAATCAGAGTGATGCTGGCTTCATAGATTGACTCTAGAAGTTTTCCTTCCATTTCTCTATTTTGGAACAACTTGAGAAGAATGGGTATTAACACTGATTTAAATGTCTGGTAGAATTCCCTAGGGAAGCCATCTGGTCCAGGGCTCTTATTTGTTGGGAGATTTTTGATAAATGATTCAATTTTATCACTAGTTATGGGTCTGTTCAGATTTTCTATCTCTTCCCGTTTGAATTTTGGTAGTGTGTATGTGTTTAGGAATTTGTCCGTTTCTTCTAAGTTGTCCAATTTGTTGGCATATAATTTTTCATAGTATTCCCTGGTACTTGCTTGTATTTCTGAGGGATTGGTTGTAATAAGTCCATTTTCATTCATGATTTTGTCTATTTGGGTGCTCTTTCTTTTCTTTTTGAGAAGCCTGGCGAGAGGTTTATCAGTTTATTTTTTTCAAAAAACCAGCTCTTGGTTTCATTGATCTGTTCAACTTTTTTTTTTTTTTTTTTTTTNTAACCTCCATGCTTTTGGAGGTTTTCCACTTTTTCCTGTGGTTGATTTCAGTTTCACTGCATTGTGATCTGAAAGCTTTTATATTCATTGGGGGCTGCTTTGTGACCTAGTATGTGATCTGTCTTGGAGAATGTACCATGAGCACTCGAGAAGAAAGTGAATTCCATAGTTTTGGTATGTAGAGTTCTAAATATATCTGTCAAGTCCACCTGGTCCAATGTGCCGTTCAGGTCCATTGTTTCTTTAGTGGTTTTCTGTCTAGTTGATCTATCTATTTCTGTAAGTGGAGTATTAAAGTCCCCTGCTATTAGCACATTCTTATAAATAAGATTGCTTATGTTTGTGATTCATTGTTTTATGTATTTGGGTGCTCCGAAATTCAGTGCATAGACATTTATAATTGTTAGCTCTTCCTGATGGGTAGACCCTGTAATTATTATATAATGCCCTTCTTTATCTCTTGTTACTGCCTTTACTTTAAAGTCCAGTTTGTCCGATATAAGTATGGCTACTCCAGCTTTCTTTTGACTTCCAGTAGCTTTATAGATAGTTCTCCATCCCCTCACTTTCAATCTGAAGGTGTCCTCAGGCCTAAATTGAGTCTCTTAGACGGCAAAGAGATGGATCTTGTTTTTTTTTTTCTTTAATCCATTCTGCTACCCTATGTCTTTTGATTGGAGCATTTTGTCCACTTACATTCAGTGTACATCGTCTAATTCACCTATTCTCCTCTCTGCCTCTTCAGTTTGTGCAGTGGCCACCTCCATTTTATTATGCACCTCATTTATAGCATTTTTAACTCATCATAACTATTTTTAAGATCCGTGATCTTTGCAGCAATAGCACCTCTGCTGTCTTCTAAGCTTTCAAGCCCAGTGATTAATTTTATGACTATTGTTCTAAATTCTTGTTCAGTTATGTTGCTTATATCTGTTTTGATCAATTCTTTAGCTGTCACTTCTTCCTGTAAAGGAAAACAGACAGACAAACAGGGAACAGAAACACGCAAACACACAAACAAATCAAACAAACAAGCAAACTGACAAAAAACCAAAAACCAAAAAACAAAGGACAGTCTAAAAATATAAAACCAGAAATCCCAGCTACAAATAAAGAGCAGGGTGGAGGCAGTGCTGTTGGAAGAGCATATACAAAGAGAGATATGACAGGGGTGGGGAGAAAGAGAAAATGAATATTGGACCAGGCAGAGAGATTAAAAGTATTAATCCAGAGAGAGAAAAAGGAGAATATGGCAGGAGGCAAGGAGAAAGAAACGAAGATAATGTTATCCAGATAAACTATATAGTCTGATTATTCCAGAGAGTGAGAAAGGAAGGTAAAGTAGGAGGTGTAGAACACGCATCAAGAGGATGGATTAAATCTGTCTGTTTAAGCAAACCTATAACCAGAATAACCACCCCAGAGGAGGGGAGAGAGAAGAATGAGAAAAGGGAGAATATATCTGAATAGCAAGAATTGATCTGGAGTTAATCATGGCAATGCAGCAGCGCTGATCTTGGGGGAGGTGCTCTCTCTGCAGCATCTACTAGCCACCAGCAGCTGCCCAGCACAGATGGGCATGGTTTGGTGTAGGCGGGTCCCGCCTACACTGTGGGTCCTGAAGGCTGATCCCTGGGGTCCCGCCTTGCGGTTGTGGGGAGAAATATGGTGGCACCCCAGTTCCTTCTCCTCGAACCAGATGTCCCAAATCACTCCTTTTGATCCTTTCTCACTGCGCAGTGGGCGCAGGCAAGGTGAGCTGTCTCCTATGCCCCATGGGCACGGGACTGGGGCACCCAGTCCAAAGAAAGCTCTGTAGTTAGAGATGGGATCTCTCTCTGAAAGCCCTGCCGTTATAGACAGGATGATAGGATCCCTCTCCATCCTGGGCCAAGGTTTTTCTCTTGTCCAGATACTGTCCTACAGTTCCCCACCTGCTCTTTCTCTTCTCTTTGTCTCTGCAGAAGGGGCTCCCTCCTCTCCGCACCTCCGTGTCCCAGCCCGTTTTTATCTCCCCCAGTTCACAATCACGCACCTATGAGGCTGTCTTCCTAGTAGACTCTGTCTCCTTTCCTCCCAGGCTCTCAGGGTTCAGAGTCTGGAAGAGACTGTGGCTTCAGTCCTTCCTTGTTTAAGAGATGTGGGCGGGAAGTACAGATCCCCCTACTTCACCATCTTGGCCCTCCCCTGTCCAAAAGACACAATTTTCTGAGAGATGGAAATGCTGCCCACTGGAAGATTCCGTATGCTTTTGGAATTCACATCAACAGGGAGAGAGTTGATATCCAATTATAAAATTACCAAAAAAAGAAAAAAAAAAAAAGCCCTGAATAGAAGAACACCTGTAGACAAAGCCAGACTTTTCTTAAAATTTAGATCAGTTTCAGCACATGCTTGGTGGAATCCTTAAAGTTCTAAACCTCAAGCATGGTAGAATAATTTTGGCCATGAAAAACTTTACAACAGATATTAACAGTTGCCTTACAAAGATTATAGAGAAATAATGGACCCATGAATCATCTATTGAGTCATTTCTATCAGCATTAAAGCATGTTTCAAGATTTCTCTTAAAAATAAACTCTCTCTACTTCATGTCTCCCTCCATGTACCTTTTCTTTGCTCTCTTACCATAAAACTCTTTGAGTTGTTCTTTTGCATTATCTCATATGTCTCTTTCCATCATCCTCTTGAACACTCTCCATTCATGTTTTCTCCCTTACAACAGAACTTGTCAAGGACATCAATAATGTCTATGCTGTTAAATGACCAATTCTCAAAGTGCATCTTACATAACTATGGTAGCATGTTATATTACTGCCACCACCCGCCCTCACCACCATCAAATCATAGCTCTCAGGATTCACCCATGTGATCCTTTCTATATCAACTCTGGATTTGGACATGGGGATTATTTTGACCAATGGAACATCAACAAGTCTGAAGCAAGCAGAGGCTTGATAAGCACTTGTACATTGAAACTTGCTCTCTTGGAGTCCCGTTGCTAAGGAGACAGTTCTGTGCTATTCTGCTAGTGGGATGACATGGAGGAGAATCAAAGTGCACAACTCAAACTGACCACCAGATCTGTGGACGAGGCCATTAGAAAAGTGCCAGCTCCCAGTCAAACTGTTGTGTGACTGCAGCTGCTCAAGTGACCACAAGCAAGGCCATCAGATGTGCTGCCTAGGAGTGGTGTCAGCATCAGGGTGGTGTAGATATCTCTTCTTTTTACTCTCCCTTTTAAACACTGAAACATACAACTATCCATGTACAAAGTACTTTTGTGGGTGTTGTGGTATTTAGCACCATATCCCAAGGGATCTGGGAGGAATTATTCACACCTGTGTGGCCAGTAATAGTTGAATAGACGTTGGTATGGGCCACAGAACCAGGGAAGCCAGCCAGCCTGTTCAGATCCCTCTCAGCCTGGTTGAGAAGAAACCTGGAGAGTACTGACCTGGGTAGATACCCATGCGTGGGAAAGAATTTGCAGAAGTCCAGCCTTCCCAAGGGAAGATTTCAGCACACCATTCTAGAGAAAATAGGAGTTTGGTCAGAGTGGAGGAGGTAGTAAGAAAAACTTTCCCAATGTGTCCCCCCTGCCCCACTTCCCCAGAAAACACTGCACCCAGGCTGATGTATCCAGCAGCTGCAAAATCTCTCTTAGGGGAAAAAGCAGTGAGTGAGTGCCTGCTACCCTTGCTGTGCAAGAAGTGACTGGAGAAGGGGCGCCTGGGTGGCTTAGTCGGTTAAGCGTCCGACTTTCGCTTAGGTCATGATCTCGCGGTTTGTGGGTTCGAGCCCCGCGTCGGGCTCTGTGCTGACTGCCAGCTCAGAGCCTGGAGCCTGTTTCAGTCTGTGACTCCCTCTCTCTCTGACCCTCCCCTGCTCACGCTGTCTCTCTCTCTCTCTCTCTCTCTCTCCTAGAAATAAATAAAACAT
>NW_027529596.1:2710664-2756935 GCF_008692635.1 Crocuta crocuta
AAAGAAGTGACTGGAGAAACCTGTTGGTTTTTCCAACAGCACCCAATATATGACATGGGGCATCCATGATTGGGGGAAGAGAGGAGATTGGGGCAAGAGGCAGGTAAGAGACTGCATTCCTGCTTGACTGCTGTCTTCAGGAAATCCATTCACAAACCTCTGGGAATACCACATCCAGGAATCTCTCTCTCGGATCCACAGGCACCCACAATACCCCAAGTGCTAACCCACACCTCTTCCCATTCTGTGGCCATCTCCTTGTGCCCACTTCCATGTGTGGCATCAAGGGAGAGCTCCCCATGGGCAGTGAGCAATCAGAAAACCAGCCACTGTCTGTGAGGAAAGAAACCACAAGCTTGAGCTGTAGTGCCATCTTCTGGAAAACAAAGAAATTTCTAGTAACCAGCCTGGTGACTTTTAAGAACCAGAAAAGACATAAAATCTTAAGAATCCTGCCACAAGAGGGAGCAAGAAAAGTAGCAGGTGTAGCAATACAAAGAGATTAAATCCTAGAAAACAACGACAGAATACTCCATCTGAAAGCAACTGCAGAGATTTAGGGAAGCATATGCTACTTTAATGCAAAAACAGTAATGCAGAACTACAAGAAATATGAAAAATCAGGGAAGCATATAACCACAAAAAGAAAATAATAATTCTCTAATAACTGAGCCCAAAGGCACAGAATTTTGTGATATAGCTGATAAAAAATCAAAATAGCTTTTTTGAACAAACTCAACAGGCCACAAGAAAATGCAGACAATTTAACACACTCTCAAAAAAGTGATAAAAATTAAATTTATTCCAAGGAGAAAAAAATAAAGAGCCAAACAGAGATTCTGGAGCTGAAGAATTCAGTGAATGAGATGGGAAAATGAAATAGAGATCATCTGCAGAGTAGAGCAAGTGGAAGACTGTGTAAATGAGTTAGAGGGTAGGAATTTTGAAATAATCCAGTTAGAAGGGAACAACAACAAAAAAGAATGAGAAGGAGTGAGGAAAGCCTAGTGTGATCTATGAGATCCATAAAAAAGAAAAATAATAGAAAAATTGGGATTTCAAGAGAAGAAGAAATCAGAAAATTTATTTAAAGAAATAATAACTGAGAACTTCCTAAACCTGGAGAGAATTGAACATCTAAATATATGAAGGTAATAGATCACTTTATTATCTTAATGCAAAATGAACTTCTCCAAGACACATTACAATAAACTGTCAGAAATCAAGGATAAAGAAAGAATTCTAAAGGCAGCTAGGGAAGAAAATATTGTAACCTACAAAGGAACCCCCATTAGGCTATCAGCAGATACTCAGCAGAAATCCTACAGGCCAGGAGAGAGTAGAATGACATAATCAAAATGTTGAAAGAAAAACGTTGCTAGACAAGAATTCTCTATCTGGCAGTTGTCTTTCAGGAGATATAAGGAGAAATAAAGAGTTTTTTGACAAACAAAAGCTGAATGAGTTCACCACACTAGATTTGCCTTGCAAGAAATGCCAAAAGGAGTTCTTTAAGCTAAAATGAAAAGAAGCTAATCAGTGACAGAAAAACATAAAAAAGAATATGACACACTGTTAAAGGTAAATATATAGTCAGAACTGGGAAAGTTTACATTTGCAAGAGAATAATGTGTTAGCTACTTAACTATAGTACAAAGGCCAAAAGATAAGAGTATTAAAAATAATTGTAGCTACTATAATGTGTTAATGAATATATCATATTAAAAGATAATAAGGATATTAGTAATATGAAAAGATGGGAGTAAAAGGATGATGCTTTTGTAGATGATCAAAGTTAAGTTGCTATCAGCTTAAAATGGACTGTTGTATCTATGAGATGTCTTATGTAAGCCTCATGGTAACCACAAAGCAAAACTAAAAGCGGATAGACTAAAGATAAAGAAAAGGGAAATAGAGCATACCATCATGGAAAATCACCAATTTGCAAAGGTAGGCAGAAATAAAGGGAAAAAAGAAGCAATGGAAATACAAAACAGCTAGAAAACAACAAACTGGCATTAGCAAGCCCTCACAGGTCGACAATAATTAAATGTAAATGGCATGAACTCATCAGTCACAAGGCACAGAGTGGCTACATGGATTAAAATAAAAACAAGACTCAGATGTATGCTGCCTACAAGAAGCTCAGTTCAGTTTTGGGGCGCCTGGGTGGCTTAGTCGGTTAAGCGTCCGACTTTCGCTTGGGTCATGATCTCGCGGTTCGTGGGTTCGAGCCCCGCGTCAGGCTCTGTGCTGACTGCCAGCTCAGAGCCTGGAGCCTGTTTCAGTCTGTGACTCCCTCTCTCTCTGACCCTCCCCTGCTCACGCTGTCTCTCTCTCTCTGTCTCTCTCCTAGAAATAAATAAAAAACATTAAAAAAAAAATTAAGAAGCTCAGTTCAGTTTTAAAGACACACATAGGCTCAAAATGAAGAAATGGAAAAAGATATTCCATGCTAGCGGAAACCAAGGGAAAAGGGGGATAGTTATATGAGACAAAACAGGCTTTAAGCCAAAAATAATAACTAGAGACAAAGAAGACCATTATGTAATGATAAACAGATCAATGTATCAAGAAGATATAACAAATTGTACATATATATGTACCCAACATTGGAGCAACTAAGTATATTAAACAAATACTAACAGATCTAAGGGGAGAAATGGATAATACAGTAATAGTAGGCGACTTCAATAACCCACTTTCAACAATGGATAAATTGTCCACACTTAAAATCAACAAGGTAACGATGGACTCGAACTTTACCTTAGAACAAATGGACTTAAACATTTATAGAACATTCCATTCAACAGAAGCAGAATACTTCTTCTTCTCAAGGGTACATGAACCTGCTATGGAATCTGGTCTGGATCACCTGGCAGAAGAACCAAGTGGCACTCAGATGTCTTGGAAGGCAGGAGGTTTATTTCACACCAATGGGCTCAGAGGAGATCACTCTCCAGAGGTCTGATTCCAGAGCATAAGCACAGGGGACAATTTATAGTCTGTTCACGTGCAGCAAGCAGGGTAGGAAGAAAACTCGGAAGGGGAGTCTTCAGGCAGAGACTGGAATTAGTCCTGTAGGCCATCTTATGACAGATTTTTCCCTATCAAAACATCCTTCAGGGCAGACCAAATGATATGACACAAAACAAATCTTACCAATTTAGAAGATTGGAATCATACCAAGTACATTTTACAACCACAATGATATGAAACTAGAAACCAACAACAAAGGAAAACTGGAATTTCTACAAATATGTGGAATTCAATACATGTCTAAATAAAGGAGTTAAAGAAGAAATAAAAAATGGAATAAAAGATAGCTTGAAAAAAATGAAAATGGAAACACAACATACCAAAAATTTATGGGATGCTGGAAAAGCAGTATTGAGAGGGAAGTTTATAGCAATAAATGTGTTTATTAAGAAAATGACAAGGGGCACCTGGGTGGCTCAGTCGGTTAAGCGTCCAACTTCGGCTCAGGTCATGATTTCACAGTTTGTTGGTTGGAACCCCACATCAGGCTCTGTGCTGACAGCTAGCTCAGAGCCTGGAGCCTCCTTCAGATTCTGTGTCTCCCTCTCTCTCTGACCCTCCCCTACTCATGCTGTCTCTCTCTCTTTCTCTCTCAGAAATAAATAAAACGTTAAAAAAATAAAAAAAAAAAGAAAATGACAAGATCTCAAATAAGCAACCTAATTTTACACCTCAAGGAACTAGAAAAAAAAGAACAAATCAAGCACAAAGTTAACAGAAGGAAGGAAGGAAATAACAAAGATCAAAGTGGAAATAAATAAGAGACCAGAAAAATAATAGAAAAAATCCACAAAGCTGTTNGAACACTTTCTTTGAGCTTTTTAAAAAATGTTCTTTTTTCTGAGAGAGAGAGTGAGCAAGGGAGGGCAGAGTGAGAGAGAGGGAGACATAGAATCCAAAGCAGGCTTTAGGCTTTAGGCTCTGAGCTGTCAGCACAGAGCCCAAGGTGGGGCTTGAACTCACAAACCTTGAGATCATGACCTGATCTGAAGTTGAATGCCCAACTGACTGAGCCACCCAGGTGTCTCGAAGAGCTGTTTGTTTGTTTGTTTTTCTTTAATTTTAATTCCAGTATAGTTAACATACAGTGTTATCTTAGTTTCAGGTGTACAATATAGTAATTCAGCAATTCCATGCATCACCCTGTGTTCATCCCCATCACCTACCTCACCCATCCTCCCATCCACCTCCCTTCTGGTAGCCATCAGTTTGTTCTCTATAGTTATGAGTCTGTTTCTTGGTTTGTCTTTCAAAGAGCTGGGTTGCTTTTTTTTTTTTTTAAGATAAACAAAATTGACAGATCTTTTAGCTAGACTAAGTGAAAAAAGAAGACTCATGAATAAAATCAGAGATGAAAGAGGAAATATTACAGCCTATAATATAGAGATATAAAGCATCATAAGAGACTACTATGAACAATTACATGCCAAAAAATTAGATAACTAAAAAAATGGATAAATTCCTACAAACATACAATCTACCAGGAATAAATCAAGAAGGAATAGAAAATCTGAATAGATCAATAATGAGTAAGGAGACCGAATAAGTAAGTAAAAATCTCCCAACACAGAAAATTCTAGAACCAGATGGGTTCACTGGTGAATCTACAAGACATTTAAGGAAGAATTAATACCAATCTTTCTCAGACTCATCCATAAAATTGAAGAGGAAGGAATACTTCCAAATTCATTTTGTAGGGCCAAATTTACCCTGATACCAAAGCCAGATAAGGACTCCAAGAGAAAAGAAAACTATAGAGTAATATCTCTGATAAATATAGATGTGAAAACTCTCAACAAAGTATTAACAAACTGAATTCAACAACACATTAAAGGATTATACCATGATCAAGTGGGATTTATTCGTGGGATGCAAGGATGACTCAATATACACAAATCAACAAATGCGATATATCAATAAGAATGAAAGATAAAGATCTTATGATTATCTCAATAGATGCAGAAAAAGCATTTGACAAAATACAGCATCGTTTCATGATTAAAACCTTCAACAAATTGGTATAAAGGGAGCATACCTCAACATAATAAAGGCCATATGTGACAAATGCACAGCTGATATTATAGTCAATGGTGAAAAATTGAACCAGACAAGGGTACTCACTCCTATCACTGTTATTCAACATAGTTCTGGAAGTCATACCTACAGCAACTAGGCAAGACAAAGAAATAAAAGGCATGCAAGTCAGAAAGGAAGAAGTAAAATTGTCTTTGTTTACAGATGATATGATCTTCCATAGACAAGATTCTAAAGATTCAACCAAAAAGCTATTGAAACTAATCAACTAATTCAGGAAAGTTGCAGGGTATAAAATCAACATTTAGAAATCAGTTGCATTTATACATACTAATAAAAAATATGAAAAAAATGAAGTAAACTATCCCATTCACAATTTCATAAAAAATAATAAAATGAATAGGAATACATTTAACCAAGTAAAGATCTGTGCAGTGAAAACCACAAGACTTTACAAAAGAAATTGAAGATGATACAAACAAATGGAAGGATATCCCTTGTTCATGGATGGGAACAATTAATACTGTTAAAATGTCTGTACTAACTAAGGCCATCTATAGTTTTAATGCAATCCCTATCAAAATTCCAATGGCATTTTTCATAGATATAGAAAAAATAATTCTAAAATTTGTATGGAACCACAAAGAATCAGAATAGCCAAAGCAATCATGAGAAAGAAGAACAAAGCTGGAGGCATCACACTTCCTGATTTATAACAGTATTACAAGGGTGCCTGGGTGCCTTAGTCAGTTGAGTGTCCCACTCTTAACTTCAACTCAAGTCATGATCCCAAGGTTGTGGGATCGAGCCCTGCATTGGGCTCTGCACTGAGCATGGAGCCTGCTTGGGATTCTCTCTCCCCCTACCCACCCCTCTCCCCCCACTTGTGTTCTTTCTCTAAAAACAACAACAGTAGAAACAACCGCAACAGCAACAACAAAACAATATTACAAAACTATAGTAATTAAACAGTATGGTACCAGCATAAAAATAGACACAAACCAAGGGAACACAATAGAAGCTCAGAAATAACCCCTCATATACACAGTCAAATAATATTTGACAAGGGACCCAAAAACATTCAATGGAGAAAGGATAGTCCCAAATGGTATTGGGAAAGTTAGATAACCTTCTGCAAGAAAATTGAAATTGAACCCTTATCTTACACCACTCAGAAATTAATTCAAAATGGATTAAAAATTCAAACATAAAACCTGATACCATAGAACTCCTACAATAAAATACAGGGGAAAAAACCCCTTGATATTGGACTGAGGAATGGTTGTATTTGATACAACACCAAAAGTAAAAGCAAAAAAGCAAAAACCAACAAGTGGGACTACATCGAACCACAAAATCTTCTTTTTGTTTTAATTTTTAATGTTTTATTTGTTTTTGAGAGAGATAGAGACAATATGACAGGGGAGGGTCAGAGAGAGGGGGAGACACAAAATCTGAAGCAGGCTCCAGGCTCTGAGCTGCCAGCACAGAGCCCGAGGCAGGACTCAAACCCACGAACCGTGAGATCATGACCTGAGCCGAAGTCAGACGCTTAACCGACTGAGCCACCCAGGCGCCCCAAACTACAAAATCTGTACAGCAAAAGAAGCCATTAAGAAAATGAAAAGACAACCTACAGAATGAGAGAAAATATTTGCATACTACATATTGGAGGTGTTAATATCCAAAATATACAAAGAGCTCCTACATCTCAGTAGCAAAAACAAAAACAAAAAACCCAAACAATCCAATCAAAAATGGAATTGTTGGGTCACTATATTGTACTTCGGAAATGAACATAACATTGTATGTTAACTATACTAGAATTAAAATGTTTTAAAACTTCAAAACAATGGGCAGAGGAACTGAATAGACTTTTTTTTTCAAAGAAGACATACAAATGGCCAAGAGGGACATAGAAAGGTGGTCAACATCACTAATCTCCAAGGTAATGTAAATCAAACCCACCGTGAGATCTCACGTCACACTTATTAGAATGGCTATCATAAAAAATGACAAGAAAATAACAAGTGTTGGTGAGGATGGAGAAAAGGGAATCTGTGCACTGTTGGTAGCAATGTAAGTTGCTTCAGCCTCTATGGAAAAGAGTATGGAGCTGGGTTTTTTTTTTTAAATATAAAAATAGAAATCCCATATGATCCAGCAATTTTACTTCTGAGTATATATCCAAAGGACATGAAAACAGGAGTTTGAAGAGGTAACTACAGTCTTGTGTTCATTGTAGCATTATGCGTAACAGCCAACATATGGAAAGAACCTGTGTTCTTTAATGGGTGAGTGGATAAAGAATAGTGGACTGAATGCAGTCCTCCTCTGCATACCCCCATTTCAGTTACCCACTGCCCACCATGATCTGGAAGCAGGTGATGCTCCTTCTGACCTATTGTCAGATCAAGAGTAAGATCAAGAGGAGCATAGCACTGTCACAATGCCTACATAGGCATTTTATCATCTCATCTCATCACAAATAGAAGGGTGAGTAGAGTACATATTATGGTAAAATATACATAAGAAAATTTACCATGTTAACCATTTTCAAGTTCATAATTCACTGGCATTAAGTACATTCATGTGTTATAAAACCATCACCACTATCCATTTCTGGAACTTTTTCATCATCCCAAGGAAAAACTCTGTACTCGTTAAACAATAGCTTCCCATTTTCCCTCCCCCATTCCCTGACAACTATAACTTTACTTTCTGTCTCAATAAAATTTCCTATTCTAGGTATTTCATATAAAAGCAGAATCATTTTTCTTTTTTTTTTACTGGCTTATTTCACTTAGGATAATGTCTTCAAATGTCTTCCATGATGTAGCAATTGTCAGCGTTTCCTTCCTTTTTAAAGCTGAAAAATGTTCCATTCAACTTTGTTTATCCATTTATCATTTGATGGAAATTTGGGCTGCCTCTACCTTTTGGATATTGTGAAAATGCTAGCATGAAGATTGGTATACGAGTATCTGTGTGAGTCCCTATATCATGACTTTCTTTTTGAAATACTTTTTTTCCCAGGATATCACTGTCATATCATTTTTTCTCTTATTTCACTAATTTCTTCTCCTTCTCCCTTCCCCCTTTTGCACCTCCTCCTCCTCCTTCTTCTCTTTCTTTCTTTCTTTCTTTCTTTCTTCTTCTTCTTCTTCTTCTTCTTCTTCTTCTTCTTCTTCTTCTTCTTCTTCTTCTTCTTCTTCTTCTTCTTCTTCTTCTTCTTCTTCTTCTTCCTCTGCTTCCTCTGCTTCTTCTGCTTCTTCTTCTTCTTCTCAGTCCTTTGTTGTTCTCATCTTCCACACCATTGAACATTTTTGCTTCAGAGCTTCTTTCTTAGACTTCTCTTTCTAGGCTCATTTCCTTATTTCATCTGGCCCATGGCTTTTTTATAACCACATTTGAGATGAGACCAATATTTATGTTCCACCTTGGAATATAACTTGAAGACTCATACTCAATTGTCTACAAAAAATTTCTGTTTGTATATAAACAGGTATTTTAAACTAAATCAGTCNTGTCATATCATTTTTTCTCTTATTTCACTAATTTCTTCTCCTTCTCCCTTCCCCCTTTTGCACCTCCTCCTCCTCCTCCTTCTCTTTCTTTCTTTCTTTCTTTCTTTCTTCTTCTTCTTCTTCTTCTTCTTCTTCTTCTTCTTCTTCTTCCTCTGCTTCCTCTGCTTCTTCTGCTTCTTCTTCTTCTTCTCAGTCCTTTGTTGTTCTCATCTTCCACACCATTGAACATTTTTGCTTCAGAGCTTCTTTCTTAGACTTCTCTTTCTAGGCTCATTTCCTTATTTCATCTGGCCCATGGCTTTTTTATAACCACATTTGAGATGAGACCAATATTTATGTTCCACCTTGGAATATAACTTGAAGACTCATACTCAATTGTCTACAAAAAATTTCTGTTTGTATATAAACAGGTATTTTAAACTAAATCAGTCCAAGCCTAAAATCCTGATATAACTGTCAAATTATTCTCCTATAGTTTTCCCATCTCACTAAGTAGCATTTCCATCTTTTCAATTTCCCTGGCCAAATTATTCTTGATTTCTCTCTTTTTTGATCCATCAGGAAATCCTGTAGGCTCTGTCTTCAAAATATGTCCCGAGTCTGCCCTCATGGGCATCCTGGAGTAAACCACCAGTGTCTCTTACTTAGGTTACTGCAAATAACATCATAGCTGCTCTCCATGCTCCACCTTTCTCCCCACCATCTGTTCTTGATACAGCAGCCAGGCAAGGCCCTCCTCTGCTCAGAATCCTCCAACCAGCATTGTAAAGTCCAAAGTTATTACTGTGTCTTTTAAGGTCTTTCACAGCTCTTGACCTACTTTTAAAAAATCTTGTCTCCTACTACCCTTTTCTTGTTCACTCCACATTGGTCTCTTTGCCATTCCTCCAACACACCACATACACTCCCTCTTCAGGACGTTGGTACTTGCTGTTCCTTTTCCATGGAAAATTCTTTTTGACTTCTTCAGGCCTCCATCAAATGTCACTATCTGAATGAGGCCTTCCATTACTACCGTCTATAAAATAGCTACTTCTTTGTGCCCCACATTCCCTGTCTCTTATATTTTGCTATATTTTTTCCGTCGTACTTATCGCCATTGACATCCTTTATTTTAACTTATTTGTAGTCTGCCTTCCCAATGTAAGTTCCATTGATGTAGGGACTTGGTCTATTTCATTAATTGCTGCATCCGTGACAGACAGAATAGTCCCCGGCAAATAGTATGCACTTGATAAATTACATTTTTTTAATTAAAAAATGTTTTACTTATTTTTGAGAGAGAGAGACAGACAAAATACGAGCAGGGGAGGGGCAGAGAGAGGGAGACACAGAATGCAAAGCAGGCTCCAGGCTCTGAGCTGTTAGCACAGAGCTCGATGCAGGGCTTGAACCCATGAACTGTGAGATCATGACCTGAGCTGAAGTCAGACACTCAACCAACTTAGCCACCCAGGCATCCCTGCACTCAGTAAATTAAGTGTTAAATGGATGAACAAATCATGAGCGATCCTGTCTCTTAGTATGTACACTAGAATGTAGATCTGCAAAATATACCCTCAAGTAATCTTCAGAAAGTGGTTATTAGTTGTACATCCACTTCCCCAAAGGTAATAAATTTCATTTCAGTATAGAATAGTTCTTTTTTTTTTTTTTTTCTGGCAGGAGTTAGAGAGTAAGACTATTGGTAGATTGCAGCCACTTCTGGCCTGTGATATACAATTAATAATTTTATTGTCCTACTCACACTATCCTATTCATTGGTGCCGTGGTGGAGAAGAGGGGAGGGATATCAGAGAATAACTTTGTGAAAATTAAACATATTCTTATATAAGCGTATAATGAATACACATCAAAGATTTACTACATCTGCTAAGGAAATCAGCAGCAGCATGGAAAATCTTGTGTCAAGAGCATTTGAAAAACTCTTATTAGACACTTCACAACTTTTAGAATGTACAATACCAGGTTATGCAGCCCCTCTGGAAAACAGTGTGGAGGTTCCTCAAAAAATTAACAATAGAACTCCCCTATGNAATGTACAATACCAGGTTAGATGCAAACCTGGTTAATGTATTGGCCAATAAAACCATAGCTTTGTGGTTTTTCTTTCCATAGTACAGAAATTATTTGCATCTCTACCTGATGAAAGTTTACAAGTTATCTTCTTACCTCAATCTTGGCCCCAATCAATAATAACGAGTGAGTCAAAAAAAGGTACATCTGCTAAAGAATTAGATACTTTTTGTGTAGCCCTGTTACACAAAGCTCCCGTATGACGTTGAAAGGGAACACAGCCCTCCTTTTGTCTTATATTCAAGCTATGGCTAATTTTTCATAACAGTGACATAGACCCAATTAGCCTTACAATGATTTTACTTGTTAATTTACATTTTTTTAGGGGAGGGATTTCCAATAATAAAAAAATAGTGTGACCTTATTTTTCAATCCCCAAATTGAATGCCTAATATGACAAGTTAGAAGTTGGGGTTGGAATATTTGAAATCAAGACTTTCAAATAATTGTGAATCATACTCAGTATAAGACCATTTGAATTTAATGATTTGGTTATTAATTTGGTTTAAAAATTGTTTTTAAATTGTTTTTAAAACAATGTCTTGGTTAAGAAATTTTTGTTTTGACATGTGTGCAATCCTTGGGAATCCATGGAAGCAAGGAATTCTGCTCAATTAGTTCTGTTAGAACTCAAAAGGGATTGTGGGTCGGTGGCTAGTGGTGACCCTCATCAGTTGAAGTTGTAGGGCCTGAGGCTGCACTACAGAGACTGGAGCTGTGTTCTAAGTCCTACCAACAAGAATATAAGAAACTACCCGAGAGAGGTGGGAAGAAAGATGGGAAAATACTAATTCAAAGGGATACATGCACTCCCATGTTTATTGCAGCATTATTTACAATAGCTATGGTATGGAAGCAGCCCAAGTGTCCATTGATTGATGAATGGATAAAGAAGATCTGATATATATATATAGCTATNGAATGAAATCTTGCCTTTTGCAATGACATGGATGGAGCGACAGAGTATAATGCTAAATGAAATAAGCCAGTCAGAGAAAGATGATGATTTCACTCACATGTGGAATTTAAAAAACAAAACAAATATGGAAAGGAAAAAAAGAGACAAAAGGGAAATTAAGAAACAGACTTTTAATTATAGAGAACAAATTGATGGTTATCAGAGGGGAGGCTTTGTCGGGGGGCTGGTTTAAATAGGTGATGGAGATTAAGGAGTGTACTTTTGTGATGAGCACTGGGTGTTATCTGTAAGTGTTGAATCACTAAATAGTACACCTGAAACTAATATTACCCTGTATGTTAACTAATTGGAATTTAAATTAAAAAATTTTTAAAAACTTTAAAAAATGGGAAAAATGAGGAAGGCATTAGATTATTTTATATAATCCGTGCATCATACTGGGTATTATTATTCCCATCTTACTAAAAGAAAAATGAGACTAATTTTTTAGAAACATGAAGTAACTGGGGCGCCTGGGTGGCTCAGTCGGTTAAGTATACGACTCTGGCTCAGGTCGTGATCACACAGCTCATGGGTTAGAGCCCCGCGTTGGGCTCTGTGCTGATGGCTAGCTCAGAGCCTGGAGCCTGCTTCAGATTCTGTATCTCCCTCTCTGATCCTCCCCTGCTCATGCTGTTTCTCTCTCTTAGAAAAAAGCAAAAACATAAAAAAAAAAAGAAATATGAAGTAACAGATCCATGTAGAAAATGCCAAGACTGAGTTCATTCATCTCCAAAGATGGTTGTTTTATTCTTTTTCTTTAATTAAAAATGGCACATCATTGGAGTTGTGGCAGAGATAAAACTGTAATATCTTAAATTCAATCTGGTCTTACCTTATGTGACTATCCAGGCCTCATGGAACAAATAGTTTACTCAGAAGGACCTGGGTTTCCATCCTAGCTGCATGACTTCAGGTAAGTTCTGGTTTCCTACTTGCAAAATGTGTGTAATACAAATTTTACTCCCAAGGGCTGTTGCAGGGTCTAAGTGAGAGGCTACGTCTATGACTACCTATACCTACATCCATATGCATGACTAGTAACACTTCTTTGCCATAATAGGCACTCAACAATTATTAATGCACTTCACAGTCTCTTTACTCCTCATATCAAACTCTTCTAGGCAGGCCAGTTTTCTCACTGACTCCAATTATGATTTTCTCATTCCCTCCTTCAGATGGTGATAGCACAGAACCAATGAGAAAAATGAATGAGCTTTTCTCAATCTTCACTTATCAAAAGTCTGTCCTTCCTTTGTGATTCACTTAAAATGAAACGCTATCACAATTATTACATGTCTTAACATTTTCCAGTCTTATTTTGTTCTCTGTTTCAGGTATGAATATTTTTATTTCCTAGGAGAGGATACGTTCCTTCAGACCAGCTCAATTAATGAACTTTCCCTAACGGATCTAGCACAATGCTGGTCACCAGAATGACGACTCGAAACACCTGGGGATTTGAACGAAAAGAAGGGCTGCTGTCCCTTTAAGAATAATACATGGAGGGAGAAGATGGCAGAGAAGTAGTGAGTTCCATACTTCCCGCCTGCACCTCTCAAACAGAGAAGGGCTGAAGCCATAGGACACTGAGCCGCAAGAGTCTGGAAGGAAAAGATACAGAGTCCACCAAGAAGACAGCTTCATAGGTGCGTGATTGCAAACTGGGGAAAACAAAAATGGGCCAGGAGGGGAGGGAGCCCCCGGCGCGGAGAGATGAGGGGGAAGGGAAAGAGCAGCTGAAACTGCACATAGAATGTCCCTGGAGAAGAGAAAAACCTCGGGCTGGGACGGAGAGGGATCCAATCATCCCATCTCTAACCGTGGGGCGTTCAGAGAGAGATCCTGTCTCTAACTGTGGAGTTTTCCTTGGGCTGAGTGTCCGGGTCCCAGTAGGCATTAGGAGGAACCGCTCCCCTGCTCCCCCTACTCAATCCCGGCAGGGAGGCAGCCTGGCCTGAAATTGCTCCACTGCTGTCCTGGCTCCATCCCCCGCTGGGAAGCACCCGGCCTGCGGGATTACATTTCAGGCTATATCATTAAAGCACTCGGACCAAGATCTAGAAACAGGTGGAGCTTGGGATATAGAACACGGCCCATCTTATGCCCGTGGCACAGGGAGATCAGACCCAAAAGAATAATTTGCAACTCTTGGTTCTAGAAGGGACTGGGGCACCGCCATTTTTCTCCCCACAATCACCAAGGTGGGGCCTCAGAGAGTGGCCTGGAGGACGCAGTGGAGGTGAGACCTGCCTACACCAAACAACGCACATGCTCACTGGAGAGCTGCTTTTTTTTTTTTTTTTTTCCTACTGGAGCCCAGGGCAAGACCAGCATTGATGCACTGCCGAGATTAACTCTAGATCAATCCTTTCTATTCAGATAT
Organism: Crocuta crocuta; assembly: GCF_008692635.1. Lineage (NCBI taxonomy): Eukaryota > Metazoa > Chordata > Mammalia > Carnivora > Hyaenidae > Crocuta > Crocuta crocuta. The sequence goes on from NW_027529596.1 coordinate 2,724,685, forward strand.
ATTTTCCCTTATCTCATTCTTATCTCTCCCCTCCGCTGGACTGGGCACTCTGGTTATAGGTTTGTTTAAACAGTCACATTTAATTCATTCTCTTGATGCATATTCTACACCTAGGTCGTTACCTTCCTTTCTCTCTCTCTCTGGAATAATCAAACTATATAGTTTCTCTGGGTAACATTATCTTCGTTTCTTTCTTCTCGCCTCCTACCATATTCTCCTTTTTCTCTCTGAATTAAGCCTTTTAGCCTCTCTTCCTGGTAAATGTTCAATTTCTCTTTCTCTCCACCCCTGTCATTTCTCTCTTTGTATATGCTCTTCCATCAGCACTGCCTCCTCCCTGCTCTTTATTTGTACCTGGGATTTCTGGTTTTATGCCTTTTGTTGTTGTTTTCCTTTTGGTTTGCTTGTTTGATTTGTCTGTGCATTTGTGTGCTTTTGTTCCCTGTTTGTTTGTCTGTTTTCCTTTCCAGGGCTGCCTCAAGAAACAAGCCAAAGTACACATGGTGGAGAGTCCCAAATATCACTACGAGTAGGGAAATAAAATAACCAAAGGCACAAGAGAGACCTAGGGACACAATTAAAAGAACACTGCCTGAATGGACAGGCTGTAGACAGTCACTGAGCCTCCTTTAATATAGCAGAACTCACAGGCACAGAGTGCATTTAAAAGCATAACAAGCTTTTACAACTTACAAGGGACAGAAAGCTAGACAAAATGGGGGCACCTGGGTGGCTCAGTCGGTTAGGCGTCTGACTTCGGCTCAGGTCATGATCTCACTATTCGTGGGTTCAAGCCCTGCGTGGGGCTCTGTGCTGACAGCTAGTTCAGAGCCTGGACCCTGCTTCAGATTCTGTGTCTTCCTCTCTCTCTGACCCTCCCCTGCTCATTCTCTCTCTCTCTCTCTCAGAAATAAATAAAAAAAAGAAAAAAAATTAAAAAAAAAAGAAAGCTAGACAAAATGACAAAACAGAAGAACTCTCCTCTAAAGAAATTCCAGGAAGAAGTGACAGCTAAAGAATTGGTCAAAACAGATATAAGCTACATAACTGACCAGGAATTTAGAATAATAGTCATAAAACTAATCCTGGGCTTGAAAAAGGCATGGAAGACACCAGAGAAGCTGTTGCTACAAATATTATGGACCTTAAAAATAGTAGTGATGAATTAAAAAATGCTATAAATGAGGTGCATAATAAAATGGAGGCAGCCACTGCATGGATTCAAGAGGCAGAGAGGAGAATAGGTGAGTTAGAACACACAATTATAGAAAAAGAGGAAGCCAAGAAAAAGAGAGATAAATTGATCCAGGAGCACGAAAGGAGAATTCAAGAACTGAGTGATGCAATCAAACAGAATATTCGTATCATAGGAATTCCAGAATAAGAAGAAGAGAGAGAACGGGGCTGAAGGGGTACTTGAACAAATTATAGCTGAGAACTTCCCCAACCTGGGGAAGGAAACAGACATTGAAATCCAAAAGACACAGAGAACTCCCCTCAGACATAACTTGAATTGATCTTCTGCACAATATATCGTAGTGCAACTGGCAAAATATAAGGATAAAGAGAGAATTCTGAAAGCAGCTAGGGAAAAAAGGGCCCTAACATACAAAAGGAGACATATCAGGGTGGTGACAGACCTATCTACTCAAACTTGGCAGGTCAGAAAGGAATGGCAGAAAATCTTCAATGTGATGAACAGAAAAAATATGCAGCCAAATATCTTTTATCCAGCAAGCCTGTCATTCAGAACAGAAGGAGAGATAAAGGTNGACATAACTTGAATTGATCTTCTGCACAATATATCGTAGTGCAACTGGCAAAATATAAGGATAAAGAGAGAATTCTGAAAGCAGCTAGGGAAAAAAGGGCCCTAACATACAAAAGGAGACATATCAGGGTGGTGACAGACCTATCTACTCAAACTTGGCAGGTCAGAAAGGAATGGCAGAAAATCTTCAATGTGATGAACAGAAAAAATATGCAGCCAAATATCTTTTATCCAGCAAGCCTGTCATTCAGAACAGAAGGAGAGATAAAGGTTTTCCCAAACAAACAAAAATAGAAGGAATTCATCACCACTAAACCAGCCCTACAAGAGATCCTAAGGAGGACCCTATGAGGGAAATGTAGCAAGGAACACAAAGTACCAGAGACACCACTACAAGCAGGAATCCTAGAGAGAACACAATGACTCTAACTTCATATTTTTCAATAATAACACTGAATGTAAATGGACTAAATGCTCCAATCAAAAGACATTGGGTATCAAAATGGATAAAAAAACAAAATCCATCTATTTACAGTCTATAAGAGACTCATTTTAGACCTAAGGATACTTTCAGATTGAAAGTAAGGGGATGGAGAACTATCTGTAACGCTACTGGAAGTCAAAAGAAAGCTGGAATAGCCATACTTATATCAGACAAACTGGACTTCAAAATAAAGGCAGTAACAGGAGATGAAGAAGGGCATTATATAATAATTACAGGGTCTACCCATCAGGAAGAGCTAACAATTACAAATGTCTATGCAGCGATTTGGGGAGCACCCAAATACATAAAACAAGGAATCACAAACATAATCAATCTCATTGATAAGAATGTGCTAATAGCAGAGGACTTTAATACTCCACATACAGCAATGGATAGATCAACTAGACAGAAAGTTACTAAAGAAACAATGGACCTGAACGACACATTGGACCAGGTGGACTTGACAGATATATTTAGAACTCTACATCCCAAAAAACTATGGAATTCACTTTCTTCTCGAGTGCACATAGCACATTCTCCAAGATAGATCACTGGGTCATAAAGCAGCTCTCAATAAATATAAAAGAATTGAGATTATACTATGCACACTTCCAGATCACGATGCTATGAAACTTGAAATCAGTCACAGGAAAAAGTCTGGAAAAGCTCCAAAAACATGGAGGTTAACGAATGGGCCAACTAGGCAATTAGAGAAGAAATTTAAAAATATATGGAAACAAATGAAAATGAAAATACAACAATCCAAACTCTTTGGGATGCAGCAAAGGCAGTCCTCAGAGGAAAGTACATTGCAATTCAGGCCTATTTCAAGAAACTAGAAAAAGCGTAAATACAAAATCTAACAGTGTGCCTAAAGGAACTAGAAGCAGAGCAGCAAGAATGCCCCAAACCCAGCAGAAGAAGAGAAATAATAAAGATCAGGGAAGAAAGAAACAATATAGAATCCAAAAAAACCCAAAACAAAACAGTTTAACAGATCAATGAAACCAAGAGTTGGTTTTTTGAAAAAATAAATAAAGTTGATAAACCTCTAGCCAGGCTTCACAAAAAAAGAGAGAAAGAGAGAGACAGAGAAAGAGAGAGAGCGAGCACCCAAATAGAGAAAATGAATTTAATGAATAAAAATGAATTTATTACAACCAATCCCTCAGAAATACAAGCAATTATCAGGGAATACAATGAAAAGTTCTATGGCAACAAACTTGACAACCTAGAAGAAATGGACAAATTTGTAAACACACATGCACTACCAAAATTCAAATGGGAAGAGGTAGAATATCTGAACAGACCCATAACTAGTGAAGAAATTGAATCAGTTATCAAAACTCTCTCAACATATAAGAGCCCTGGACCAGGCGTTTTCCCTGGGGAATTCTACCAGATTTATTTATTTGTTTGTTTATTTATTTATTATTTTTCCTACCAGGCATTTAAATCAGAGTTAACACCCATTCTTCTCAAGTTGTTCCAAAAAATAGAAATGGAAGGAAAACTTCTAGAGTCAATCTATGAAGCCAGCATCACTTTGATTCCCAAAACAGACAGAGACCCAGCAAACAAAGAGAGCTACAGGTCAATATCCTTGATGAATATGGATGCAAAAATCCTCAACGAGATACTAGCAAATCAAATTCAACAGCATATAAAAAGAATTACCCACCATGATCAAGTGGGATTCATTCCTGGGTTACAGGACTGGTTCAATATTCGCAAATCAATCAATGTGATACATCCCATTAACAAAAGAAAAGATAAAAACCATATGATCCTGTCTATAGATGCAGTAAAAGCATTTGAAAAAATACAGCACCCTTCTTAATAAAGACCCTCGAGAAAGTCGGGATAGAAGGAACTTACTTAAACATCATAAAAGCCATCTATGAGAAGCCCTCAGCTAACATCATCCTCAATGGGGAAAAACTGAGAGCTTTCCCCCTGAGATCAGGAACACGACAGGGATGTCCACTCTCACCACTGTTGTTTAACATAGTGCTGGAAGTCCTAGCATCAGCCATCAGACAACAAAAGGAAATCAAAGGCATCCGAATTGGCAAAGAAGAAGTCAAACTCTCACGTTTCGCAGACATGATACTCACATAGAAAATCAGACAGACTCCACCAGAAGCCTACTAGAACTGATCCAAGAATTCAGCAAAGTTACAGGGTACACAATCAACATACAGAAATCGGTTGCATTTTTATACACCAGTAATGAAGCAACAGAGAGAGAAATCAAGAAACTGATCCCTTTCACAATTGCACAAAAAACCATAAAATACCTCGGAATAAACCTAAACAAAGATATAACAGATCTGTATGACGAAAACTGTAGAACACTTATGAAGGAAATTGAAGAAGACACAAAGAAATGGAAAAACATTCCATACTGATAGATTGGAAGAATACATATTGCTAAAATGTCAATACTACCGAAGGCAATCTACACACTCAATGAAGTCCCAATCAAAATTGCACTGGCATTCTTCTCAAAGTTAGACCAACAATCCTAAAATGTGTATGGAACCACAAAAGACCCTGAATAGCCAAAGTAATATTGAAGAGGAAAACCAAAGTGGGAGGCATCACCATCCCAGACTTTAGCCTCTACTACAAAGCTGTCATCATCAAGCCAGTATGGTATTGGCACAAAAACAGATACATAGACCAATGGAATAGAATAGAGAACCCAGAATTGGACCCACAAATGTACAGCCAACTAATCTTTGACAAAGCAGGAAAGAGTATCCAATGGGAAAAAGACAGCCTCTTTAACAGATGGTGCTGGGAGAACTAGACAGCAACATGCAGAAGAATGAAACTAGACCATTTTCTCACAGTATACACAAAAATAAACTCAAAATGGATGAAGGACCTGAATGTGAGACAGAAAACCATCAAAACCCTAGAGGAGGAAAGCAGGAAACAACCTCCTTGACCTCCACTGCAGCAATTTCTTACTTCACACATCCCGAAAGGCAAGGGAACCAAGAGCAAAAATGAACTATTGGGACCATCAAGATAAAAAGCTTCTACACGGCAAAGGAAACAATCCATAAAACTAATAGGCAACCGACAGAATGGGAAAAGATGGTTGCAAATGACATATTGGCTAAAGGGCTAATATCCAAAATCTATAAGAAACGCACCAAAATCCACACCCAAAAAACAAATAATTCAGTGAAGAAATAGGCAGAAGACATGAACAGACACTCCTCCAAAGAGAACACCCGGATGGCCAACAGACACATGAAATGATGCTCAGCGTCCCTCATTATCAGGGAAATACAAATCAAAACCACACTGAGATACCACCTCACGCCAGTCAGAGTGGCTAAAATGAAACAAATCAAGAAACTATAGATGCTGGCGAGGGTGTGGAGAAACGGGCACCCTCTTGCACTGTTGGTGGGAATGTAAACTGGTGCAGCCGCTCTGGAAAACAGTGTGGAGGTTCCTCAAAAAATTAACAATAGAGCTCCCCTATGACCCAGCAATAGCACTGCTGGGAATTTACCCAAGGGGGACAGGAGTGCTGATGCACAGGAGCACATGGACCCCAATGTTCATAGCAGCACTCTCCACAATAGCCAAAACATGGAAAGAGCCTAAGTGTCCATCAACGGACGAAAGGATCAAGAAGATATGGATTATCAATACAATGGAAGACTACATGGCAATGAGAAAGAATGACATCTGGCCATTTGTAGCAACGTGGATGGAACTCGAGCATGTTATGCTGAGTGAAATAAGTCAGACAGAGAAGGACAGATACCATATGTTTTCACGCATATGTGGAAGAGGAGAAACTCAACACAGGACCATGGGGGAGGGGAAGGGGAAAAATATTTGGGGAGAGGGAGGGAGGCAAACCATAAGAGACCTTTGAATACTAAAAACAAACTGAGGGTTGATATGGGTGGGGGAGGGGAAGGAGGGTGATGGGCATGGAGGAGGGCACTTCTTGGGATGAGCATTGGGTGTTATATGGAAACCAACTTGACAACAAACTCTAAAAGAAAAAAACCCCCAAAAATCAAAAACTAAAAACCAACAACAAAAAAAGAATAATGCATGGAAGGGGTGTTTGCCAATGATTTAATGTTTAAAAACTCACATCACTAGTTGAGTTTAGTTATTCTGGATTTGAATTATTCTTTACCCAGGCTTTGGTGAATTTTTTTGAATATATGTTGAAACATATATTTATTAAAACATATAGCACTGATAAACATTCTGTAAAGATTAAAGTATCATTAAAAGTATGTATGGAATAACTAGCCAGAAATACTTTTCTTGCTTCTGTAAAATTTTGTTATAAAAGAATTGAGTTTGAATTGAGACTACAATGAGATATCACCTCACACCTGTCAGAGGACTAAAATCAAAAGCGCAAGAAACAAGTGTTGGTGAGGATATGGAGAAGAAGGAACATTTATGCACTGTTGGAAATGCGAACTGGTGCAGCCACTATGGAAAACAGTGTGGAAGTTCCTCAAAAAGTTAAAAATAGAACCACCTTACCATCCAGCAATCACACTATTGGGTATTTACCCCTTACCTCAAATACAAAACACTAATTCAAAGGTATATATGCACCCCTGTGTTTATAGTAACATTATTTACAGTATCCAAATTATAGAACCAGCCCACGTGTCCATTGAATGATGAATGGATAAAGAAGTGCTATATGTAAGCAATGGAATATTATTCAGCCATAAAAAGAATGAAATCTTGCCATGTGCAGTGACAGGGATGGGGCTAGAGAGTATCATGCTAAGCAAAATAAGTCGGAGAAAAACAAACACCATTATGATTTCCCTTATATGTGGAATTTAAAAACAAAACAAGCAGGAAAAAATGATAGAGTCAAAGCATGAAACAGACTAATTAACGAGAACAATCTGATGGTGCCAGGGGGGTGGGGGTGGGGGCTGTGTTAAATAGGTGATTGGGATTAAGGGGTGCACTTTTGTGATGAGTACAGGGTGATGTCTGGAACTGTTGAATGACTGTATTGTATGCATGAAACTAATATAGCACTGTGTGTTAATTAACTGGAATTAAAATAAACTAAAAAAAAGAATATGGTTTGATTGTACATTATTAGAAAATACTTTTCTAAAAAACCTGACCGCTACAGGTTTGTGTGCCTTCTACTCGTTGTGGTGGGTGGAGACTGTCTTCCTGCTGAGTTTCAGAGAAAAGAGGCAGACAGTCGTACACATGGCATTCTCTGCACTATTCATCCAAACAAATAAGAAAAATGTAATAAGCAGGTTAAGTTATATGTTATTCATTATAAATCTCAAAATTCAAAGAATAGTAATAAAGTAATTGTAATATATGCCCATGTTTTCCTTAATATATGTAACATTTGTCCCTCAAAAATTTTTCTTAAAGTTTCTAAACTCCCAGATATCATATATCTGTACACATACCAATAGATTTTAAATGGAACTATTTTATTGTTTTCTGTCAGTAGTTCTCAAAACCTCTGAAACTAATTTTAAAAATAAACCAGAGTGCCTGGGTGGCTCAGTTAGTTAAGCATCTGACTTTGGTTCAGGTCATGATCTTGAGGTTCGTGGGTTCGAGCCCTGTGTGGGGCTCTGTGCTGACAGCTCAGAGCCTGGAGCCTGTTTCAGATTCTGTGTCTCCCTCTCTCTCTGACCCTCCCCTGCTCATGCTGTCTCTCTCTCTCAGAAATAAATAAAACATTTAAGAAAACCAAACAAACCATTACTGGGTGGCTCAGTTGGTTGAGCGTCTGACTTTTAATTTCAGCTCAGGTCATGATCCCAGGGTTGTGGGATCAAGCCCCACATTGGGCTCTATGCTGAGCATAAAGCCTGCTTGGGATTCTCTCTCTCTCCCTCTGCCCCTCTCACCTGCTTGCTCTCTCTCTCTCTAAAAAAATAACAAACAAATAAAAATAAAGGTTTTTTCAATATCAGGCCCTGGTCTAAAAGGCAGACATACATGGATCAGATATGGACAGATAGAAACAGATATGGAACAANGAAACAATATAGAATCCAAAAAAACCCAAAACAAAACAGTTTAACAGATCAATGAAACCAAGAGTTGGTTTTTTGAAAAAATAAATAAAGTTGATAAACCTCTAGCCAGGCTTCACAAAAAAAGAGAGAAAGAGAGAGACAGAGAAAGAGAGAGAGCGAGCACCCAAATAGAGAAAATGAATTTAATGAATAAAAATGAATTTATTACAACCAATCCCTCAGAAATACAAGCAATTATCAGGGAATANTGCTGAGCATAAAGCCTGCTTGGGATTCTCTCTCTCTCCCTCTGCCCCTCTCACCTGCTTGCTCTCTCTCTCTCTAAAAAAATAACAAACAAATAAAAATAAAGGTTTTTTCAATATCAGGCCCTGGTCTAAAAGGCAGACATACATGGATCAGATATGGACAGATAGAAACAGATATGGAACAATAGATACAAATCCACATGTATGTATAAACACATATATAGTAGTTTTTATTATAGTTTATATTTTTGTTTAAAACTAGTTTATATTTAGTTATACATGCATAGATACATATATTAGTCTTTAGGTTTCTTTATATTCTGCAACTAGCAAGCGCCCAACATATTATTAACACTTCCCCATGGTAATAATATGGGAATAAGGCAAATTAATCACTTTGTAGCTTTGGCTGTGTATAGTCTTAATTTTGCTTTAGAACCCAAAGAGAAGCATAATAGCAGAATGGTTAAAAGCTTAGGCTTTGCGTTCAGGCAACTTTGATTCTAACGCTAACTCTGGTCCCTAATAAAAGTCTCAATTTTCTTATCAATAATAAAATGAAGGTAATAATACCTATTTACTGGATTGTTGTGAGGACTAACTGAAATGCTCATGTGAAGTCCTGTGGGAACACACAGGAGCCGGCACCTCAGTTATTATAAGTGCTGTTACTGTAACATATCTCTGTCTTACCTTTCAAATCATATGTTCTACCATTTTGAAATTTGTTTTCCATTTGCTCTTTTTCCTTCATCCCGCTCCTTCCTGCCTTTTCTTCCCATTAAGCAAAAGTTTAAAAATATTCCATTTTATCTCCTGTACCATATTTTGGTTAGTTTTGCTTTATTATTTAGTGATTACAGTACATACCATTCCACTTACTACAGTCTATCTTAAATAAGTCTTTTCCCCAAAGAATGCAATAACCCTACAACAGTTTAATCCATTTATCTTCCTCCCACATTTTGTGCTACTGTTGTCAGATATCTTCTTCCACATGTTATAAACTCCATATGGCATAGTTATTATAATTGATTCAAATAGTCAACTTTTAATATTTACTCATATTTCATATCTGAAGTTCTGGAGGTTTAGTCTGGTTTCATTTTCTTTGATATAAGAAATTTTAGTATTTTCTGTTGTACAGATCTGCCTACACAGATTTTTTTTAAGTTTTAATTGTTTGAAATGTCTTTTTTTTTTCTTTACTTCTGGGACAATACTTTCACAAAATACTGAATTTTATTTTTTTATGTTTTATGTCTTAAACCTTAAATATGTACAATCTTTATTTCTGAATTATACCTCAATAAAGCTGGGTAGACATAAACATAAGCATGGCTGATGACCTAGAATTTCCACTTCTGAGTTAGTTCCAACAAAATTCTTCCAGATAGTCTCCAGAAGACATATTCAAAAACACTGATAGCAGTAGCATTTCTAATAGTTAAACCCCACAGTATTCATATATACTTACTAAAAAAAAACTGGGTTAGTAAATAGGTGATAGTTACAAAGTGGAGTATTCAGGAGCTATGTGAATTAATGATCTACAAATACACAAACAACTAGAATGAACTTAACGGCAATAATGTGAGAGAAAGAAGCCAGACACAGAAAGGTGCATAATTTAAAAGTTAAATAAATGACAATATAAATCTATGTTCTCGGAAGTGGCAAAAAGTGATACTTCACGGGCGGTAGATAACAGAAGCACAGAAGTGGCTCGTGAGGTTCTAGTCAGGTCTACTACCTAACCAATGTGCCAGTTACATGCAGTGTTTTCAATTTATGAAAGTCAATCAAATGTTTGTATATCATATTTCAATAGTATTGTTTAAAAGAGAAAAACCCATAGAGTAATAGCAAAAACAAATATGATGAAACTATGATGAGGATGTTTTATTAATAGGAGTATTGAAATTTATGAGAGCAGGGAGAAAGCATATAGCTCCCTTAAGTAAATGACAATAGACATCAAACTTGAGAAAAGTGAAAACTATGAATTACCCCATCAAAGAACTTCATGTGAGGATAGTGGATCATAAATTGGAGATACAGGCAATTGTATACTTGATATAGCTATGATTTTTAAATTTGCTGAGAGAACTGCATTCAATTTAACATGAAGATAACGTTAAATTAGGTAGTGAGTTGTGCTTTATGATCCTGCAGATGTAGGAATGTACCAGCTAAAGGAGAGAATTACTTATCACAGTAAGGAATGTAACACCATCAATATGTATTTTACTTAGATAACCCCAGAGCAACTTTAAGCCATTCAAATTTAAAGAGAGATTGAAGGGGCTCCTGGGTGGCTCCATCAGTTTCGGCCCAGGTCATGATCTCACGGGTTCATGGGTTCGACCCCCACATCGGGCTCTGTGCTGGACAGCTCAGAGCCTGGAGCTGCTTCGGATCCTGTGTCTCCCTCTCTCTCTGACCCTTCCCTGCTCACACTGTTTCTCTCTCAGAAATAAATTTTAAAAAAAATTAAAAGAATTTTAAAAAATAAGAGAAACAGAGACTTGTGTTGGGAGACTACAGCTAACCCGATGGTCTTCAGATTCCCATAACTTGTGAGAATAAATGAGAATAATCACTGTTAGGATCCTCTGCAGGAAATCACTGTTTCAGAAAACCTGAAAGATGCCTTTTAGAAGACAAAGAAATTGAGGGACTCTTCTGCCATCATACTATCTTTATTATTGAATTGTAGAGCTGGTCTTTCTACATAGTTCCTGGTCACATTATATCACCAAGCCTTAAAAGCACCAATGTTTGTACACTAATTTCAGAAATTTTATAATAGGTTCTCTCTCATTCTCTTTTTTCCTTTTCCTTCCCTTCCCTTCCCCTTCCTTTCCCTCCCCTCCCCTCCCCTTTCTTCCCCTCCTCTCCCCTACCTTCCCTTCCATCTAGTCTTTCTCTCTACCCCTGCTCCACTTCCTTTCACTGCTTCTATCCAAAAATGGTCATAGGCATTTTTTGGGGCACAGGGAGTTAATCAGAGAACTGAGACCAAATATTTTCTACTTTTACCATCCCTCATGTCTTTTTCCCAGACATTGTACCTAAAACAAATTTATCACGTATTCCTGTATCTCAGACATAATGGCCCCTGTAAATAAAGGATCACATGACTTCTGACTAAGCGGAAGGTTTACAACCCATTTATCATTATTATTTTATCTGAACTCTCTTTTTCTATACTTAAATTTTAGTTAACTTCAGTGCATTATTAATTTCAGGAGTAGAATTCAGTGATTCATCACTTACATACAACACCCACGGCTTTTCACAAGTACCCTCCTTAATACCTGTCACCAATCTAGGCAATCACTCACCCACCTCCCTCTATCAACCCTCAGTTTGTTTTCTTTCATTAAGTCTCTTGTGGTTTGTTTTCCTCTCTTCTCTTCCCATATTTTCATCTGTTTTGTTTCTTTATTTTTCTTTTTCTTTTTTAATGTGATTTATTGTCAAATTGGTTTCCATACAACACCCAGTGTTCATCCCAACAAGTACCCTCCTTAATGTACATCACCCATTTCCCCCTCTCCCCTACCCTCATGAACCCTCAGTTTGTTCTCAGTATTTAAGAGTCTCTTATGGTTTGCCTCCCTCCCTCTCTGTAACTTTTTCCCCCTCCCCCATGGTCTTCTGCTAAGTTTCTCAAGATACACATATGAATGAAAACATATAGTATCTGTCTTTCTCTGTCTGACTTATTTCACTTAGCATAACACCTTCTGGTTCCATCCACGTTGCTACAAATGGCCAGATTTCATTCTTCCTCAATGCCAAGTAATATTCCATTGTATAGATAAACCACATCTTCTTTATCCATTTGTCAGTTGATGGACATTCAGGCTCTTTCCCTAATTTGGCTATTGTTGAAAGTGCTGTTATAAATACTGGGGTACATGTGCCCCCTATGCATCAGCACTCCTGTATCCCTTGGGTAAATTCCTAGCAGTGCTAGTGCTGGGTCATAGGGGAGTTCTGTTGTTAATTTCTTGAGGAAGCTCCACACTGTTTTCCAGAGGGAATCCCTCTCAAATATAGAGAGCAAACTGAGGGTTGCTGGAGGGCAAGTGGATGGGGGGATGGGCTAAAAGGGTGATGGGTATTAAGGTGGGCACTTGTTGGCAGGAGGACTGGGTGTTGTATGTAAGTGATGAATCACTAAATTCTACTCCTGAAACCAATACTACACTGTATGTTAACTAACTTGAATTTAAATTTAAAAAAGAGAATGAAGACACACCATGAATCTTTTCTGACCACAATGCTATGAAACTAGACATCAACATAAGAAACAGATGGTGCTGGGAGAACTGGACAGCAACACGCAGAAGAATGATATTAGACCACTTTCTCACACCGTACACAAAAATAAACTCAAAATGGAAGAAGGACCTGAATGTGAGACAGGAAACCATCAAAACCCTAGAGGAGAAAGCAGGCAACAACCTCTTTGACCTCAGCCGCAGCAATTTCTTGCTTGACACGTTTCCAAAGGCAAAGGAATTAAAAGCAAAAATGAACTCTTGGGACCTCGTCAAGATAAAAAGCTTCTGCACTGCAAAGGAAACTATCAACAGATCTTTAAAATTTTAAAAAGAAGCCAGGAAACCAGCTACATGAAACTCCTAATTTTAGAACATTGGCAACTAATTTAAAACCAAAATTTTCACCAGTTTGTTGGCCAAACCAAACACTTTTACAGGCCTGATGTGTCTTTTTTTTTTTTTTAATGTTTTCTTTATTTCTAGGAGAGAGAAAGAGACAGCGTGAGCAGGGGAGGGTCAGAGAGAGAGGGAGTCACAGACTGAAACAGGCTCCAGGCTCTGAGCTGGCAGTCAGCACAGAGCCCGACGCGGGGCTCGAACCCACGAACCGTAAGATCATGACCTAAGCGAAAGTTGGAAGCTTTGCTTTAACGACTAAGACACACAGGCGCCCCAGGCCTGATGTGTCTTGAACTGAGGGTGTGTAGATGTTCACTCGGCACCATACATGCTGCAAAGTAGATAAATTGCATGTGTATATCGATTTTCATGGTTTTATCACATTGAATTTTTTTTAAGGGAAGAGACATTTTTTAAGTTTATTTATTTACTTTGAGAGAGAGAGGAGAGAACAAGTGGGGAAGGGGCAGAGAAAGGGAGAGAGGATTCCCAGCAGGCTCCGCCCACTGTTAGTGCAGAGCCTGAGGCAGGGCTCGATCTCAGGAACCATAAGATTATGACCTGAGCCTAAATCAAGAGTCGGAAGATTAACCATCTGAGCCACCCAGGAGCCCCTATCACACTGAATTTTTAAACCAGATTTGAAAACCCAAAGTATTTAAAAGGTCAATTAATGCCAATGCAGCTTAAGAGACTGGTTGCACTCCTAGGTTCAAAGTCTGGCCTTATGATTGAAACTGATTTATTCAGTGACCTTGAATAAGGTCATTATCTTGCAGTCAGCCTTAGCATCTGGGTTTATAACATAAAGATAGCAACTGCTAAGCTACTGTGAAGAGATCTAACCAAAGGGATTTAAAACATTTAGTTCCCTCTAAAAAAGTGCTTTAAGAACTACAACACTCTGTGATTTTAGAGTTTGCCTCATTTGGATACTTCCTATGAATTTGGCCAAAATTATTAGCATACTGTGAAGCCTAAAAATGACAATTAAGCACTATTGGTTGAATACAAGCTTTTGCAGCACTGTAATAAAAACCAGATAGTCCTTTTATAAATGATAACGTATATTTTCCAAGGAAAGCATACTTCCATTTCAGTGAGTATTTTCTTTTTAATTCCTTAGGCTCTGAAACTACCTCATGAAGCACAGTAGGAAAATGAAAATGTATTCAATATTTTAAACCTCATAAGCAAATACATTGGTGGAAGGTAATATTTACTTCTCACTTATACACTCATATCTGTATATGAGACTTGAATTGAGGCTATGAAGATGCTCATTTACATCATTCCTTATTAAGAGGATGCATTCCATTAACTATAATGATCTCTTTTTTATTTTGTTGCTAATATATTCCCATACTGTATTTTATAAATCTGAATGTGCACTGCACTGGTATGCAAAATAACTATAATTTTAACAGTTCCAACTCAGTTAATAATTTACATATACTTCAAAATTATTACATGCTATGTAATACCATATTTCCCCCTATTTATCAGTATAGAAAAGTTTTTCCTTTTGGATATGGGAATTTTAGTAACTGATCATTACTAACTCCCTCAATCTTTTCCAATCTATCAATGGTATTAGAAATGAATCCTTATGTTTCTCATTTGCAAACTTTTATAATTTTTCTTCAGCATTATAATTTAGTTGATTGCTCTTCTCAAACTCTTATAACTTCTTTCTCCAAAGAATATGCCACACTGATCTTACAAAATCAATGTGCACACTACATTTTTTGGGCATCCTGAGTATCCTGACGTTTTCTCTACGTCATCCACCCTGCTCACCTCTCCCCTACCTCTTCAGCCACAGACCACCTGCTCCGATAATTCCACATTTCTTTGCTACATTCTCATCTGAGTCTTTTTCTCCTCACCCCCTGCTTCACGCAGACCTGACTCATCTGGCATCTGTGTGCATTTCTGACCCTCCACCCTCCTACATGCAGCTTGCTTGCTTCTCTGCCCAAGCCCATCTTCTGACTGCACACTTTGTTTCCATCACCCACTCCCAAACTCCAGCCCTTGTTTTTTATTGACCTTTATACTCAGAACTGCCTCCCACGAACATTCATAAGCCTTACTATGCTCCCTGAGACCGTTTCCCCAGAAGGGCCGAGTAGTCTGCAAGCATCCCTGCTTTATGTGGGCGTGTCACGCTCTTAGCTGATCCTGGCCCATTTAGAGCAATTCACTTTTCTCCCCTGAAAGATTTTGTAGGGAGTCTTAGTTGATTCTGGACACTTTCTTTACAGAAATAACCAGAGAAACTGCAGCAGTGTGTGTTAAATAAAAATGCACAATATATGTTTTTAAGTAAACTATGTAAACATAGGGGAGGGGTAATACTATTGCCTGATGATCAGGTGGAACAATGATGGCAGATGAAAATAGTTTCTCACATGCCTGGGAAACATATCTTTGCTATAGTATTTTAGTAACCACTACTACTAGGAATTTTGAACTTTTTATTTTATTTATTTAAATATACTTTTAATGTCTTATTTATTTTTTTAGAGAGAGAGAGACAGCGTGAGCAGGGGAGGGTCAGAGAGAGAGGGAGATACAGACTCTGAAGACAGGCTCCAGGCTCTGAGCTAGCAGTCAGCAGAGAGCCCGACGTGGGGCTCGAACCCACGAACCCTGAGATCATGACCTGAGCTGAAGTCGGCCGCTTAACCGACTGAGCCATCCAGGAGCCCCATGAACTCTTTAATAAAAGTGCTAGGTTGACCTTCTAAGTCTTTTTAAAGCTGACTTTAATATAGGGGCATCTGGGTGGCTCAGTCAGTTAAGCATCTTGACTCTTTGAAAGCAAATTGCTGTTATTATATCTTTTCAACCAGAGCAATTACCAAACAAGTTTTTGGAAGAAACATTGTCATCTATTTGCTGGAATAAAACTTAAGGCAATTCTGAATAAATTGAAATTCTGTATGTGTAAATAACCTGCCATTAGTTATAAACTAATACAAAACAATAATAATACTAAAAATTACAAGATTTGGACTCATTGCAAACTAAGGTCATAGGGCAGGCTGCCAAACCACTCTTCAGAATAATAACTCCCAGTCTAGGAAAAGATTGACACTAAAGAAATAGTTCACTGCTTTGCCCAAAGGCTCAAAAGTGCCCTTTGTCTTGAACTGTGAAACTAGTGAAAAAAAAAAGTCGAGGTTCAAAGTCTCCATTTGGTCTCCTCCAAGCATTCCATCAAGCACAATCCCCCTTCTCTCTAAACTTCTGTTGAGCTCATGCCATATTATTTACTCTGACCGTTAACACACGTAGTCTTTGCTTTCTCCATGGGTTTGTCTTCCTGCTGCATGTGAGATTGCTAGAGGCAGGGACCATGGAGTATGTTGTCTTTGCTTGTCACTTTGATGTTGATGCAATCCCAATGGGGCGTGCATGAGTTCATGTAATATCTATCTCTGTATAGATAGTAGGCACCAGGCCCAGTGAGGGGTACTAGAGATATGATGATATGCACGCCAACTTCCCGCCCCCAAAGAACTAAAATCTAGTGGGAACAAAACTGGGAAGTACCAGAAAAGGTGCTCAGTGTGGTCACCGAAACCAGGACTGGGGGTTATGAGACCATATTTAGAAGGATTTTAACTGCTTGTAAAGGTTTCGAGACAAGCTCTCAGATGAAGTGATTTCTGTCTTGATATCTGGAGATAACTAGGACTTAGCACAGTAAAGAAGAGTTGGGGGGAAGCAGAGGAGTTTCCAGACAGCTTTTTAAAAATATAACTTATTGTCAGATTGGCTTACATACAACACCCAGTGCTCATCCCAACAAGTGCCCTCCTCCATGGCCATCACCCCCCTTCCCCATTCCCCCACTCCCATCAGCCCTCAGTTTGTTCTCAGCATTCAAGAGTCTCCTATGGTTTGCCTCCCTCCCTCTCTAACTTTTCCCCCCTTCCCCTCCCCCCCCATGGTCTTCTGTTAAGTTTCTCAAGATCTACACATGAGTGAAAACATATGGTATCTGTCCTTCTCTGATTGACTTATTTCACTTAGCATAATACCCTCCAGTTCCATCTACATTGTTGCCAATGGCAGGATTTCATCCTTTCTCATTGCCAAGTATATATAAACTACATCTTCTTTATCCATTCATAAGTTGATGGACATTTGAGCTCTTTCCATGATTGGGCTATTGTTGAGAGTGCTGCTATGAACATTGGGGTCCATGTGGCCCTATGCCTCAGCACTCCTGTATCCCTTGGGTAAATTCCTAGCAGTGCTACTGCTGGGTCATATTGTAGTTCATTTTTAGTTTTTTGAGGAACCTCCACACTGTTTTCCAGAGGGGCTGCACCAGTTTACATTCCCACCAACAGTGCAAGAGGGTGTCCGTTTCTCCACATCCTCGCCAGCATCTATAGTTTCTTGATTTGTTTCATTGTAGCCACTCTGATTGGCGTGAGGTGGTATCTCAGTGTGGCTTTGATTTGTATTTCCCTGATGATGAGTGACGTTGAGCATCTTTTCTTCATGTGTCTGTTGGCCATCTGGATGTCCTCTTTGGAGAAGTGTCTGTTCATGTCTTCTGCCCGTTTCTTCACTGGATTGTTTGTTTTTCGGGTGTGGAGTTTGGTGAGTTCCTTATAGATTTTGGATACTAGCCCTTTATCTGATATGTCCTTTGCAAATATCTTGCCTTTTAGTTTTTTTGATTGTTTCCTTTGCAGTGCAGAAGCGCTTAATTTTGATTAGTCCCACTAGTTTATTTTGGCTTTTTATTTCCTTGCCTTTGGAGATGTGTCGAGTAAGAAATTGCTGCGGCTAAGGTCAAAGTGGTTGTTGCCTGCTTTCTCCTCTAGGGGTT
The DNA here is from genome assembly GCF_008692635.1 of Crocuta crocuta. Lineage (NCBI taxonomy): Eukaryota > Metazoa > Chordata > Mammalia > Carnivora > Hyaenidae > Crocuta > Crocuta crocuta. The sequence goes on from NW_027529596.1 coordinate 2,742,778, forward strand.
TGATGGTTTCCTGTCTCACATTAAGACCTTTCATCCATTTTGAGTTTATTTTTGTGTATGGTGTGAGAAGGTGGTCTAGTTTTATTCTTCTGCATGTTGCTGTCCAGTTTTCCCAGCACCTTCTGTTAGAGAGACTGTCATTATTCCATTGGATGCTCTTTCCTGTATGTCAAAGATAGTTGGCTGTACATTTGTGGGTCCAATTCTGGGTTCTCTATTCTATTCCATTGGTCTATGTCTCTGTTTTTGTGCCAATACCACACTGTTTTGATGATTACAGCTTTGTAGTAGAGGCTAAAGTCGGGGATGGTGATGCCTCCTGCTTTGGTTTTCCTCTTCAATATTATTTTAGCTATTCGGGATCTTTTGTGGTTCCAATTATTTGGAAAATTTTGGATGTGGAATATCTTGGAGTCAGCCTAGCAGAAATATGAAGTATGCAAGTGGATCTGGGGACATCTTACAGTTAGACTAAGGTCAGAGACAGAGCTCTCGCCATATATGGAGAGATTAAAGCCAAAGACAGCAGGATTCCAGTACACTAAATCCTTAATACAGAATTGGAGGGGCACCTGGGTGGCTCAGCTGTAAGCAGCCAGCTTCTGCTCAGGGCATGATCTTCTGGCTCATGAGTTCGAGCCCCGTGTTAGACTCTGTGCTGACAGCTCAGAGCCTGCAGCCTGCTTCAGATTCTGTGTCTCCTTCTCTCTCTGCCCCTCTTCCACTCATGCTCTCTCTGTCTCAAATATAAAAGAACATTAAAAAAAAAAGATTAAGAAAAGAATTGGAAGCTAAATGTAAAGCCTGTGTATTACTTATTGTAATAAGTAACACAGTTGTATTACTTATTGTATTACTTATTGTAATATTGTAACACAGTTAGTGTTGCTAACTCAATATCAATCACTCCTTGCTATAATTTTAATGTTCTAGGGATGCCTGGGGGGGTCAGTCAGTCATGATCTTGTGGTTCGTGGGTTCGAGCCCCGCGTCGGGCTCTGTGCGGACAGCTCAGAGCCTGGAGCCTGTTTCAGATTCTTTATCTCCCTCATTCTCTGACCCTCCCCTGCTCACACACACTTTCTCTCTCAGAAATAAATAAAAAACATTAAAAAAATAAAAAAATAATTTTAATGTTCTAGATTGAAGAGTCATTTTAAGTATGATTTTATATAGATGCTTGAAGCAATTGTGCTCCAAATTAACAGTTGCAGTCGAGATTCTGCTGCCCAGCACAGGAAGGCAAGATTCGTAGCACCTTTCCTAGGAGTCTCTTAATAAGGCTTTTCCCTGTATTTGTAGAAGTAAAATTTGCTAATGAGTAAGACTTGAAGGCTTGATTTTAAATTCTCCTGAGGATAAACCATGAAACATGGAGATTCACTTTTTAAAAAATTTTTATTTATGATTTATTTTTTTATGTTTATTTTTGAAAGAGAGGGAGAGATGGCATGCAAATGGGGGAGGGGCAGAGAGAGAGGGAGACACAGAATCTGAAGCAGCTCCAGGCTCCGAGCCGTCCGCACAGAGCCCGATGCTAAAGCTTGAACTCACAAATCTTGAGATCATGACTTGAGCTGAAGTTGGGTGCCTAACTGACTGAGTCACCCAGGCGCCCCGCAGATTCACTTTTTAAACTCCCTATTAGTTTTCTAATGCGGATGTAACAAATTACCACAAATTTAGTGGCTTAAAATAACAGCGATATATTAACTGACAGCTCTGGAATTCAGAAGTCCCAAAACCGATGTGTCCACAGGAATGTTCCTCCCAGAGGCTCTAGGAAGGACTTAGTGCCCTTGCCTTTGCCAGCTTCTAGAGTCTACCTGCGTTTCTGGGTCCAGGCCCCTTCCTCCCTTCACTTTGTCTGATGCTTCCGTCTTCACATCTCTTCTCCTAACACTGACTCTCCTGCTCCCCTCTTTCACTTATAACCCTTGTGATTACACTGGTCCCTCCTAGGCAATCCAGCATAATCTGCTTATCTCAAGGACGGCTGATTCCATAAGCTTAATTCCATCTACAGCCATAGCTCCTCCTCTCCATGTAACATATTTAAGAGTTCTGGGAATTAAAACAAGGACACCTTCGGGGGCCATCACGCTGCCTACCATAGTGGGCGTATGTAACCATGACAGATTTTGTGGCTCATCCCTCCTGGCCTCAGCTGGTTGGATCAGGATAGATACTTGACATTGGTGGAACAATCTCTAGTTGTGATCAAATAGTGCTTGGTACTTGAACTGTAAGGTTATATGGAACCTGGCCTTGCTCAGCCATTTTAGGCCATGTGCATGCTGTTTAGTAGGCAGAAAATAAAGGAAATTATAGATACATGGAGAGAAATAAAACCAAGAAACATTCTAGGAAGGCAGACAGATAAAGCAGCTGTGTGATGACTGTTAAATCTCTGTATACTGCTCAGTGTTCTTTGTTTCCAGCCCTTTGAAGTCCATGCCTATCCTGTCCTTGAAAGAAAATCCTTTTACTTGGACTGTGAGTGGATGTTGTTTCCTTGCAGCTACATGTTCCCTAACTGAAAGTGTTTATACATAAACGAAGCAACAATAATTAATCATTATTGAGTCCTGATTTGAGGATTGGAAAAAAAAACTTGGGCTTGAGTTTAGTTTTCCATGCTGCCTATTCTTCCTTCCCCTTCTCATGATCAACAACTCAAATCAATGACAAAGGGAGTTAAACTGATTTAAAAGAGTTTCCTTGCTGGGGACGGAGATGTTTGATGGCCTCTGTCACTTCCACTGCTGATTAATACGTTTTCAGATCATCTTGTAGCTTAGAACTTAAAACATTTTGTTCAGGGTGCCTGGATGGCTCAATCCGTTGTGTCCAACTCTTGATTTCAGCTCAGGTCATGATCCCAGGGTCATGGAATCAAGTTCCATGTTGGGCTCTGAGCTGACTGTGAAGCCTGTTTAAGATTCTCTCTGGGCCTCTCCCCTGCTTGTGCTCCCTTTCTAAAACACAAAAAAAAATTTTAAATTTTTGCTTATTTATTGTTAAAAAGAAACATTACTGTATTGGGGAACTGGGAACATCCAGTTCATACTGTGTATCGCAGCTGACCTGTTATGGTCAATAACATAGGACAAACCCAGCAAGAGTTCCCTTCTTTACTTAGTTTATCTAGTGAGAACCACTCTTCAGCTGCTCTACCCCTCATGACTTTGGAATATTCATCTCTGGAACTTTCCTGGAGTTCCTTTGGACCTGAGAAGTGAGTCAAATTTGGGCATAGACCAATAACTTTAGAGCAATGGAACTTAGGCAATTTCTTATAAGGAAATCACTGCCTCGAAGCTGAGACTCAAAGTGAAAACCATTAACTTCTTAAATTATTTTGTTTTAGTTTTTTAATGTTTATTTTTGAGAGAGAAAGAGAGAGAGAGCGAGCGAGCGAGCGAGAGAGCGAGAGCATGAGCAGGGGAGGCAGAGGGAGAAGGAGACACAGAATCCGAAGCAGGCTCCAGGCTCTGAGCTGTCAGCACAGAGCGCAGTGTGAGGCTTACACTCACAAACTCTGAGATCATGACCTGAGCTGAAGTTAAACTCTTAACTGACTGAGACTCCCAGGTGCCCCTAAATTAATTTTTGTAATTAATATTTTTTGTGAAGGTGTAATTTACATATGATAAATCCACCTGTTTGAATTCCATGATCGCTTAGTATGTTTACAGAATTGTATAACCATCACCACGATTTCATTTTAGAACATTTCTACCCATACCTCCAAATGAAACCCATGCCAATTTGTAGTCAGTTCCCATTCCCGCCTCAGCCATAGACAACTACTTGCCTACTATCTGTCTCTATAAAATCGCCTTTTCTGGACATTTCTTATAAATAAAACTGTAAACGATGTGGCCATTTTTAAAATCTGACTCTTTCACTTACTTAGTGTAATATTTTTGAGGCTCAGCCATACGCTAACATGTATGAGTACTTCCTAACTTTTTATTGCTGAAGAGTATTCCATTGCATGGATATATCACATTTTATCTATCTTTAAAAATATTAATTTTTACTATTAGGTCATGAAAATGTATTCCAGCTCAGAAAATGTATTGTGAAGAACCTGCCACATATATTCAGATCTGGGGATGGATTCATGTCTGTCTTTCATTATAGTTAGAAAATTCCTAGATTAACATTCTTTCCCTTGAAGTGGACTCAAAGTTCAGGCCAGTCTGAATCTTCTGTTTGGGAGGCCTGGGTATACTGCCTCAGGGCTCAGTTTCTCTGAGCTCACATCTCCACAACTGTGGTAAATAAAATCTAGCATTTAGGGGCAGGAAAATTCTAGACCAACAGAAAAAAATTCACCCCTTGGCACTCATCTAAGGGTGGCATAAGTATAGCATCTTTGTTGGCAGGAAGGCAACAGTTCAGAACTTAGCAACATAACTTGAGAATATCTAGCTTTTTATGCATGGCAGGCTTCTTCAGTCTCGGTGAATTAATATTTCTTCCTTTTAGTGTTTCTAGGATATCTCAGTTGTAAGAGGTCTGGAATTATTTGGATTACATAACTCACTCTTAATAGCCTTTGTTCAACATTTATTGAGCACCTATTATGTGCCAGGCCATTTGTATAGATGGTCGATTAAATCCTTGCAGCAATATTTTTTAAAGTTCTATTTTCTTTTTGAAAAATTATTTTAATCTATCTCTATATCTTCTATGTATTTATTTTGAGAGAGAGAGAAACGGACAGAGAGAGAATCCCAAACAGGCTTCATGATGATAGCCCTGACACAGGGATTGAACCCACAAATGATGAGATCATGATGTGAGCCGAATCAAGAGTTGGATGCTTAACTGACTGAGCCCCCCAGGCACCCCAAATCCTTGCAATACTCTTATAAAGGAGCTACTATTATACTTATTTTACAGATGGAGAAATTGAACCCCAGAGAGAATTTATTTGACCATTTGACCCCAAATCACCGAGGCCAAATGGTAAAGTCAAGATTAGGACCCCCTTGATCTAAGGCCCATTCTTTCTACACATGAACAAGCTACTACAGGTAACTTTTATTTATTTCTTTTTTTTTTTTTAATGTTTTATTTATTTCTAGGAGAGAGAGAGAGAGACAGCGTGAGCAGGGGAGGGTCAGACAGAGAGGGAGTCACAGACTGAAACAGGCTCCAGGCTCTGAGCCGGCAGTCAGCACAGAGCCCGACGCGGGGCTCGAACCCACGAACCGCGAGATCATGACCTAAGCGAAAGTCGGACGCTTAACCGACTAAGCCACCCAGGCGCCCCCCCTACAGGTAACTTTTAAAAATGGAAGTGGAATTTAATTATCGTGGTAGAATGGTTCCAGAGAAAGTAGAAGATTATTAAAATAGGTCTTTCCCAGTGGTTTTAGGGACAGAAAAAGGACAGAAGCTTGATAACCTTCAGAATCATGGGGGCAGGGTGGGATCAGGGGAAGAGGTACCCATTCGTTGAGTTTGAGGGTACTCCCAAAGTGATTATTAACCTCGGTTCCTCCAATCCATACCATTACTTTGTTCATAGCCTAGCTACATAATTAATTGTAAGGCTCAGATAGTTCTTAAAAGATAGTAAGTAATTAATACTTCATTCTGTTGTGATGAAAATAGGTGGTAAGTGGAAATATAACATATTAAGCATTTTCCCAGGAACTCAGATGCTGTGAAAGTAGGGTCATAGATTCTGAGGCACAGAATTACCTTACCAGTTGCTTTTACCAATAAACTACTTGGCTTTTTAACCTTGCTTCACACTTTTTCCTCTGCCCAAATACTTTTCTCACACATTTTGCTTGTTTGAAACCTTTTCAACCTCTAGTTCTTATCATAAATGTTAGGCCTTTGGAGAAGACTTCTCTCTGATCACCCGCTTTAAAGCAGGTTCGTCCCATTCTTAAAGCATCTGTTTTTACTCTACGCATCATAATCACAGTTTGCAATTATACTGTTTATTTATTGACTTGTTCATGGTCTTACCTCATCCCATTGCACTGTAAATTCCCTGAGGCCAAGGAACAGGACTATTTTAATCACCACTATAGAAACATCTGCTACTGTAGTGCCGAGCATTTAAAGACTCTCAATGAAAAACAGTTGTAACCAGATGAGGTACTGGATGTTAACTAAACGTACTGCAGTCATCATTTTGCAATATATGCTGTACACACACTTATGTAGGATTGTATGTCAATTATATCTCAATAAAACTGAGATTAATTTATTACAAATGAACAATATAATTAGTATATTTGTATATTTACATACATCACGTAATTAATATATTTATATATAGCTAGTATATAATATAACCAATCATAATACAAAATAATATAAATTAATAATGTAAGAATTCATTTATATTAAAAGTAAAACAAAACACTATCAAGTAGTAAAATAAACAGGTCAGGCTTCAAACTATGCCTTTAAAGCCTACTTTCAAGCTCCCTAAAGGTTGGAAGGAGTTTCCACTTTGTGGGAGTTAACACATTTTGTAGACCAGTAGACTACTTCAGCCCACTTCGACCTGGCAGCTGAAATTGATCCAGTTGGAAGCTTTCCAAGTTGTCATCATTACCGAGGCCCATAAAACTATTGTCTTGATGAACACACGTCAGTGCACCCTGCACGTCTCTTTCCGGGCACCTCAGATCCAACAACTCAGGAAAATTCAAAGAAGGGACCTTGCAAACTGTAGAAATCACTCATCTGCTTAACAGCTATTTTAAGTGTTTTTGCCATTTTTTAGATTTTGCATATGCATCTGCCTTAAAGTCCCAGGAGCTGTAGCAGGACAGGAAGAAATGCCTAGAAAATGTTTCCTTGGCTGGGAAGAATGCCAAAGACTCGGTGAGCATGGGAGCACCAAATAACTCTAGCAGTCTTTCATAGCATATCACAGGCAAGGAAAGACAGACTGACGTTCTGAAGTTTTGAATCAACTTTCTTTTCCTGCCTCCCTAATCTCTGAGGGAGTATTTAAGGTGTAGCAGTAGACACTGATTAATTAATTCCCAGTAAGCATTACAATCATTTTGCCTTGAAAGTCTGATGATAGCTGTTTCTCTACACTTACCAGAAATCCTAGTTACACTGAGAGTGAAATTTCCCCCTTCCTCAGTCAGCACCCTGAAATCACATTTGTACAGCTGATGCTCCCACACAGGTGAGTGAAGTAAAATCTCCCACAAGCCTTTTCCTGCTCCTCAGAGGAAAACGAAGCAGATGTAAAGCTCTATACTGAAACCACTGCTCTGTGTCGCAAAAGAAAGAAAGAAAGAAAATTCCAGCAACCAGCCATTGTCTCGTGAAGTATAAATTGCTTGAAGGCAACTCTCTGGAAAGGTCTTCAGTTAAGAGATGTGAGTTTTAAACCTCTTTTGGATTATTTGTGATCAGAACAAGTTCCTCTTAATTTCTGTGTGGAAGTGCAAAGGGTTAAGGCGTTTGCTGCATAAAGAGCAAGCAAGCACTGCCCCTCAATGGAAATATTTATTTTCTCCTCTTTGGGTCTTTTTTGGTCTTTTTCTATTGTTAAAAAGAAAACCACACACTCAAAATGGAGTCATTTATATTAAGACTCCATGTCAGCCAAACAAGACTTAATACTAAACTTAACCGAGGCTGGGGCGCCTGGGTGGCTTGGTTGGTTGAGCATTGACTCTTAGTTTCAGTTCAGGTCATAATCTCACAGTTCGTGGGATCGAGCCCTGTGTGGGGCTCTGCGCTGTCAGTGTGGAGCCTGCTTGGGATTCTCTCTCTCTCTCTCTCTCTCTCTCCCTCTCTCTCCCCCCCGTTTCTCCTTTGTTCACTCTCTCTCAAAATAGATAAATAAACTTAAAAAAAAAAAACCTTAATTGTGGCTTTAGCTTCTTCCACAATGTAATCTTTAAACAGAAAACCTGAAATTTCCTGGTCAGCCCNCTCTCCCTCTCCCCCTCTCTCTCCCCCCCGTTTCTCCTTTGTTCACTCTCTCTCAAAATAGATAAATAAACTTAAAAAAAAAAAACCTTAATTGTGGCTTTAGCTTCTTCCACAATGTAATCTTTAAACAGAAAACCTGAAATTTCCTGGTCAGCCCTTGGAAGTAATTCACTGATAGATCTCTTCCTTTGTCATTAGGTGACCTTGACTAAATCAACACATTCTTTGCTAATAACTTTTTTTTTTCTGTTCCCTCTCTTCCTTTAAAAACCTTTCCTTTTTTGCAGCTTGATGGAGCTCCTTTCTGTTTCTAAATGAGATGCTGTCCAATTCATGAATCATTGAATAAAGCCAATTTAATCTTTAAATTTAATTCAATGAATTTTGTTTAATACCATATTGTAATAATTAGATTGGCTCTTAAATTCTAAGAGAAAATGCTGACACTTAGAAATCAGTGTAAAAGCATCTTTAATATGTATAATATAAAGGAGCAGTGTGATTAAAACCAGTATTAAGATCATCTTCTGGAATATGCATGGACAAACTAACGTCTATTAGGACAAACACTGTGTATGCTTCCTGGGGTGACTTGGCTTAATGAAAACCCCTATGTTTGACCTAATTTTTGTGGGGAGGCCTCATTTTATTTATTATCAAATTATTACTAAAACCAGAGTGCTCTGTGGAATATAGTTTTCTCTCTTCTGTCCATATTTATATTAGAATCTCTGTTTTTATATTTATATTTTTATTTTTTTTAAATGTTTATTTCTAGGAGAGAGAGAGAGAGAGACAGCGTGAACAGGGGAGGGTCAGAGAGAGAGGGAGTCACAGACTGAAACAGGCTCCAGGCTCTGAGCTAGCAGTCAGCACAGAGCCCGACGCGGGGCTCGAACCCACGAACCGCGAGATCATGACCTAAGCAAAAGTCGGACGCTTAACCGACTAAGCCACCCAGGCGCCCATGTTTTTATTTTTTTAAAGTAATCTCTAGGCCCAAACTGAGGCTCAAACTTACAATCCAAAAATCAAGAGTCACATACTCAAGTGAGCCAGCCAGATGCCCCACTTAGAATCTCTTCCCATGCTTGTTCCACGGATCTTTTTATCGTAGTGTTGGCAAGCTCTGTCAAGAGTGAGGACTTCACCCCAATTATACCTCTGTTAAACGGTCAATAAAATGGTTATAATTTCCCCCACAACTGGTTAAATAAGAAACGTTATGCTTAGATGTGAAAAGACATAGTGTTCTGATATACCTACATTTAAGTCTATCAAAGTAGATAATACTACTTTAAAACTCAATAACACAATTTGGATTAATGTTTGCAGATTCTAAGAGTTGCTCAAAAAGGTCTGAAAAACCTAGGTGAAGGCTGCACTCAAAAAGAGTGTGTATTTGCTACAGATGGCTATTAAACAATTGTTATGTGACTAGTCTGAATGAGATGTTGCTTTTAGTAAAATTCATACTGGATCTCAAAGACCTAGTATGGAAAAACAATGTAATCTCTTCCCCTAATAATTTTTTTTATTGATTTCTTGTGGAAATATTTGGGATATATGCAGTTAAACAATTATTTAGTCCTTCAAATTATTTTCATCTGTTTCTTTTAACCCTTTTAATGTGGATACTAGAATATTATGTTACCAATGAGTTTTGCGTTACATTTCTATGGGAGAGCAGTGTTTCCCAGGCCAAGGACTGGCTGTCTCCATCTTAATTTCTCATTGGCTCTGTCTTTAGAATGCTTTTTGTGCCTTCTTGTCACTGAACAAGGTAAATCATGGGCTTACAGTGGGGCTTTCTACAGGCAATTCTGAATAGTTGTTGATTAGTCACGTAAGAGTCCCTGGATGGTCCTGTTGAGGTAGAAAGGCCAACTTCACCTATAAAGGGTACTTCTAGAGACTCAATACCAGGACTCTAGCTTTGTAGATTTCTTGTGACATAAGAACAAAATGACTGTTTTCCCTCTTTCCTTTGTTTCTCATTTGCAAATAAACCACATTTTTTTTTGGTTAATATATGTTGAAAGCTAAAGTGTGCCCACCTATCTAGGAGGGAAGTTTATGTTCTACTTGCAGCAATGAGAAACACATGTGATTTATAATCATTACCTTTAACTCTCTTCTAAAATAGAAAAAAATTGGTAGTGCATTCTGTATTGCTTGGGCAAAGTAATGTTTGATTTTTCTCAGCTTTGTAAGCACTTAATTTCCAAGTACTGTATTGGTGATAACATGAGAGAGGATGGTGAAAACTGAAAGCTACATAACTCTCGTTTGTGATCCACATAATGATTTCTATAACAGAGGTGTGGGGATTCCATCTTGAAGTTTTCTGGTAAGAATAGGGCTTTTTACAGTGTTAGCAAGTATGTGAACAATCGGGATATTTATGTAGATACATTATTCCATAGAATATGAATGTCTCAGAGAAGAGTTAATTCTCCATTTAAAATACTGGTATGATAGGCATCATAGTTAAAGTCTTATTTGTCTTGTTAAGTTCTCCTTTCAAGTTTTTGATTTGGCTTGATTAACTGAGAAATACTTTTCAAAATAATAATAATCTCCATTCTTTTACTCATTCATTAAACATTGATTGACTCTCAGGACTGATGAGAGGTTTCAGGACAAAGCAGGTGCTCAGCCACAGCACGGCTGACGTTTTGGGCTGAAGGGAAGATGCTGTCCTATGTATTATGTTTAGCAGCATCATTGGTGCTAGCCGCATCCCGACCATTATGAAAACCCAAAATGTCCCAAACGGGGCCAAATGTTCCCTGGGGAGCAAAATCATCTCCCCATTTGAGAAGCATTGATGAGAGCAAGAAAGAACAGGTGAGAGTTGGAAGTGGGGGTGGGAGAAAGACATGCGAAGCAGCCATAGGGATCCCACGGATAAGTGGATGGGAGAGACATAAGAAGGAAGAATAGAGAAATCTCTGCGATTGCTAAATTGCGTGGACTAAGGGAGAGGCAAGAATTAACAACAGTTGGGTTTGGGCAACTGGAGAGATTGTGTGCTTTTGCAGAACAAACAAACAAACAAACAAAAGAATGAATTTGCAAGAGCACATGAGTCCCATTTCAGATACGGTGGGTTTGAGTGGGGGCATGGCAGTGCAGCTCTTCTCTGCAAAGTGGGTCCAGGAGTCTGGAGTATAGGAGGAAAGTCAGGGCAGGGGGCGGGGGCGNCACCTGCTGGAGAAAAGGGCAAGTTGGATAATTAACATCCAATCTGATTGTTTTGTTAGAGATTCTCAAACGTTCATCAAGGTGAAGCAGAGTGAAAACTAAAACCACATTATCAAAACATTTCAGGAGTGAGAGATCCTGAATTGAGAGAGCAATGGAACGGGAGGAGAGCTAAAAGAAAAGAGAAAAAGAAGTGACGTGTAATTCAGACAAACAGATAAAAGGGAAGAGAGGAGGATTGATTATTCCCTTACTGTTAACTGAGTGTCATAAAACATGTTGTTTTAATTTCAAAGAAGCTGGGAAATTCAACATTCTTATAACTCACTTTCTTATACATACCACATTTCAAAATTTCAAACATACAGAAGAGCGGAAAGAATTTTACAGCAAGAACATATATCCATCACCCAAATTATACAATTAAAATGTAAATATACCTGCTTTATTATGTTATCTGTCCATATCTCCATCCACTAAAGCATCTTAATTTTTTCAGTCAGTTGAAGAGTTTTGTACATTTATTCCAACTACATTCACATATGTATATTATGAACTGGAGTTCAACATTTGTTAAAAATCTTCTAAGGTACTTCTATTATTTTTAAAGTCTATATCTAATTCCTTCTGTTGGAAAATGGGTAGCAACTGATTTCATATACATTTTTGGTGACCTGTTTGGGATGCTAATACTAAAGATTTTTACCAACAATTATTGTAGATTAGGTTCTTGAATATAGAGGCTAGCCATATCTGTCATTTTTTATTCTGTGTCCTGGTACCTCGTATTTGGTCAGGCACAAGGTAGGATCTCTATTGTTAAATTTTTTTTTTTTATTGCAACTAGAGAGATGATATCCTTTCTGCATTAAACAGAGTTAAGCTTAGGCCATGCCCCACGCATCTTTGGGTCCACTAAATACTGTTTGCTTCATGATGCTCTTACCAGTCCACAAAAGAATAAACTATGTAGTGTTTGTTATAAAGAATTAGGAACCTAAATTTGTAGGTTCAAGTATTGCCTTTGTTGCTAAGGACCTTGGACAGATCTCAGCCTGCACTTACTCATTAATTAAATTGGATTGAGCGTACCTACCTACATTTGATGACCACACTTGTGAGTTCCCAATAAGCCCTTGCAAGTAGTAGAGCTTTGTCACCTGTGACCTGCAACACAGCGGCCATGTTGTTCAAAGGCTGTGAAAACATCAGCAGGCTTTTTCTCTCTTCTGTCCTCCCTCCTTGCCTTCTTCTCTCCACCCCCCCCCCCTTTTTTTTTTAAATCTCTGGAACTTAAATATAAGACAGAAGTAAATAGTAAAGAAAGTAAAAATAAACAAAGAAGGTAAAAAGAAACAAAAACCACCCCCCACCCCCCAAATAGTTCGGAGTCAAAGATGTCTTGTGAAAGAAAGAGCAAAAATCAAAATCCATAGTACCTCAGTGTTCAAACAAGCAGAAAATTCTATTAGCCTTAGGCGAACTGTGCTCTCTGAGGAGCCGGCATTCTAGAAGAGCGCAGTTTTGTGAAAGAGGGGAAACAAAGGCTTTTCAAGCACTCCAGAACCTCTCTGAGACAAGGCTGTCACCCTGGCAGAATTATTATTAAAGGTGATTTCTCCAAACCATTTCCTCAAAAAGGCCACCTAAAATGACTGGCTGCCTGACTTTAAATCATCTATTTTTAAGAACGTAATTTGAAAAAGGCTAGTGCTTATTGCACTGTAATACTTTGATATCAAAGACTCATCCAAAGATTATTTTAAAAAAGATAAAAATGGTGAAAGAGAGAGGTTTAAAACGTAGTTCACACTATACAAAGGAGCATTTGCTTGCCTCATTTAAGTTGCATCGTTATAATATGTACGACGTTTTCCTCCTTTGGGCTTACTTTAGAATACTAGCATGTTGGCTAGCCACTACGTATTTTCAGAGGGCTGAAGGATGAATTTGTAACTCAAATTAATATCATCGTAACATTATTGTGTAGTAGTATTGATTAATGCTGCTTTATTCTTGGAACTTCTTTAAAAATTTAAAAAATGCTTTAATGTGGGTAACTAAATTTCCTACGTAACAGTGACAAGGTTTACAAAGAAGGGAATTCTTCTATTAATACAGGAGCCAGAATGTTAAGAAATTCTGTTCAAGTGTCACAAAGTTTTATAATGAAGGCAAGGACAAAGTTTCCTTGATGGGCTGGCTTGGGAAGCAGCGGTTTATAGCCTAACATCTGAATTCATGCGTCCGTGCCAAGGGTGTTTCCTTTTTGTCTTTTTCCTTTTTATATGCAACAATAGGAGCATGTTTAATATTGATGAGTTTGACCTCCTGGGAGGTATAGTATATGTACCCTTTTGGAATACAAATGCTATTTGATTTATATGTTAAATACGTAGAATTTTGGAGATTAGCATTTTAATCGACTCTAATCTCTTAGGATTTTTTTTTTTTTATTCCTTCACCTTGCCATTTTTGCGTGGAAAGTTTGAAAGATGAACTTTTGAAATGGCAGCTGATAGTCTCTCAAGGAAATAGATGCAAGGTCTGCATCGAACATAAGGCAGCAGTAGATGTAGGAGCCCTTCCCGAGCAGACGCTCCAGCGCGTTAACAGCGTTCAAGACGATCAGCTATTAAAGAACAACCCAGGGGCGCCTGGGTGGATCAGTCGGTTAAGCATCCGGCTTTCGCTCTGGTCATGATCTCGCGGTTCNATGTTACAACACCTCTGAATTGCCACTCGGCCTCGTTTCTCCACCATTTAAAATGCGTTTCGTTTAACTCTGTTTCACGGCAGGTCCCGGAGCCTTGGAGCCGCCTGCGCATCTCGCGGCGNGCGGCGGCGGCGGGGAGCCGGGCAAGAAGAGGGGCAAGTCGGAGTCCAGGGCGTCCGTGTTCTCCAACCTGCGGATCCGGAAGACGCTGTCCAAGGGGAAGGGCGCGAGCGGCTCCCGCGAGGACGTGCTGGACCCCCAGGCCCTGCACCCTGGGGAGCTGGACAGCGCGCC
>NW_027529596.1:2757053-2757308 GCF_008692635.1 Crocuta crocuta
CCCGCCGCTGCTGGGGGTGGGGGCAGGGTGGCCTCGGAGGATCTGGACGCTGCGGCAGGGGCGCAGGACGGACAAAGGACCAGTTCCGGCTCCGACACCGACATCTACAGCTTCCACTCGGCCGCGGAGCAGGACGACCTGCTCTCCGACATCCAGCAGGCGATCCGCCAGCAGCGGCAGCAGCAGCAGCAGCTCCGGGGCCCCGGGGAGCCCGCAGCGCCGCCCCCGGCCACCTCCCTGCAGCCCGGCGCCTTC
>NW_027529596.1:2757363-2788863 GCF_008692635.1 Crocuta crocuta
CCAGAACGTGTTCTCAGGTGAGCGCGCCCCGCTGCCGGGTCGCCTGCCCAGCACGGCCTCCCCTGCCACCTGCCCCGCTCGCTCGCCCCCCGCAGCCTCGCCTCGCTTCCGGCGTGCCCTGTCCTGGGGGATCCTCTTAGGGCGGGCTCGCCAGTTTAGTAAAATTTCTGGTTTTTAAGGTTTTCTTTTTTAACAAGGTTTTAAAGGGCGCAACTTTGTCCTGTCTCCCAAGTCATCTCAAGAGAGGGCTGCTCTGTCCACTTACCCAAAACCTGCGCTGCGCTGTGTGTCCAGGGCGACCTATGTCCAGGGACCCCTGGATACAGGGTCCCCTGTGTCCAGGGACCCCTGTGTCCAGGCCTTGCCAGGCCATCCACTCGTTTTTCGTTTCCCCCCACAGCTCACTGAGCCATCATTCTCCTTCCTCATCCTCACAGCATTAACAAGAAGAAAAGGGTTAATGAATTTTTGCTAAGGAGCAGCGCTGGAGAAACCAGCAGTTTATTCCAGCACTCTGCACAGACAACCTCTGGCTGCTCGAACATGCGTGTGTGTGTGTGTGTGTGTGTGTGTGTGTGTGTGTCACACGTAGTCTCCGCCAGCCGTCTGGGTGGACTGCTCAGTGAAGTCAAGGCGATTCTACAGTTTGCTGATGCAACCAAATCTGATACACACTGTTAGGAAGTTAATAAATAATGAAATCGAATATTAGGGATAATTTCCGTTTGCCTTTGTGTCCAATCAAAACAGGGATAGGCTGGGGATAGTGAAGGGGAGGAGGCCACACGGACATGGAACCGAACTGGGGGGCACCATGGAAGTCCAGCTCCAGGGGCCATTTAGTGTGGTGCGTAGCAAGTGAGGGCATGCGTTTATCCATCCTTACAGGTATGGAGGTTCCAAGGCCTTCCCTTAAGTTCTCACTGTTTCATGTTCCCTTCCTTCTACTCTTTTTTTTGAGGTTTAAAGTTTGTTTATTTTGAGAGAGAGAACAAGTGGGGTTGGAACACAGAAGACGAGAGAGAGAATCCCAGGCTCAAAGTGCAGGGCCTGATGCAGGGCTCAGACTCAGGAACTGCGAGATCGTGACCTGAGCCAAAATCAGAAGTCCAGCGTTTAACTGTCCGAGCCACCTCGGGGCCCCTCTTCCTTCTACGCTTAATTTTAAAGGAAGTATTGAGCGCAAGAATTTAAGGAGTAGGAAGGAATGAACATTTATGCAATTACTGGTAGGTTTGTGATAAATATGTGAACGGTAAAAATTTCAAATGTAATTTGAAAAGCTTAACATTCAGTTCTGTTATTTTAATAAATAGGTTATCTATAAAACATTTCCTGCGTGGCTCAGTCAGTTAAGCACCCAGCTCTTGGTTTCAGCTCGGGTCGTGATCTCATGCTTTGTCGGTTTGAGCCCTGTCAGGCTCTGTGCTGGCAGCATGGAGTCTCCTTGGGATTCTCTCTCCCCCTCTCTCTGTCCCTTCCCTGCTCTCTCTCTCTCTCAATAAATCAACACTAAAAAAAGAACCCCACATTTCTAAAGTGACATTTCTCAATGGGCATAGCTACTTAGTTGGCTAAATGCTAACCTGTATTTACCACATTTTTATTTTCACCTATCTTTTATTTTACATTTATAGATTTCTTATACTCAAGAGTCGCCTTTATTCATTTTATTCATTTATTCATCACTTGCTCTTTTTATTTCTTTAACTTCCCTTCATTGTGTAGGTTAAATGAAAAGGGATGCTTATACTCTAATACCCTTTAGATAAATTGTAAAAAATATAAATAAAAAACCAAAACAAGTCCTCAAAAGATCATTTTTGAAAGAAGAAGATAGGAAAGTTCTTGAGTTAATTTTTCGAATTTAATTTTGGTGAGAAATCATGTGTTTCCTTTTTATCTAGGTATTCNCCGTGAGATCACGACCCAAGCGAAAGTCAAACGCGTAACCGACTAAGCCACCCAGGCGCCCCTAAATATATATTTTTTAAATGAAAATGTCACTGTGATTCAGATTATCATCTATTAATGTAAATGGTTGCTCATTCTAATAGCATTAGACTTTGGATATATATTCACTTGAATTAATATACATATGCATGTATAGTAATCACTTTAATTAATATAAATAAGTATGCATATATATGTGTATTCTGGGCAGCCACATTGTACCAGGCAATATGCCAGTGGCACACATACAGAGGTCATTAAATCAGGGTTTTGTTTCACCAGGGCTCCCTGAGTGCACAGCAGCACACGGAGACAGGAAGTACAGTGTTCTGGGAGCATCAAGGGTACAGGGACAGATCTGGGCAGGGGTCAAGGACGGGGAATTAGTAGGAGGATTGATCAGAGTCCTGAAGATCGTAGGCCTTTAAGAGAAAAACAGTTTATTCTTGTTACTTGCATTGCATTTTATCTTGCCAACTATTTCCAAATTTGAAATTTTGGACAATTCAAGGAGTCCTGTTGAGTGAGTACCCGTGTTCTGTTGGCCTCTCCAGGGAGAATGTTTTTACAGTGCAGGGTGAAATTGCAGAGTGAGTTGTTTCAATATGGACTTGACCGACTTCGTCTTTGATGGCTGGGTATATAGCAGCTCAGTGATCAGTAGACATTTGTGTGGCAGTTTCCATATAGTTATCTCACCCACTCACTTTTCTTTTCCAAAAATGAAAAATCGGTAGGTGTAACCTAATCTTGTACCTGGTGGGGGAAATGCAGGTGGGTAAAGAGACGAAATAAATTTCTCAAGGTCACACTGTGATTCATTCAGAGGCAGAGCCAGAAATAGAAGCTGAGTCTACTGATTTAAGCCTGCACGTCCTTGCTTGTTACTTATTTTTGGATGTTTGACACAGTACGGCAACATGGAGCAAAAGCTGTTTATAAAAAATATAGAATTTATGAGATTTTTCAGTTCCAGTTTTTAATAAGGTCAGTCCCTTTAATTGTTGAACATCTGGCCTTCCTTGGGCTGGATGAAGAGTGACTGCTGGTTAGACTGGACCAGATTTTCTCTAGGCAGCTCCCAAGGAAACTGTTTTTGTGGTGGATTGAATCCAGATTGACACAGGCCCCTGTTTCTCAGTTGCTGTCTGTTTTCTTGTCGTCTGGCTTCACATTTGGTTCTTTACCATCCTCTACAATTTTATGGGTGTCTTGGATATTATCAGAGGCCTAGGGAACAGTAGCATTCTCCTTGGGGAAACTGGGTTTTTTTGGCCTTGATTTTGCGTGTCTTTGGGTCCATTAATTGCCAGCTGCCTTTGAAGCAGGTGATCATTTATCTATAAACTTCCATAAACATCATTTGTTTTTAAACCGTAGAATGAGGGTTGTCAGCTCTGCGGAAAGGAACAGATGTTTTTTGCTTTTTACTGCCTTCCCAATGTAGGGAGAAAATTCAGATGGAAAGAGATCTTCGTGGCACATGTTTGTGTTTGGTAGATATAAAAACATTTAGTGATGGAGACGAAAACTTTTATCTTGGGTTAGCTGTTAAAAACGGATGATGCTTTAGGCCATTGCACCAAAATATTTCCAGTTAATTTGTTTGAAATATGTTTTTTTTTCAGTGCCGAGGAGAAAAAATGGCTTCTGAAATTTGAGAGGTTCTTCTGTACATTAAGTCTAGCAGAAGCTTGTTAATAGATTTTTGCAGTTAATTAAAGTTCAGACGTGTAGAATGTTAAATTTGTGATGCTAAGTCACTTTTGATAGAAAGCTTTCCAAAGTCAATTATGTACTTATCTGTCTTTTTTTTTTTTTTTTTTTTTAAAACATGGAATCAAAGTTTAATCTGTTTTAAGTGGCTTAGTGAAGACAGGCCATTGTTACTGGGGCTGTGAAAAAATGGGGCTACCCTCCACAGCTATTGCAGTGTGCTTGCTGCCGGCTTCAGTCTGCTAGTCCTGAGTGTTTGCATCTTTGTTTCTTGACTGTTTTCCTTCCTGTCAGCTATTTATTCATAGAGCTGTCTTTGTCTTCTCTCCACCCCCACCCCTCAAATTGTAATTTGATTTTTCTGATCAATTTTTTTTCATTTTTTTAAATATTTTATTTATTTCTGAGAGAGAGACAGCATGAGCAGGGGAGGGGCAGAGAGAGAGGGAGACACAGAATCTGAAACAGGCTCCAGGCTCTGAGCTGTCGGCACAGAGCCTGACGCGGGGCTCGAACCCACGAACCGTGAGATCATGACCTGAGCCGAAGTCGGACGCTTAACCGACTGAGCCACCCAGGCGCCCCATGATCAATTTGTTATTGGCTGGCAAAACCTGTAATTATGATGTAACGTTATATTTATTGCACTTCTGCTAAATGCCAGATCATGTGTGGCACATTACTTAAGTGTCTATGATCCTTTCAACAATTTGAAAGTGTAGCTGTTTATCCCCATTTTCCCCAGTGAGCTAATAAGCAAGGTTCAGACCAGTGAAGTAACTTCTCTAAGGGCATTAAGCTAGTACATCCCTCATCTAAGATATGTACTTAGATTAGCAAATCTGTTGTTAGCATGCCTAAAATAAAACCAAGTGTGTCAGTGAGCTTTTGAATTGCTAGCTAATTAATAATTGGCTTGGGCATTAGCATTTGGATTGTGTGACTCTCATTTTGGCTTTTCTAAAGGTTATCTTGATTTTTATATCTGTAGAGAAAGACCCCCTCTAGGAGTACAAAGCTTTTCTATAGCTTGTTAAAATTATTAACCTTTGAATTTGTTAAGACCGGTTGCATTCTTATTGCTAGTATTAGCATCTGAGAGAATGCTATGTCCTTCATGTCCAACATGTGAAGGATAGTCAGAAATCATCCCAGATGTATATAGATAATGTATTTGTCTTACTCTAACAGGAAAGAGGGTTATATGGGGATGCCTGGGTGGCTCAGTTGGTTAAGTGTCCGACTTCATCTCAGGTCATGATCTCGTGGTCCATGAGTTCGAGCCCAGCGTCAGGCTCTGTGCTGACAGCTCAGAGCCTGGAGCCTGTTTCAGATTCNAATTTTATAAAAATAAGGAAAGAGGGTTATATGAATATTGTCCTTTTCCCTATTTCTTGATTTACTGATTTCCATATATCAGAATAGATCATGGGAACAAAAGCTGAGACCAGATTAGTTTGGTTGGAAACAGCATTTCTCATGATTTCTTTTAAGACTGGTTTGAGTTGAAGTCCAGTGCCCCAGTGATGGGTTTTAGTGGCTGCTTTATGAGGGGAGGACTGGCCTAGTTTTAAGTGCATTTAGGTATATGGATATAAACCATGTGTACATGAAATTGAACAAGTGCTTTTAGAGCCATATTTCCTTCTAATTCTATTAAAAAGGTGCAGAACATACCCAGTCATGTGATAGTTCAGCAGTTACTCTACTATTGTGCTCGGCACATTTGTATCCTAGCTTTTGAAAGTGACTCTCAAGTAATTTTTTCTCACATATACGAAGCTGGAAGAGTAATGTTAAGATTAAATGAAATAGTATATATACAGCCACTACAACTCTGCCTGGCATGGAGGAGGTGTAAGATGGGTGCTATTTGCCTTCCTGTCCTGGTTCATTGCCTTGATACACTTCATTGCTCAAAGTGGTCCAAAACCACATTGGTTAAAACAACACAACACAACACAACACTGAGGTTGTAGACAGAAGCTTGGCAGGATCTGCCTAGTCGCTAGGTTTTTCCCAATTGTTATTCATCATGTTTTTTTTTTTCTTTTAGCATTTCCTATGATTGTAAACTTTTTTTGTCACTTTATCATAAATTTTGGTTTCCTTCAGGATTTGGATAAGGAAAGCATATGATTGATGGGGGTTGTGGCTGTGTGATTGGGTGCCAGTGCTAATTTTTAAAGGCGCGGGAAAGAGAAGGCAGCGGGCAGATACCCTCAGTGTTTACGGTGTGCACAGCGTCTGGCTTCAGCACTTGACTTTGCAGCCTTACCCTCCCACAATTTCCTGCCTGAGCTCTCAACTTTAGACGGTTAATGTGCTTACTGTTCTATGAATGTGCATTTTATTTTCCTGACATTGTGCCTTTGTCTTGAAGCCTTTGCCCTCTTAGAACATACTATTTGTGGCTCTTGATTTAGCATCCGAAAGGGCTGATTAAATTCCACTTTCCAGTTTTTGTATTTTTGCCAGTTTCACCTAATTTATTTCAGTGTCTGCACTTGTTATTGCCTGCATCATACTAGGCACACTTCTTGGATTTAGGGATTCCTCTGGTCTGTTTTCCTCACCTGTTTCTTCTTTTCTTTCCTCCTTTCCTACTCACCGATTCTGTCCATTATCTAATCTTCTATCAACACATCCACCAATATCTATGCCAGTAAATATGACGGGCACTGAGCATACTGAGCTCTTTATGCATAATTGTTCGCCATGTTTTTTAAACAGACAAGTTGGGTCTCTAGCCTTCTTATTGGTAACTTCCTGTTGAATTCAAGCTGGAAAATTACTAACATTTTTGATTAGTCAAAATTAATTATTTTCATTGAGGTGTGATTTAGTCTGATGAAAGTGGAATGATACTTTGACAGAACTTGCGTTGAGAGAATGTCTCTTCCTATATTTATTGGTTGATTTTAAAATGGCAAAGATAGTACAGTAACTCGGAGCTTCTGATTATGAATTTTATTGCTAATGAAAGGAGAGGTAAAGGAAGTAGAGAAAATTTTATTACTCTGTTTATTCCTGCTTTTGCATTATAAGTAATAACCTGCTGTTAATGAAATTTAGCATTAAGGGACCCATTAGAGAGAAACAAGTAAGTACTGCCTAGGACTTGATAGTTATTGTATGTAATTTTAGTGGCTGAAAACTTTTCAAGGCTTTTTTATATTAAAAATATAAATATATGACAAATAGGACTTCTAATCAGTGTGAAAGGCTATTTAGTAAATTATCACACATCAACGTTATATGCACAAATAATGATAGTTAGTGGATGCTATCAGAGGACTCTAACCATGCTGAAGAATTGTTACTCTTTGACATGTGCTCCTGTATGGATGAGAGAAAGAGGAGCATGTGTCTCCCTCCTTTCCAAGGATGTCCTGGAAGGTGTTGATTGGATAGGAAAATGCTGCCACTCTTCTGTGATCTAGTCAGTTTCCACATACCTGGTATTATCTGTTATATCAAAGCCACGGTGGGCAGAAGATAGTCTGTTTATTTTCACAGGGAAGGGAATTACTTCTTGAAAAAAATTAAGCCTGTATGGTGTTTTAAAACGATGCTTAAATACTACCCAGTTGGGTCTCATTTGTACTTCAAGCAGAAGCGCTCTTTGTTGTACTCAGGAACACAGTGGACATCTATGGAAATTGATTCTGTATCATTTAAATTGTTGCTTTGCATACACAGGAGAGAAAAGAATGATGTTTATCAGTAAGCTTGTAGCACTGCTATGGCACATCTATGGCTGAGAGTCTTTCCGGCTGTCTCCCTTTTAAAGTATCCCACTGAATTCTTGGAAGACTTGAAGCAATAATTTCTTACCGCTTGGTACCCTGGTTTCGTAGGTATAAAAATGAATACGGGCTTGTTGGGAAGCTGCTTCGTCCAGGTCTCATCCAACCTTGAATTCGATAGAAGAGATGGTTCCGGCACTTACCTTTTCTCCTGACAAGGAACCTCTGCATGTTTAATTTTTTTTACTGTTAGAGCTGAAGAAACTCCTTGTGACGGCGGGTCCGTTTATACAGTGGTATGAAGGGACTGTGGGTATTGGTGATAGGTGATGGTAAGAGCAGCGATGTTTTGATTTGCTAGTTTTGACCAATTTTTGACTGACACCAGGGGAGACTCAGATGGGTTGGGCTGTCACTACCTTGAATTTAGGGCCTTGTGTTTTTGAACCCTAAGGCAGTGACTGTGTGTGATGTGTGGTCGAGCTGTTTTGTGAGACATCTGTGATGTACAATGTAAGACAAGGATTTAGAGTATATGGGGTCTTTCTAATATTAACACCAAATATATTGAGCAAGTTCTTTTTGATTTATTATCTACAATATAAGTCATCTCCTATTCCCGGATGGATTGTTGGCTTCGCATTTTTTTTTTTTTTAAACTACTCAGTAAAAGTACGTGGGACGCGGTGGCCGAGTGGTTAAGGCGATGGACTGCTAAACTTCTCGATAAAAGTAGTACTACCCTCTTATTTCATTATACTTTAACATACAGTTGACCCTTAAGCCACATGGTTTAGTGGCAACAACACCCTCCATCCAGTCGAAAATTCATGTATAACTTTTGACTCCCCCCCCCAAAACGTAAATACTAATGGCTTACTGTTTGCGTAAGACTTCCCAATAATAAGCAGTCTATTAAAACGTATTTTGTATGGTATATGTATTATTTACTGTATTCTTACAATACGGTAAGCTAGGAAAAAGAAAATGTTATTAAGACAGTAAGAAGGAAGACAAAATAAATTGACAGCACTGTAGTAATTGAAAAGAATCCTTATGTACGTGGACCCATGCAGTTCAAATCCATGTTGCTCAAGGTTCAACTGTATTGGCTTGTGTGTGTTTTCAGTTTTCCCTGGTGTGCTGTACGCTTACTCAAAATTGTTATCTACGGTATTCCATTTAGGAGTTGTCATTGACATAAAAACTTTCTTTGAGACTAAGAGGCTAACTGCTTTTGAGTACTCCTAGGATTTTTACTTTTGTTTTATTGTCCTTAAAGAAGTGTAGCTTGTTTAAGCCCATTAAGAAGCAAACGGACTACAATAGAACTATTTCAGGGTCACAAATGAATTCATTTCAACGCTCTGGGCAAAGTTATGTAAAAAAGGAATCTCCCCATTGTTAACATATAGGTCTTTTATTTTTAAAAAATGTTTGTTTATTTATTTTTTAATGTTTTATTTATTTCTGAGAGAGAGACAGGCAGCATGAGCAGGGGAGGGTCAGAGAGAGAGACCGAGGGAGACACAGAATCGGAAGCAGGCTCCTGGTTCTGATCTGTCAGCACAGAGCCCAACGTGGGGCTCGAACCCACGAACCGTGAGATCATGACCTGAGCCGAAGTCGGCACTTAACCGACTGAGCCACCCAAGCGCCCCTGTTCATTCATTTTGAACGAGAACTTTTGCCCTCAAGTAGGGGAGGGGCACAGGAGAGGGAATTCCAAACAGGCTCTGGGCTGTCAGAGCTGAGCCTGAAATGGGGCTTGATCTCACAAACCATGAGATCATGACCTGAGCCGAATTCAAGAGTCAGATGCTTAGCTGACTAAGTCACCCAGGTGCCCCCAAGCCTTATCTTTTAGAAGAGTAATGGAAACAATAGGCTAACAATAGAGATAATCTCTTGCAGCTCATTTTTTAACCTGCCTACTTTTAGATCATTGGCACCTCTTCCACAACTCCACCCCCTTTTAATCTGTAGACTAATGCTTCCCCTCTGGAGACATAAGGTATGCAAATTCTCTATGGGAGGTGTTACATTTTGCAGCTAACCAAGATGTTCTGCAAGACGATTATATCTCATGTCGTTGGAGTGCTATTTTGGTTAAATGGTTCTGAAGGTGTAAAATGTTTGGATAGTCTCCTGGCAGTTGATTTCAGGGTATCGGGTTTGTTCTGTCTCTTCTGATCTTAGAAAAATCCAAAAGTGTATCGATTCTGTTAGGTCTCGCCTATTGTGGGTGGGCATACACGGTTGAATGAGAACTTCAGGCATTTCTGTGGAGAAAGATTCATCTGGGATGTCATGTGATGTAGGTGAAAAAGTCATCTAGAAGCCTTTCCTCTTTGGATTATTTCTGTTAAGGAGCCTCATTTGACTCTAAATTCCGAGATTATTTTCACTGCCATCTGCCTTGGGATAATAAAAGCTGAACATGCAGATTTAGGTAGCTTTAGGCTGACCCCTCAGGCTGAGCCATCCACTTCCTTTTCTATGTTCCCTCTTGGTTTTATTACCAACTAAAGTTACCAGTCTCTAGCTCCTCTCTCTCTCCTGAGCATCAGCCACATCCCATTTAGGGATCAGGGATTAGAGAGTAAACTATTGACAGCATGAAGATCAGCTGGTCAGTATAGTTTAAAAGCATTTCAGTGATTCTCTACTGCCCTGAGGCTAAAGTTTAAAATCTTTACTATATTTATATATTAATAAATGCATAATATACTAATATTTAATTCTCTGTAGTTTTAGCCCATCCTTGTTGCTCTGTCTCTGGAGTTCTTCAGATACCTCATGTTCTCTCTAGTAGTTTTAAGTATTATTGACACTCTATTCCTGATCTTCAGGGAAAAAAAAAAGTGCATTTACTCACGTCCCGCAGTGCAGGACACACCCCATCATGAGTCCATGCAAGACTCTTCATTTTGTCCTTGAAGTTACTCCCGGTAGAGTTTTCTTTCATCATCCAGAAGTACAGCATCCCTATGAAAACTTTCAGAAGCTGAAATGGTGTAAAGCAAAAAAACAAAACAAAACAAAACAAAACAACCCAAAACCAAAAAAATAAAAAACAAAACCCCCAATTACCATTAATTTATGTGTGAAAAATTTGGAGCGTTCCGAGACTTAAAAAATAACCTCTCCTAGGCCTTTTCTGATACCTTGGGACACAGCTTACTCCCAGATGCGCAGAAGAAATCAGGGTAAAGTACAGATGCTCACCGACGCTGTGCAAAGCTCTGGTGGCCTGATGCTGACCCGCGGAGTGTAGTTCCCGGGGGAAGCGCTGGGTGGCGCGACCCCTGCGAAGGCAGGCCGGAGAGCAGTGCCCAGCGCTATTTTCGCTTTTCGCCTTTTTAAAGAATAAGCAAAAAAGTCCTCTTTAGATTTCTTTTGGTTAGTGTAATTGAGTACTAGCCGATCTTTTGCAGAGGCAAATTGGCATTATGTGACTTTTTAAATTTTATTTATTAAAACATTTTTTTTCAAATGTTTTATTTATTTCTGAGAGAGAGAGAGAGACAGCGTGAGCAGGGGAGGGTCAGAGAGAGAGGGAGACACAGAATCATAAGCAGGCTCCAGGCTCTGAGCTGTCAGCACAGAGCCCGACGCAGGGCTCGAACCCATGAACCAGGAGATCTTGACCTGAGCCGAAGTCAGACGCTCAACCGACTGAGCCCCCCGGGCGACCCTATGTGGCTTTTTTTATAAAGCAGGGAATAGCTATAGGTTCATTTCCTAGTCTGCCCCCCCAGCAGTCATAGGGAACTGCTTTTACGTGCTTGATTGACAAAGCCTTGAAATTATATCTATTTTTGTCAAGTAGGTAACATTTCTGTTTATGTTTAATTTTAGTTTATACAAACACTCCGAGTTGGACTTCTTTCTGTTGCTTAAAAAAACAACAACCCAGAGGCCTTTAGAAAAAAAATTACAATTTTTTCTGGGTGAATGTCTATCGAGTTCATTGCTTCTTGCTGTGTATCCCAAACGCGAGGGCTCGGCCAGGTTGTACGCACCAGGTGGCACTGTTCACTTTTATAGTATGTGACGCCTGTTCCCTAGGGTTGTGCCGCGCGGGTTGCTCTGGGCATTCCTCATGTTCTGTTTAAGTATCTGGACTCTTCTCTGCCCCCCACAGACAACAGGGCTGACTCTTCCAGTATGGGGCCTGCGGGAGAATTTCTCTGGGATGTTTATTCAGCAGTGAAGTTTTTGGGGTATAAAATATTTACTTAATGTGTCTAGGTACCACCAGATTATTTCCCAGAACGCCTTCCCCAGTTTTTACTCTAGTAATGCAGTAAATTAGCACTTCCCTAAGTTTTGAATTTTACCGATCCAGTGAGGGAAACAGCATCTTGTTGTTTTACCTTTAATTTTATATTTATCTGGTGGCTAATGCCTTTGAGAAAACTTTTGTTAATTTTGAGCCTTTTGGGTAAACCCTTCTGTGAATTGCCTGTTCACAGCCTTTTATCTTTTTGTAGAGAATTTCCTGATTTTCCTTATTTATTCCCAAGGGTTCTTCATATCTTTGTATATCCTTGATGTTATTTTAATTAACAATGTTAAGGATGTGAAGGATTGTCACCAAGCCTCCTGATTCTCTTTACTTATATTAAAGGCTAATGTAAACGTGATGTTTCTCAGAGTCCTTTGTGGGTTTTGTTTCAGATGTGGCTTAGGTTTGATGAATTTCCACTAGATTTGGAAGACCTAGATAAGGCTTCGTATGAACTTCGTTGTGTGTACTTACAAGCACAGCTGAGGAACTGTTAGATTCTTCTGAGGCCGGGTCGGCCGAGGTTTGGTGTCCACGTGCTAGTGTCCTGAGGTCTGGGGTGGTGCACGGGGTCTCCCCACTCATGGTTCTGGGCTGGCAGCAGAGGTAACATCCAGCCATGAGGCTTCCAGATTCTAGCAGCGGGAGTGTGCTCTTGGAGCCCAGGACTCTAGATCAGAGAAGAGGCTGCCACTTCCTTGGTAGCCTGGCTCTGCGTGTGTCTTAGTGAGTACTTCTAAAAAGATTCTAGAGTCTTCCAAGATCCTGTCCAATAAGAAATTTCTCTAGTAAGTCCCTTGCTATTTAAACTATTTGGAGTGGAGTCGGTTATATGTAATCATTGGAATCTTAACCTGTAGAATCAGTTTTAGATATTAGATAGATCTTTTAACATTTCATACCTCCTTTACTTTTGGTACATCCCTGCTTGAACAGAAATACTTAAATTTTCATCGGGCAATTCTACTTTTCACCGTGTTTTGTGCTAGTTTCTTCTCGCGTAAGAAATTCTGTCTTCCTCCTAGGGTACATTCTCTTCTCCATAGTCTTCTATTAGCTTTACCATGTCACCTTTTACATTTAAGCCTTTGATCTATCTAACATCCTGTTGAGTGTATGATGTAAGGTAAGGATTCAGTTTGATTCTTTTCCATATTGCAAGGCAGTTTTTCAACATCACCTCCTACATAGTTTTTACTCATTGATTTTTTAAAATATTACCTTTATGTGATTCCCAGATATAGGCAACTTTGCTTACGACAATCTATTCAATTCATATTTGATTTTCTGTCTTCAGTCAGTACTATACTCTTCTTAAAGTATGGCTTTGCAGTATGTATAATTACCTGGAAGTGTCCCCTTTTCCTTTTCTTTTTTTTTTTTAAATTTTTTAATTTATTTCTGAGGGAGAGGGAGACAGTGTGAGCATGGGAGGGTCAGAGAGAGAGGGAGACACAGAATCCGAAACAGGCTCCAGGCTCTGAGCTAGCTGTCAGCACAGAGCCCGACGCGGGGCTAGAACCCACGAATCACGAGATCGTGACCTGAGCCGAAGTCGGACGCTTAACCGACTGAGCCACCCAGGCGCCCCTGCACTAAGCAATTCTTTATGACACCAGCTAGGTGTTTTATAACTCAACTTAATTTTGATATTATTTACCTAGAGATAAGTAACCACCGGTTAAGGGTTCAGTCCTACGAGACTTCCCCTCTTTCGGATGCCAATCAAACGTCCAGGTTACCACCTCGGCTTCTGACTGACCCGCCTTACGTTCCAACAGCTCTCTCCTTGGGTTCAGTTATTTGCTAGAGCTGCTCACCAAGCACAGGGAGACATTTTACTTACTAGATTACCACAAAAGGATATAACTTTATTATAAAAGTTTATTTTGAGAGGCTATAACTCAGGAATAGTCTGATGAAAGAGATACGCAGGGCAAGGAATGGGGAAGAACTCTCACGCTCTCTTAGCATGCCACTGTCCCCAAATCTCCATGGTGTTTATCAACCCGGAAGTGCTTCTAACCCAGTCCTTTTGGTTTTTAAGGAAGCTTCATTACTTAGGGTCAGCTGATTAAATCGTCAGCTTCAGCCCCTCTCCCCTTCTGGAGGTCAAGAGTGGGACTAAAAGTTCCAGCCCTGTAATTACAGGTTGCAACTTGCCACCATCCTTTGGTGCTTTCCAGAAGTGCCCTCATTAGCATCAATTCAGCTGTGGTCGAAAGGGGTTTGTTAGGAATGTCAAGATACCTTTATTGTTGATGTCACTCAGGAAATTCCAAAGGTTTTAGGAGCTCTGTGCCAGAAACTGAGTGAAAACCAAGTATGTATTTCTCCTTAGAAATCATAATATCACAATAGTCAGATGGGGTTTTAAAAGAAGTACTTTATTTTTATAGCAAAAAAATTGAAATGTAATCCTAGAACATGACATACATTATGTAGATTCTTTTGAAATTATTGTGGTTATTGTGGCTTTCTTTTTGTCATTGTGTGTGACTAGTGTTTGTGAATCTATGGCTCTCTTTGGAGAATCATAATGCTAAAGTCCAGAAACATGACTAACATTTTAATTTAGTAGGTTGTGTTTTACACTCACCATTAATAGAAAATCTCTAATATTCACAGTGCTTCAAAGGCATCATTTTAAAAACTATCTACTATTTTTATCCAATCAGAAAAATACGCATCCCTTGGCTTCTGTTACATACTTCTCCTTGGGTTGCCCACTACATTTTGGGCTAACTTTTCTCAACTTCATCTGGTCTTCTTCTTCCACCTTGATATCTAACCCCAGGAACCCTTTCATTGCATGTCGATGACTCCAAACTCAAGTTTCTGGTTCAGTTCTCTAATGAATTCCTGGTGCACATTTCCGATTGCCTTAGAAGTATCTTCATAAGGGTATGGGAGTAGATCCAAACTGAGCTTCTCTTTCTTCCAAACCCAACCTGCTGCTTTATTTATTGCCTGCCCTAGTGGATGGTAATAGCATCTGGCACAGCCAAGTTTCTTAAGCCAAATCTAGGAGATGTGCAACTTAGCCAAGTTCCTAACACTTTCTCTTTATTCAATCCAATCAGTCACTAAATCCTGTTAAAATACATCTAGGAACATTAAAAAAATTTAGTTATTTATTGTGGGGGTGGGGTGGGGAAAAAGAATCTCAAGAAGGCTTCATTCTGCCAGCACAGAGCCTGATGGAGGGGTTTGATTCCAGGAATCGTGAGATCATGACCTGAGCTGAAATCAAGAGCCAGACACTTAACCAACTGAGCCACCCAGCTATCCCCATCTCAAAACATGTTTCGAGAGATACTTACCCTGTTCTTTCCAGCGGATGTCTGATGCTCTTCTCACAATTATTTAATGGCTCTCTGGTGACTTCAGGGACGAATTTTAAACCGCAGGTATATATCCAAGAAGAAAATTGCATGTGTCCAGGATGGAGGAGCTACACTTGCTAGCAGTTGTATAATTTGACGTGAAGGAGGCTGTCCCTTATAGAATGTCCAGCCTTGGAATGGAGGATCTTGAAAGCAGGGATGTCACTGTTCAGAGACTGGATGAAGGTCTGTTGGGTGCTTATAACCCCGGAGAGGCCGAACTTGACAACCACTAACATTCCTTCCAATCAGAAAAAGCAATGATGTTTGACTTCTAAATAAAGTAAGAGCAGCGGCTATGGTCTGTATGTGTCATTCCTTTGATTTGGGATGGCTCTAAATATGTAAAAAAACCCTTGAGCTACAGGTATTTTAGAAGCTGCCATTTATTGGTTTCACATTTATGGATTTAACTTAGTAGATTAAGTTTTTTTTTTGGGGGGGGCTCCTGGGTGGCTCAGTCAGTTGAGTGTCCCACTGTTGATTTCAGCTTAGGTCATGACCCCAGCATTGTGGGATTGAGACCTGCGTTGGGCTCCGTGCGGAGTGTGGAGCCTGCTTAGGATTCTCTCTCTCTCTCTCTTTCTCTCCCTTTCTCTCCCCTTTGCCCTTCTCTCCCATTTGCACTCTCTCTCTCTAAAATAAAAAATTAAGTTTTTTTTCTTTTAAAGCATTTCCTTCTGACATGTCTATAATTTTTTCCTTTGAACTTTGATTTGCTTCATGAGCTTTTAAAAAATTCCCAGATAAATCTGTACTCTTAACATAGGTCCTAAAAAATGGTTGTTAGTCACTGTCATATATATTGTGATATTCTTTGGCCAATTTTATCAGATTTATTAGATTAAATTTCTTCATCTGTGTTTGTACTATTTCAGATTAACTGGATGGCTTGATTAATTGGCTAATCAAAGTTGCATAGTTTCTTTCTTTCCTGCCTCAGAAAAAGCCTTGATGGAAGCCAAATATAAACTTTATATAAATTTTAATAGATGTAGTGACCCTAGTCAGATGTCTGTATACCAAAGCCACTTTTTTAACCTTATTTATTTAAGGACAGTTGGCACACCACGTTACACTAGTTTCAGGTGTACAACTTAGTTATTTGACAAGTTAATACGTTATGCTGTGTTTGTCTGCCACCGTACGCTGCTGTTACGATATCACTGACTGTGTTCCTTATGCTGTGCCTTTTATTCCTGTGACTTACTCGTTACAAAACCAGAAGCCCCTATCTCCCTTTCCCTTCACCCGTGTTGCCCAAGTCCACCCCTCCCCACTCCTCTGGAAAACCACCAGTGGAGGTTTTTATAGGTATTTATATCTGTAAATATATAGACCTATCTGTATTTATAGGTCTGATTCTGCTTTTTGTTTATTTATTCATTTTTTTCTTTTTAGGTTCTGTTTATGAGTAGAATTGTTATAGTATTTGTCGTTCTCAGTCTGACTTACCTCACTTAGTATAATACCCTTTAGGTTCCTTCATGTTGTCACAATGGAATGTTGTCATCATTTATTTTTTTTTTGGCTGTGTAATATTTCATTGTATGTAACACCACATTTTCCTCTCAATTCATTTATTTTATTTTATTTTATTTTTTAAATATTTTTATTTATTTCTAGGAGAGAGAGAGAGAGAGAGAGAGAGAGNCCACTGCATTTATCTTTTCATACTAGTGTTTTCATTTTCCTTGAGTGAATACCCAATAGTGGAATTGTTGAATCATATGGTATTTCTATTTTTAAGTTTTTGAGGAACCTCCATACTATTTTGTCTAGAGGCTGTACCAATTTACATTCCCACTAACAGTACAGGAGGATTCCTTTCTCTGCATCCTGGGCAACACTTGTTATTTCTTGTCACTTTGATTTTAGCCATTCTGACAGGTGTGAGGTGATCTCTAATTGCGGTTTTGATTTGCATTTCCTTGATTATGAGTGATGGTGAGCATTTTTCATGTGTCTGTTGGCCATCTGTATGTCTTTTTCTGAAAAAATGTCTATTCAGGTCCACTTCTCATTTTTTTTCTTGAGGAAGAGAGAGAACATGAATAGGACTGGGCTGGGAGGAGAGGAAGAGTGACCGAGAAAGAGAATCTTAAGTAGGATCCACACCCAGTGCGGAACCTGAGGTGGGGCTTGATCTCAACCGAGGGATCATGACCTGAGCTGAAATTAAGGTTGGATGCTTAACTGACTGAGCCACCCAGGGGCTCTTCTCATTTTTTAATCAGATTGTTTTTTGTTTGTTTGTTTGCTTGCTTGGTGTTGAGCTGTATAAGTTCTTTATATATATTATGTATAATAACCCCTTATTGGATATAGTGTTTGCAAATATCTTCTCCCATTCCGTATGTTGTCTTTTTACTTTGTTGATTTTTTTTTTAATTTTGATGGAGTCCCAATAATTTACTTATGCTTTTGTTTCCCTTGCGCTAGGAGACATATCTCGAAAAATGTTGCAATGGCTGATGTCAGAGGATTTTTATGGTTTCAGGTCTCACATTTCAGTCTTTAATCCATTTCGAATTTATTTTTGTGTATGGTGTTAGAAAGTAGTCTGGTTTCATGTTTTTAAAGTATAGCTGGCTAGTTTTTCCAGCAGCATTTATTGAAAAGACTTTCTTTTCTCTGTTGTATATTCTTGCCTCTTTTATCATAGATTAGTAGACCATATAATCATGGGTTTATTTTGGGGACCTCTATCCTGTTCCGTTGATTTATGTATCTGATTTTATCCAATACCATACTGTTTTGATCTACAGCTTTGTAGTATACCTTGAAATCTGGGATTGTGATACCTCCAGCTTTGTTTTTCTTAGGATTTCTTTGGCTATTTGGGGTCTTTTTTGTGGCTCCATATAAGTTTTAGGATTATTTGTTCTAGTTCGGAGAAAAGCACTGCTAGTATTTTGATAAGGATTGCATTAAGTCTGTGGGTTGATTTGGGTACGTAGTACGGACATTTTAACAATATTAGTTGTTCAAAAATCCCTTAGTATGGAGTATCTTTCTGTTTGTGTCATCTTCAGTTTGTCATCGGTGTATCGTATATGTTTCCAGAGTACCAGCTGTTCACTTCTTTACTTAAGTTTATTCTTATTTATTTATTTTGGTGCAGTTGTAAATGAGACAGTTTCCTTAATTTTTCTTATGCTACTTCGTTATTAGTGTATAGAGGTAGTACTGATTTTGGGGTATTGATATTTTAACCTGCCACTTTAGTGAAATTGTTTATTACTTCTTGTAACTTTTTGATGAAGTCTTTAGAAATCCAGTGTATAGTATCATGTCTTCTACAAGTAGTGACAGTTTAATTTCTTCTTGACCTATATGGATGCTTCTTACTTTTTTTTTTTTCTTCGTCTGATTGCTGTGGCTAGGACTTCCACTACTATGTTGAATACAAGTGGTGAGAGGGGACATTTTGTCTAGTTCCTTCCTGATCTTAGATTTTCACCATTGAGTATTACGTTAGTTGCAGGTTTTTCATAAATGGCCTTTATTCTGTTGAGATATGTTCCCTCTACCCTCAGTTTGTTGAGAGCTTTTATCATGAATGGATGTTGTACTATGTTAAATGCCTTTTCTACATCAATTGAAGTGATCATATGATTTTTATTTTTCATTTTGTTGATATAGTGTATGACCTCAGTTGATTCCAAAGTCACTTTTTTAATGCTGTGTCTCTGTGTGATGTTTTATTGTACAAATACATTCATTACTACTCTTTTTCATATTGTCAGTGTCAGGTAACAAACTGCCTCAAACCTGAGTCCTAGTTCATGACACAGAGCAGTCAGCTTCTTCAAAACAGTGATAAAAGTACATACTGTTGAGGACTCAGAAAACCAGCACATCTGCAGGCCAATCTGGAAGTGTTTTATAAAGTTTAAATATTGAATTATTTCTTTCTTACCTGGAGTTTTGAGCCTGATGGTGTGCTCAGAGGAGGGAGCTTCCTCTAAGAGTGTCTAGTCCATGCCGGTCACTGGTGGAGAGGGTTCCATCCACGGGGAGCAGAGAGCTTCATTCTCATCCCGTTCATGTCCTTTCATGAGCTGAGGTCGTCTTCTCTGTAGGTAGGAACTGAGCCTCAGTTATCTTCATGTGTCTTGTGACTTGTTTTGCTTATGATGCGTCCAGTGATTTGACTACACGTTTGTCTTGCCTCAAAACAACCCTAAATATGTATGCTAAGGAGGGTCCCCCTCTTATCATATGCCAAGCAGACGTGTTAGTTTCTATTCGATCATAACTGGTCTGTCATACGTGCTTTTTCTTATTTCTTCAGCACAGACCACCAGCACATGATGACACCCAATATGTGATATCTCTGTATTCACCAGCATCCTACGGTTAAGCAATTATCCTTCATGTCTAACTTTAAATTTGCTTGCCAACAACTCATTTCCTCTTATTATTTCAATTGATAGATAATATGGCCTATCAGAGGAAGTCTGTTAGGTAGATACAGCTGAGCTAGAACATCAGGAAAAAATGGAATATAATGAGACTTCTGCTTAATTCTTTTCTTTTGTGTAAGATATGGAACAGAGAAGAAGCAGAATATTATGTTGATCCCTTTCAAAATACAGCAGTTATATTCTGTTCCTCTTTCAACCATTAAAAATACACAAAAGGAAAACAATACCAATGATGTGATTGTGGGCTCTTAGAGTTTAAATTTAAAGCAGATAATTCTAAACGAATGATGTTATGGGACCTAAAACATCGAATTCACACTGAGCCCTCATCCATGTGTGACCTGGGATTTGTCACTGAAATATTTGAGTGCATTGTCATAGCCTCTTGTCATTAGTAAGGGACGGGGAGCATGTTTTCTTCATGATGACCTCTTCTGGTGACCTAGGACATTCTCTGGCAAATGATAGATTCATGAGTGTTTGGTTATATCTTGTCTTTGCAGCTCTCTCTTAAAAAAATNTGTTCTAAATAGACTCCCTTTAAAAGATTCCTTCATGAGTGTGCTCATTGTAACTACATCCTCAGCTCCAGCAGGGTGCAGACCACGTGGTCTCTTTCTTTTATATCTTAATAGAGAATGTTGGTCAGAAGCTTTGCCCAGAGTTGCTGGCTCACCCAGAAGTGGGGGGTCCCTAGAATAAAAATGAGGGGAGCAGAGTACGCAGCTAGTTTTGGCACTGCCACCCTCCAGCCTGTAGGCCAGTTCTAGAACCTTTTCATTCCTCGACTAGTTGCTTTGAAGTCATGACGATAAATCCTTGCTTTGCTTCACAAGCTGACTAGATGTGGAAATGCTCTTGATATTGTATCATTCTGTCCAGAAAACAGGTTTTCTACTTTTTATAGCGTCACTGCTTACTGCCCAACATAACTCCAGTAAAGGGGCTCATGATTTTACTTCTTTCTCATGTGCAAGAGGAGTATTTGAGGATAGTGTATGACTAAAAATCCGAAACCACATGCTAGAAACCACATACTCTTTACCAACTATGGTGTATAAGTGTATGTTGGAGGAGGGAGAGGGATCAGTGAAGAAATAATTGGAAACAGTAGTGATTAATAAGTTTCTTGTCATTGGATGAATATTATTTTTAACACGAGTATAACAAGTATAGTAAAACAAATAATGCAAGTTAGAACAAAAGAGAAGTTAGGAATTCTAGAAAGTTGTGTCTTAAATATAACCTAGTTGATATCATTAAAATCCACTGAATGGAAAGCAAAACCAAAAACGAAAATGAAAACTTAATGGATAAGGTATTTTAATCTGTGATCGCCGTATATCATAATTTTTCTAATGCTTTTATATTAGAGGTACATTCTTAGGATTCCATTGATTACTTATGGTTTCCTTTCTGTAGGCTGAGCCAAACTTTTATTTATCCTATTTAAGAGTACAGAACCTTTAAATGAATCTTAATAAAAAAAATAATAGGTCATATTTACTGGGCGTGTGTTAAGCCTGTTAAAAATTATTTCAACTTAATTCTTACACCATTCATATGAGGTAATGAAGATGACTATTTATAGTTATAGATGAGGAAACTGAGGTTTAAGAGAAATTGAGTAGCTAGTCTGAGGCCATAGTCTGAACAATGGTAGCATCAGGAAGGGTACCGAGGCAGATGGCTTCCATAGCTGAGAGTTATCTTGCTGTATCATGCTTTCTCCCTGGGTGTATTTTGTTAAGTCTAGAGGTATATTCCATGGATTTTAGGTGGAAAAGAATGGGCAGAAAATGAAAGAATTGTCCATGGGTGTACTCTCCTAGATTTCTTCAGGCTATATGTTATATGTCATTTGTATGATCAAATGGGAGATGAGCCTGCCTTAGATGAAGATGGTGTGCCCTTGGGCAAAACACCCGACATCCCGGGTCCTACCTTTCCTAATTGCTGAAATGACTGGGTTTGAAAGATAGAAAGACTGTTCCTCCCGCTGGATCTTTCCTTTGGTCCCAAGGTGGGAGGGAGGTAAGAGGGAGAGCCCGAGAAAATTGACCCTTCCCTTGCCCATGCACCTAGAGTCATAAATCCACCAGAAACTACTTCTTATGTACCTTCTTATGTATCCGTGCTAGAGAGAATGATTTTATTGGCCTTTGGGAATTTTCTCAAGTTTTACTGTTGCTGCAGCTACAGGGCAGTAGGGGATCTTGGTCTTCCTTTACCTGTGCTGCCCACTCGCATTTGCTTGAAAAGTAGCCCTGGGCTGCTCACCCTCCTAGGGGCACCCCTGGCTGACCTTGGGGCCCTGGCCCTGGAGGGCCTGCTAGGAGGTGGCACCCCCACCAGCCCCTGTCATGCTCACCCGCGGTGTTCATAACTTGTTCATTAAGCAAACAGATTTTGGCAAACTGACTTCGAGATGCTTTGCACCTAGTAAGAGCTCAGTAAATATTGTTGATTAAATAATGAATGAAAATATGAAGTAAAATGAAGCTTTGAATAGCCGAACACTTAGGAAAGTTATGCTTATTCATCTTCTAGGACCAATTATTTTCATTTTTTGGTGTGACCAACATGTCTTAGTCTAGAAGAGGTGTATTGACCGAGGAGGAAGTGAGGGGATCAGGAGTTGTGTGTGGCAGTGGGTGCGGAAGGGGGTGCCAGAGGGAACCGGGGACCCTGTGTCCAGGTCCTAGCCGGCCAGTTTGCACAGGTAAGAAGTAAGGTTAAGTCCAGAAGGCTTTATGTCAGCTCAGTCTCCCCAGTTTATTTTTATTTTATTTTTTTAAGGTTTGTTTATTTTTGAGAGAGAAAGAGACAGAGTGCTAGCAGGGGAGGGTCAGAGAGAGAGCGAGCGAGCGAGTGAGACTCCGAAGCAGGCTTCAGGCTCTGGGCTGTCAGCACAGAGCCCGATGCGGGGCTTGAACCCATGGCATCCCATGTAGTAGGCTAGTGTGTCCCAATTAAATCCCTAGTCATCAACTATGAGAAGATAAACATAAGTCCACGTCTCTCTCTGCTCCCTGTGCCGTGGTCAAATTACATATTCTGGTCAGGAACGGAGCTCTGTACAGTGCATCTAGAGTGCAAGTTCTAGAAGAAGTAAAAACTTTTCATGTTCCTACCACAATCATTTGATTCTTTAATAAACTGAACTTATGTCTCCTGCTTTTGTAGAATAATGAGGACACCTTGCTTAGCTTTCCAATCTTAGAATCACATGGTATACTGACCGAGCCAGCCAGGTGCCATTTACTTATTTGTTTATTTAGCTTTGCAGTCTTGACTGTTTCACATAATATTTGTGATGCATATTTCCATGTCATTAATGCAAATAGAATTGGTTGTTTAATATTTTCTGGTAACCAGTCCATTTTCAGAACTCTCTGATACCTTAGATTAAAAGTTAGATCTAGGGGCGCCTGGGTGGCTCAGTCAGTTAAGCATCCGATTTCAGCTTAGGTCATGATCTCACAGCTGGTGGGTTCGAGCCCCGCGTCAGGCTCTGTGCTGACAGATCAGAGCCTGGAGCCTGCTTCGGATTCTGTACCTCCCTCTCTCTGTGACCCTCCCCCACTCATGCTCTGTCGCTCTCTCTCTCTCAAAAATAAATTATAAAAAAATTAAAAAAAAAGTTAGGTCCAATCTGGCACATGATTCAATCCTCTTCTCTTTTTACCCGGGGCTTGGGAAGAACACGTGTGCTGTCGACTTTCTAAACCCACGTCAGGAGGTTCACGGTGTGTGCCTGCTTTAATTGTACTGAAGCTGTGGATGATTCACGGCTTTGGGGATGGCAGCTTGATTCCTTCTTTGCCAGTTTTTCACTTTGACTTTTTCTCTAATGGGTTTCCCATCCATTTGCTCTTCATTAAGTGAACCATTGAGGAATGCAAAAGGAATTCATTAGGGATTGCATCATGGTGATTTTCTAATTTTGTCATTTTTTTGGTCCCTTTTGGCTAGAACTTTTCTATGTTCGAAAACTTTTCTTTGCTCACTACGTATGTTATATTGCCCTGACGTACAGTTCATACTGGAAATGCTTCTTTTGTTTCCCACTAATTCTCTGTTATCAGGGATGATTGGTGCCCTAGAATTCTCCAGTGATATCTATTTTTATTTTTTATTCCTTTTCATATATTCAGCATGTTTAAATTCATTGAGTTATTATTTTTTCTATAATAGCATGACCTTAAGGGCTACATATTAGCCATGTGTATAAAGCCATCTTTTTTCGACGCTGTAGTTTTGTTGTTGCACATTTTAATTTCTTTCGTTATTTTTTACTATTAATCCATTTATTATTGTAGCGGGAGCTGTGCTAAGCACTTTACATACATTTTGTCATGTAATCTTCACAGAAATCCTGTGATGTATCAGTCTTCGGATATATCTGAATATTTACCTAAGATTGATTCTCTACAGTTGAATTTTTGGCTCAAGGGTGAACTTATAAATTTTTTTTAATGTTTTATTTATTTCTAGGAGAGAGAGAGACAGCGTGAGCAGGGGACGGTCAGAGAGAGAGGGAGTCACAGACTCTGAAATAGGCTCCAGGCTCTGAGCTGGCAGTCAGCACAGAGCCCGACGCGGGGCTCGAACCCACGAACCGCGAGATCGTGACCTAAGCGAAAGTCGGACGCTTAACTGACTAAGCCACCCAGGCGCCCCAAGGGTGAATTTTTTTAAGACCATGGACACACATTGCAAAATTGCCCTGCAAAACCTTTCCTGTTAATGTTGTTGCTGCTTTCTGGGTTTCCGCCTACCTTGAGTCCAGGTTGAGGAAAAAAAATGGACAGACTCATTGCCCACTGGGTGATTCTTCGAATTCTCATCCCCCCCACCCGGTCCTCCTGCTATTATAATATCGTTCAGGATCTCATTTACATGCCTCATACATTCTCTCCACGTGTGATGTCACTCTGCCATATTCAGTTGATGCAGTGACAAAATCTGCCCTGGTTTCAAGGAGAGGAATGTGTATAGACTGGGTGAGATTACAGGAAACAATAAGGATAAGCATAGAATGAGCCAGGACATGTTGAGTAGAGAAAGCCGTAAAGGGGCCTTGAGACACAGTGGCCAGTGAGATCCAGAAAATAGAGTATGGCATCATGGAGATGATAGCAAAGACTTCTAAGGATTAAGACTCAATCAACAATGAACATTTTCTGAGAGATTAAGAAACTCAGTAAGATGAAGATAAAGGTTATTGATATGGTGTTGGCTACCAGTTTATATTGTGTCGTAGGGATAGAAGTCAAAGTGATTTCTCAAATTAGAGTGGGCTGAGTCAGGAGTGAGAGGCTAGAGGTAGCAAATGTAGGTAATTCTGGTCAGTAGTTTTGATGTGAAATCAAATCAAGAAATGGGACAGTAGTGGGGGAGGTAAGGAGTGATGTGGGCTAAGGGAGATTTTCTTCTTAAATTAAGTATGTTTGTGTGATCTAGAAATGTCCAGTAAAGATGGAAATGTCCCTTATTCAGAAGAGAGAAGGAATAGTGAAAGAAGTGAATTCCAGGCCATGCCACAGGGATTTGATCTAGAACACTGAGGGGAAGAGATGCTTTTGTTTGGAGCAGGGCCTTCTTCCTCTGTGAGGAAGGCAGAGAAGGATATCAGTGTCGGTGCTTTTACATATTTGCAGTTTCTCTTGGTTTCTTCCATTTTCTCAGTAAATTATTTGAGAAGATCATTATCTCATCATTGAAAAGACTGGGTTGGGGCACCTGCGTGGCTCAGTCGGTTGAGTGTACGACTTCGGCTCAGATCATGATCTCGCGGTTCGTGGGTTCGGTCCCCGCGTCGGGTTCTGTGCTGACAGCTTGGAGCTAGGAGCCTGTTTCAGATTCTGTGTCTCCCTCTCTGTCTGCCCTTTCCCCGCTCACTCTCTGTCTCTCAGAAATAAATAAACATTAAAAAAATTAAAAAAAAAGAAAAGACTGGGTTAAGGAGGGAGAAAATATAGAAGATTGTATTGGGGACTATATGCTTAGATGTGAATGCAGAGAAGTGTTGGGCCTAACTGAGGTTTATAGGCATGATCTTGAAGTGAAAGCAGGCAGTGGGTGTGTGTGTGTCGCAGTGTCGTTGCTCTGGTGCAGGCAAAGAAAAGGTGGACGTCTAGACTGGAACAAGTTGGGATTTGGGAGTTATCCTGGGATCCCATGGGAGAGAGGGGCAGGGGGGCTTCAGTGTTTGAAGGAAATGATTACGTAGTGGGACATGGAATTTAAGCAGGTGAAGAAGGGGGTGATGGATTGTGTGACAGTGGCAGGGATGACAGACTCGATCCCTGTGGGAGGGAGGAGCCTCAGAAGGGGTTCTAGAATATGAGCTGAAAGGATAGAAGGCAGCGGTCAAGGATTAGACGTTCCTTCCAGACATTTGTACATACGGTGGTAACTGAGGAATGAAGTGGGCTAAAATGGAGTTTACTTTCCAGGAGGAAGAGACAGACCACAGACTCACAAAAATTCAAGAGCTGAGATCTCTGGAGAAGAAAGAGGGATAATGGGAACAAGAGTGGCTGGCATGCTATTTGAGAAAGGTGGGGGAGGTCAGGACGTTCTCTGAGTGGAAAAGACAATTGAGCAGACGCCCGAGTGAGATGAAACAGGGAGTCATTCAAGTATCTTGGAAAGAGTGTTCTAGTATAAAAGTCTCCGAGGTAAGCATGAGCTCTGCGTGCTGAAGGCCTGTAGGTCGGAGTGCCCTGAGGAGAGCAGGAAAGGGGGCCAGGAGGGGAAGGGCCTCTTGAGTCGTGGTGATGAGTTGGGTTTTGGTCTGAGGGTGATGGGAAGCCATGACGGGCTGGAGTAAAGTTTGAAATTGGTCTTCTGAATGGACGGCCTGTGTGGGGAAGAGAAAACACTGACTGGAGGCCAGGATTCAGATCTCAGCTGAGTCATCTCCCTGGGTGTTGGTTTGATCTCCATGTGGATGTCAGAATCACTGAGGAGAGTAGCGGTGGAAAAGAGCAGTTGAGTCAGGGGGTAAAGTGTTCCGTGAATGGCAGGGAGGGGTCAGGAACGACAGGAGGTTAGTGGAGGCGGAAAGGAGGGTGACAGGTGGTCCGGCCGGTGGCAGGAGTTACAAAGATGCTGATGGTCTTGGAGGAGAATAAATCATTTGCGAGTTCTAATGGGGATCGAGGAAGTCACTCACTCACCTTCTACCCCTAATATATGTGGGATTTGACACAAAATGTGTCCAGCCAGGTTACCGTCCATGCGATCAGGAGAGGTTGAGGCAGGGATTCTCAAGCTGTGGTGATTTTGTTCCCCGGGGACATGTGGCCGTGTCTGAAGGCACTTTGCCTGTGACCGCCGGAGGTGCAGTGGTTACGCTGCACCTACAGAGTCACGGTGGGTGGCGCTGCCCACATCCCACAGTGCACAGGGCAGCGCGGGGCGGAGAATCCTCCATCCCGAGGTGTCAGTGCGTGGTGGTCGAGAAGCCCTGGATGGAGGGTTGAGGAGTGAGTGTGTTCATCACGGAGCTGAGGTTCCAGGGAGGTTATGCTTCCTCTCTTCCACGTTATTCCATAAACTTTTTGATAATTTCTGGCCTGATACACATGCACATTTACTTGCTCACAGTTAAATACTCTCATATATGGAAGATCCCGTCTTACTTTCTGTCATATACAACTTCTGAGTTATGGGGAAGAACCACTTAGTTTTCTGGCTGTTTTCAGTCCCAAGATTTGTCAGATGGGTACACCGTAGCAATCAATCACTTCGGAATTGAGGAATATGGTTTCCTCTGTGTTTGGTTCCAGCTAGATGCAGGGAAACTTACGTCCTGTAGGAAAAAATCCTTTATTTCTTCTCAGAAAATATCCTGGGAGACCAAAGGATGTGAAGAAAATAAAAAGACCTCTTTTGCCTTAGTAGTCCACATATCAGAGGTAGATTTTGAAATGAGTTTTGTTGTACAAGCAAAAATAGGAAGAGACAGCAAATTTGTATGCCTGGTGTCCTGACAGACATTTCTACAATTTGAAATTTAGTTGTTCTAACTGAAAGAGAGACCTGTGCCTGGTTTTGCATAGCCCTAAGCTAAGGGTGCTTTTTACATTTTAAAGCTGTTGCAAATGAAAATGAAGACGGATATGCAGCAGAGACGTTACGTGGCCCTCAAAGCCTAAAATATTTACTGTTTGATCCTCTATAGAAGAAGTTTGCTGAACTCTGGTATAGAGGGGTTTCTTTTCCAGTTCTGACTATGTTAGAACAAGTCTTTGTCACAGAGTCCTGGCATTGCGTTTATTCTGAAATCCTAAACATATTTATTAACGCTTCTTATGTGTGAGAGGCCACATTTGCAGGACATATGCTGGCTGTCAGGGAGGTTATTTTGGCGAGAGGTATAGATGTGAAACAAGTAAGTACACCCATGATTGACTGAAATAATGAATAACACAAAGAACTAGGAAGGGCACCAACAGAGTATGGAAGGGGGTCCCTGAAGGCTGGTTTGAATAAGTGATTCTAACCTAAATTTGAAGAATGAATCCACTAATTACAGGGAGGAGCAGAAGCAGGGCAAGAACTGAGAGAGCATTTGTAGCCCTGGGAGGGACGCTAGAGGTTATCTGTGTCTGTCGTAGTTGACGAATGCAGAAATCAGCTAAACCCATTTCTTTTCTTTTCTTTTCTTTTCTTTTCTTTTCTTTTCTTTTCTTTTCTTTTCTTTNCGACGCGGGGCTCGAACCCACGAACCGCGAGATCGTGACCTAAGCGAAAGTCGGACGCTCAACCGACTAAGCCACCCAGGCGCCCCTCCACACTGTTTTCTAAAGGGTAACGAACTAGAGAGCAAGTGGCATCAGAAAGGATTAGGGACCTTGAGCCATGTGTTCTCCCCGCGGAGTCTCAGGGGTAGCGGAGCCTCGGCACCAGGGCACCAGGTGGAACCAGCCCTCCCAGCCCTCAGCCAGTGCCCTGTTGTTGTGCCTCTTTTCTGGTCTCTTTTAGGGACGTCAGAACTGAAGCTCGCACCTCCCACAGAGCTACGGTTCTGAGGAGGAGGAGGAGGTGACGAAGTTCTGTCTGATGTATTTGCTGGCCCTTTTCTCGGGGGCTGGGGCCTCTCCCTCCCTCTCTCCCCTTCTCCACCTCCGCGCCGGAGACCCTGAATGCCGGTCACTGACATTTCAGTCCGCTGGGTGGGTGCTGCCTGCTCCCTCAGGGGAACAAGGAGACCAAGGAGGGTGACCAAGGAAATGCCAAAGGCGGCCACGTCTCCAGGCGGAAATGTACCTCTTCGGGTGGGCCGTCCTCGTTCGGGGCAGGAGACGGCTTGGGGGGTCGGAGAGCAAGCCTGAGCCACCTTTTCCCACGTGGGACCCCAGGCCTCAGACTGTGGGGTTTTCTCCGTGATCGGGAAGCTGCCGTCTGAGCTCGCGGCAGCCTTGGCGCCGGTCGTGCTCGCCGGTCGTGCTGTGCCGGCCTCGCTGTGCTCTGGGCGGGCTCCGAGCCGGGCGGCGCGCCAGTGCCCCTGACTGTGTTTCCTCTGCAGGCCGAACTCTGTTGGAGAAGCTGTTCAGTCAGCATGAGAACGGGCCTCCGGAAGAAGCAGAGAAGTTTTGCTCCCGGATCATTGCCATGGGTCTTCTGCTGCCTTTCAGTGACTGCTTCAGGGAGCCGTGTGACCGGAAGGCCCAGTCGAGTTCAGCTCCGTTTGATGTAAGTAGGAACGTTCACTTCTGCCTACGAGGCAAATTGGAGTTAAAATAGCAACTGTGCTGTGTGTCTTCCCGGTCACCCTGCAATTTAAATACCAGCCTGTGATGCAAGCCATCCTTCCCTCAGCCGCTCAGCAGCTCAGCACGTCTGTTTAATTTCTGCACTTTTCTTCCCCACTCGAGTAATCTGAAGTCTCTTTGCCAAACCTCCCTTTCTTAACAGATGGCCACTCTTGGCAGTTTTCTAGCCTGCTTTAATCAGTAATGAGTTGCAAGTGGCTCTGAGTCAGGACCGCCTCCTTGACTGGTCATGGACGTCACTGCAGAAGAGTACCATAGGGCCAGAGCTCTGGTCCCAGTGGGCCGCAGGTTTCCATGGGTGCCTAGAACACTGTTTCAGTGTGTTCGTAGCTCATCTATTTACGAACCATTGGTATGAAGCAGCATTGCCTCCTTTCTCTCCAGCTCCCATTCACCAAGAGCATTAACACTGTGGAACGGTAATCCATAAG
This sequence comes from Crocuta crocuta, assembly GCF_008692635.1. Classification (NCBI taxonomy): domain Eukaryota; kingdom Metazoa; phylum Chordata; class Mammalia; order Carnivora; family Hyaenidae; genus Crocuta; species Crocuta crocuta. The sequence continues at coordinate 2,787,108 of NW_027529596.1, forward strand.
GCATATTCGTAATTCCTAATGAGTATCAATCAGCACAGCTGGATTATCACTTTCAAGCCAGGGTGTTGCTAACCTTTCTCAGGTATGTGGTATATGTGTGACATTGGTAGTTGTAGTGAGTATGCATCTAAAACCCAGATCTCTAAGAATGCTCCTGTATGATTTTCTCCTAAGGAAATTGAAGGTCTGGTCGGCTCACTGGTGCAGAGCCCAGTATTTGTGAAGCAGAGTAATGGGTTCTAATCCATATGGGTTAGTGGCACTTGTTTCCTGGCTTCGGACTACACCCTTCTGTGCCTTTAGTGTATATGCTATTGACCAATGAGTGAAATAATGGTGACTTCTGAAAGACAATGAAAATGAGCCCTGATCAAGATGTGATAGTAGATAATAAAATGTCTATATGTCTTACATTTCTTCTTTCTCTTCTTCAAACATTATAAACTATGTTCTTCCTTGATCTTCCTTAAGTATTAGGAAAATAAATCACATAAAGTATTGTGAGATCTTCTTGACACTTTCCATGTGAAAGAAGATTCCTCAGGATGTGCTGTGACATGTGAAGCTTGCGACATAAGATCTTTTTTAATTTTTATCAAATGTTTTATTTATTTCTGAGAGAGAGACAGCATGAGCAGGGGAGGGTCAGAGAGAGAGGGAGACACAGGATCCACAACAGACTCCAGGCTCTGAGCTAACTGTCAGCACAGAGCCCGACGTGGGGCTTGAACCCACGAACCGTGAGATCATGACCTGAGCCGAAGTTGGACGCTCAACTGACTGAACCACCCAGGCGCCCCACGACATCAGATCTTTTTATTTAATTATTTTTTAAATGGCACTACCTAATTATTGCTAGGTAGATATTTCTCTTCTATAGAGGAATTTGATAATTGAAATTTTTCCTTCCTTCTTTTTAAAATGAGAGGTGTGTGTTATAGAAACAAAACATCTGGGGACTGTGTAGCTAAAAGTGTTAGCTCTAGTGCTGTGTTCTAGATAATATATCACTTTGCAAGTTGGGATTAAATTAAATGTGGCATAAAGGCAAACCCTGGCCACGTCTAAAGCCTGCCTTTTGATTGAAACTATCCCCCAATTGACTGCATTATCCTCAGTTAAGGTTTAGAGGGAATCAGTCTTCTCATTCAATAAATGTGGAATTGGAATAAACTGAAAAGAATAGGATAATTCTATACCTCCTTTTTTTTTTTTTTTAATCACTGAACTGGCTGCTGCTTTTTTTAAACGTTTATTTATTTTGAGACAGAGAGAGCGTGTGAGCTCTGTGGAGCCCAATGTGGGGCTTGACTCAGGGCTTGATCTCATAAACTGTGAGATCATGACCTGAGCTGAAATCAAGAATCAGTCCCTTAATGGGCTGAGAGCCCCAGGTGCCCCTGAACTGGCTGCTTCTCATCTTCCACCTCCCTCCATTCCTGTGTTAAAGTAGTGAGTCCTCCCGGAATCATCTGTTTGGAGGCCAGCTGGGTGTGGCAAAGAGACGTAAAAGCAAACAAATAAAATTCCTTAATATGGTAGGAAGTCATTTCCTCAGAATGAAAAATTTCTTTCCCTCAACTTTATGTGATTGTCTTTTCGTCTTTATTTGTTGGCTCTGTAGTACATCTCTTCTCGCCCTGCCAAACTAAATACAAAACAAATAAGAAATTCAAGGCACTCTAGTAAGAAATGTTATTCCAAAAAAAAAAAAAAAAAAAAAAAAAAAAATTCTTTTCAAAAAATTAAACAAAGA
>NW_027529596.1:2789236-2793991 GCF_008692635.1 Crocuta crocuta
AAAAAAAAAAAAAAAAAAAAAAGAAATGTTATTCCATATACTTAACCAGAAGTTAAGTCACACGACTGTGCATTTCCGGTATGCACAGTGAAGGATTTTCTTCAAAACTCAAAAGAAGTAATGATAACAGGGAGTTATGGAGACTGGGATGTTAGTGGGGAAACGGAGAGGAAGGCACTTATCTGTGTACAGAGAAGTTTCTGATAATTAGTCTCTTTGTTGATTTCCAGACAATTGCTTTTGGGAGGATTTCTCACCCACAGTTCCCTTGAGGAAAATTCCCCTTTGAGACTGATCACCATGTGGGAATAAATTCATAGCTGGCACTCTTCCTAACCCCAACTTCGCTGCCTTCCCTAAGAGCATCTCCCTCCTCTTCCCTCTCTTGCCATTTATACATATCATTAGAGCAATAAAGAGTTTTGACTTACGCATCTCATTGATACGGTTTATGGATTAGCCTTCCTCATTCAACCTTTTCGATTTTAGTCCCATTTATATTATACATTTTTAGGGCCTCACATTTTACTTTAGAAATGCTGTACGTAATATGAAAATACTTCATATTTTCTCTTCATCTTTTACTTCGTTCAAGTTTCAAGAACACTGAAAGGTAAGGAGCTTTGAGTGATAATGTTAATTCATTCACAGATGCTCACCAAATACAGTGTTTTAGGTCCCAGACCGCGAGACCAGACAGTGTTTTAGGTCCCAGAGATATGTCACTGAGGAAGAGAAATATGGTTTCTTGGTCTCCTGAAGCTTATATCCTCTTCATGCTGGGGAGAGACGCATAAAAGACAAATCAAAACAACAAATAAAAGCCTAGGCCGTGAATTTACATCAGATTCTAATAAGTGCTATAAAGGAAATAAACGCTAGTAACACGATAGGGTGAATGAGGGTGGGGCAGGGTGTGTGCAGGGGAAGCCTCACTAAGGATTCCTGATGGAAGGTCGTTCCAGGAAGCTCGCCAGCAAGTACAAAGGGCCTAGGGAGGGCGTACGTGCGACCTAAGCACAGCCCGAGCGCCTGCGTAGGTGAAGTTTCGTGACACGAGGACAGAAAGGACTCAGGGCCAGAATGTGCAGGATCTTGACAGCCATGGAAGGAAAATAGATTTTTGTTTAAGGAGGAACTTTGGGAACGTTTTATGCAGGGTACGGACATATTTTACGTGGATCACTCCGCCTCGTCTTTGGATAATGGAGTATAGGGGGCAGAAGTAGAAGGAGGATATCCAGGTGGGCTTCTTGGAGGAGCTGAGTGAGGGATGGTGGGTAGGATGGTAGTAAAGGAATTAGGGAAGAATCCTTGGGTGTGGGATGGATTCTGTAGGGGGAGTTGATGGGACTTCCGGTGAGTTAGACGTGGGGGCAATGGAGAAGGCAAGTCAAGATAACTTCTTGTTGTTTGATTTTAAGTAGTTGGGTGGATGGTGGTGCCATTTATTGAGATGTAGAAGACAGGTCTGTTTTAGGAGGAAAATGTTGTAAGGACAGAACTAGTGTTTGTTATATATTTTTCTTGAATGAAATTCTGTTTATTAGACAACTAATACTTAGCATATAAGCTGACCAACAATAGCTTTTGCTTTTCACTGGTGGAATGATGTTGACTTTATTAGCTAATCAAAGTTAGGGCCATGAAACTTAAAGATATTTCACCCATCAGAGGTCTTTTCGCCCTTTGCATAGCCATGCATTCATAAAACAGAAAGAAAGATGGAGATCCTGTAAGGGCCTGATAACATTGTCCATTATCTCTTTCCGTTTCCATTACTAATCTGGGGACCCAGAAGCTATCCGCTTACTTCTTATTCTCTGACAGTATCCTCACATTTGCCTTTTGCTTTTGTTGTTGTTGGTTTTGTATCGCATATAGAATTCTAAGCTAGATCATTTCTAAAGCTAATAAGAGAAAACACATGCATATTACTACTGCTTGGTAGATTGCGTTATTTGGTTGTAGATCATGGTATTTTTCTGTGCTGAAGAAAGACTTTTTTTTCCTTCTGGAGCCTGTTCTAGTCATTTCTCAAGTGTGAGAAAAAATGTCTCTCCTGAAATGTTTACCATGAATCCTTAGAAATAGCAAAAACTGCATTATGTCACACCATATACAGTTGACCCTTGAACAATATGGGGGTTAGGGGCACCTCCCCTCCCCATGCACAGTCCAAACTTCACATACAACTTTTGACTTCCCCCAGATTTAACTGCTAAGGTCCTACTGTTGATTGGAAGCCTTACCGAAAGCGTAACTAGTTGATTAACACATGTTTTGTATGTTATGTATATTGTATACTGTATTCTTACAATAAAGTAAGCTAGGGAGGAGAAAATGTTATTAAGAAAATCATAAGGAAGGAATATACATTTACTTCAGTGTAAAAAAATATAAGTGAACCCACATAGTTCAAACCTCACTTGTTCCAGAATCAGCTGTAATTTGCAGTTTGGGGCCACTGCCCTTGCTACCCGTGGGCAAGATATGCCAGCCCTCAGCCTATGGCTGACTATGGGCTCTGGCTCATGGCCTGTTAATTGTAGATGGAAGTCATTTTGCAAGAATAGGTCCAGTTTGTGGTCCCTTAAGATTCCTTTTCCTTTCAATGCTTTTATTTATATTAGATGTTTCTGAGTCCTATTCATTAATGGCTGTTTTCCTGCAAACCAGAGTTATCTCACATCATTGTTGATTATCCATCAGCAAGCTCTTCTAGGATTTCTTTAATCATCACTGTGTCAGATATCGTGTTATCTCTTTGCATCACAAAAAATAAAGCAAGTTTACTTGGCCCAAAGATTTTGGCAGGAGTAGATGATTATACTTACTTAATCCTTTAGAACTGATTTTAAATGTCTTCCTAGTAGGATATTTTTGGATCCTGGGCTTTTTTGGGGGTTTGGCAGGTTTTGCTAATTTTGCTAACAATGTAGCGATCCCCATGCTTTAACCAGATGGGCAAGACTTCCTTGCTATGTATGTAAATAGACATAAGTTTGAATGAGTGCATTAGCGAGGCTAGAATTAAAGAGAAGGAAGACATAAACATGTAGGCTAAAAAGGAATAAAGGAAACATGATCCTGAGCCTGTCAGAAAAGTAATTCATCAGTCAAAACCAATAATGGTCTCTACTGAAAAACTAATGAAATGCCGCTCTGCTCACCGTCACCGGGAGCCAGAATGAAGACTTAAGTGAACAAATAGAAATGATCATTTGTATTTGAATCCAATTTTGTTTTTCAGAGTAGGAAGAATACTTGGATACTTTTTAGTCAGAGCCACACAAATCTTTTTCTGAGAAGCAGTAGGAGTCATGACACATCTTTCAGTTCTGTGAGAATGCACACACACAAACACTGCTCTACTTTTATTTTTGAAACATTACTGTGTATAGTATTAGCTCTCAGGAAGATTTTAAGTGTGATATTAAGATTATATTTAATTTTTAGGCCAGCTTTTTAAATTATTTTAGCTCAACATTTCTTTTCCTTGCAGATTTCCCTCTAATCTCAACACAGAAGTCAGGGGTAAAATAGAAGATTTCATTTACCAACATTCATTTTGTAGCCATAGTTTTACACCTTTTCCGTTACTCAGGTAATCATTGCCTAAATTCATGATAAGCAGGGTGACAAGAGTAGATTGTACATACACTCCTTTCCCTCCGTTTTCACCTTAGTGTTTGTTTGTTTAATTTTAAGGACGTAAAAGAGGCCTAAGGTGCAAATGCACCTGGTTAAAGAAGAGCTCTGCTCCTTGGCCTGGCCGCTCCCACTCCAGTCCCCCCCAGGCCTCATTCTCCCTGTTCTTGTCTTGCTGGTTTGAACTTTGGTACTTTCAGTTTGCTGATTTGGTTAGTGACACTGCTGTCCCCTTTGGGCTGTCACAGATTAGGATTTAGGTATTTCCCAACCCTCGGCCTCCCCGTTCCTTCCGGTATCGTTAATACTGTTCTTCTAGTTTCCCTTTGCTAATTCTGCTTTGAACCTTAAATAATAGGCTTCAGATGATTTTGTTCTGGTTTCATTGACTTGGGATCATGTCTGCTGGTGCCCCACCCACCTCACATAATTAGGCTACTGAGTGTCTTTACTTTCCCCTCCACCTAGTCCTAACCTGAACTGTTCTAGCTTCTACCAAGAATACTTTTATCCTTCAGGTATGTTTTTAAGGTTAATTTTTAAAAAGTATGTTTATTTTGAGAGAGGGAGAGACAGAGAAAGAGAAAGAGAGAGAAAGAATCTCAAGCAGACTCTGCACTGTGAGTGCAGAGCTGAATGTAGGGCTTAATCTCACAAATTGTGAGATCATGACCTGAGCCAAAATCAAGAGTCTGATGCTTAACAGACTGAGCCACCTAGGCACCCCTAAGGTTAATTTTTAAATTTATTGCAAAAGTTGAGAAACCATTTGGAGACCCTGTAACTGTTGCCTTGCAGAGGCAATGGTGTGCTTTGATTTCATTTCCTTCTTAATACTCCAATATCACAGCCCCCAGGCTACTCAGACAAGGGTGTTTCTGAGGTTAAATTCCAATGGCTTCTGTTATTTTAATAAACAATCACATGCTCAGAAGTATCCCATATTTAGTTCAGTTACACTTGATTTATCCCTTTCTTATCTAGGGACCCCTCATCTAGCACAACAAAGTTTTTTTGTTTTTTTTTTTTAAATAGTTTATTGTCAAGTTGGTTTCCATATAACACCAGTGCTCATCCCCACAAGTGCCCTCCTCCATGCCCATC
>NW_027529596.1:2798346-2803849 GCF_008692635.1 Crocuta crocuta
GTTCCTCCTAATCCTCCTATACGTGCAAACATATGGTATGTGTCCTTCTCAGCCTGACTTATTTCGCTCAGCATAACACCCTCAAGGTCCATCCATGTTGCTACACATGGCCAGATTTCATTCTTTCTCATTGCCATGTAGTATTCCTCGTATAGATGAACCACATCTTCTTGATCCATTCGTCCATTGATAGACACTTAGGCTCTTTCCATGTTTTGACTATTGTTGAGAGTGCTGCTATGAACATTGGGGTCCATGTGCCCCTACGCATCAGCACTCCTGTGTCCCTTGGGTAAATTCCTAGCAGTGCTACTGCTGGGTTATAGGGGAGTTCTGTTGTTAATTTTTTGAGGAACCTCCACACTGTTTTCCAGAGGGGCTGCACCAGTTTACATTCCCACCAACAGTGTAGGAGGGGGCCTGTTTCTCCACATCCTCGCCAGCATCTAGAGTCCTCTGATTTGCTCATTTTAGCCACTCTGACCAGCATGAGGTGGTATCTCAGTGTGGTTTTGATTTGTATTTCTCTGCTGATGAGTGACACTGAGCATCATTTCATGTGCCTGTTGGCCATCTGGATGTCCTCTTTGGAGAAGTGTCTGTTCATGTCTTCTGCCCACTTCTTCACTGGATTGCTTGTTTTTTGGGTGTGGAGTTTGGCGGGTTCCTTATAGATTTTGGATACTAGCCCTTTATCTGATATGTCATTTGCAACTATCTTTTCCCATTGTGTCGGTTGCCTATTAGTTTTATGGATTGTTTCCTTTGCCGTAGCACAACAAAGTTTTTGATTGCCTTTTGTTTTTTTCTTTCGGGAGAAGGAACCTGTTTCCTTCCTTCCTTCCTTCCTTCCTTCCTTCCTTCCTTCCTTCCTCTCTCTCTCTCTTTTTATATATATTCTCAATATCTGAGTTTGTATCCTATTCTTACCATTTAATAGATTTCTTTCTTTCTTTCTTTCTTAATGGAGTTCTTTTAATTTTTCTTGAAGACTACTGCTCTGGTCTGAATATTTGTATCCAAACTTCCTACTTTGGAATATTTATGCCTGATGTGATGGTGGGGCTTTGGGAGGTGACCAAGTCAGGAGAATGGAGTCCTCATGAATGGGGTTAGTGCTCTTATAAAAGAGATCCCACCCAGTTGTCTCTTCTTCCACCATGTCAGATCGCAGGGAGCAGGCACCAGCTATGAACCAGGAAGAGGGTTCTTACTACATAAGGAGACCTGTTGGTTCCTTGATCTTGGACTTCCAGCCTCCACTGTGAGAAATAAAGTCTGTTGTTTATAAGCTACCCAAACTATGATATATGTTAGAGCAGCCTGAATGGATTAAACATCTACTACCTTCCTTTTCTAATTCAGATCAGGTTCCTGATATGACTTCTATTTTTTTTTCCAGCTCTTTCCTTTTCTCTTGCCCCACCCGTAGTTACAAGGCACACAGAAATTAAAAGAAGGCCTCTATTCTCAACTAATTTATAGCTACTTTAAAGAGAAAGATATGTAAAGTAATTATTGGACTTGAGTGGTTGAAGAGGGCTCTGTAGTCCGACTGTCCTGGAGTTGAATCCTGGATTTTCCACTTACTCTACAAACATAGGTGAACAGCTTAGTTTTTTGAAGTTTGTTTCTTCTGTAAAATGAGCAGTGATGTACTAGTAAGAAGAAAGCATGAATGCAAGGAAAGCATTTTGTAGAGTATAGGACATACAGTAGGTGTTCAATGTGTGTTAACTGTCACCACAGATCGTAATCGTATTTGGGTTTCCGGTGGAGATATGTACAGTGGAGGGAGCAAAGGAGAGGATTAACTGAGTTCCTTGGTAGTTCAGGAGATAATCCTTAGGGTGAGACTTGAGGGCTGACTTGGAGTTTGCTGTAGGGATCAGCCAGATCAGAAGTCTATGTATGAGGCATACAGATTATTTTGAGCGTAAATTGAGAGAATGATAGGGGCACCTGGGTGTCTTAGTCGGTTAAGCGTCTGACTTTCGCTTAGGTCATGATCTCGCGGTTCGTGGGTTCGAGCCCCACGTCGGGCTCTGTGCTAACTGCCAGCTCAGAGCCTGGAGCCTGTTTCAGAGTCTGTGACTCCCTCTCTCTCTGACCCTCCCCTGCTCACGCTGTCTCGCTCTCTCTCCTAGAAATAAATAAAACATTAAGAAAAAAAAAAGAATGATAGGCAAAAGGAGGCCAGACATCGGAATATTTATGTCACCCTGGAGATGTTTTTAGTTTATGTGCTGCTGAAGTGAGCACTCCTTGGGGATGTTTGTAAATAATTTTTGAGTAGTTAGGCTATAAACAGATGGTCATTTATAAAAAATCATTCTGGTGGCAGCGTAGAGAATGAGGAAGTTTTAAAATTGATGTTGGGTGATCAATAAAAATGCCTAAACTGAAACAGGCAGTGTTGATGGAAAGAGACAGCTATGGGGGAAGTTTAGGATTTAGAACTGGTATCACCTGTCATTTTAATTAGATACAGGAAGGTGAAGGAGTAGATGATTTCTTTGGTTTCTGATTTGCAACTTTGGGTGGATGGTGATACTCTATCTACAAAGAGGCAGAATACTAAAGAGGGAACAGGTTTCAGGGAAGATGATAATTCTCTCATGGACTTCTAGAATAGAATGTATGATTTTTTGGGACATAACGGTGGCAATCCTAGAGTGCAAAGGAGCTGATGTTACCAGCATTACCGTAGTTGCATGAAAAATAAGCAGATCTAATTAATTAAGATAGAGAGTGATAAATTACGATTAAAATTATTTTTAAAATTTATTTAATTTATTTTTAAAATTTACATCCAGGTTAGTTAGCACATAATGCAACAATGATTTCAGGAGTAGATTCCTTAATGCCCCTCACCCACTTAGCCCTTCTCCCCGCCCCAACAACACTCTGTTTGTTCCCCATATTTAAGAGTCTCTTATGTTTGTCTCCCTGCCTGTTTTTATATTATTTTTGCTTCCCTTCCCTTATGTTCATCTGTTTTGTATCTTAAGTCCTCATATGATTGAAATCGATAAGATACCCCCTCACACCCATCAGGATGACTAACATTAACAACTCAGGCAACAACAGATGTTGGTGAGGATGTGGAGAAGGAGGATCTTTTGCACTGCGGGTGGGCGTGCACACTGGTGCAGCCGCTCTGGAAAACAGTGTGTAGGTTTCTCAAAAAATTAAAAATAGAACTACGCTGTGACCCAGCAATTGCACTACTAGGTATCTATCAAAGGGATACAGGTGTGCTGTTTCGAAGGGGCACATGCACCCCAGTGTTTATAGCAGCGCTATTGATAATAGCCAAAGTATGGGAAGAGCCCAAGTGTCCACCGATGAATGAATGGATACAGAAGATGTGGTATCTGTATACACAATGCAGTGTTATTTGGCAAGAAAAAAGAATGAAATCTTGCCATTTGCAACTACATGGATGGAACTAGAGGGGATTATGCTAAGTGAAATTAGTCAGAGAAAGACAAATATCATAAGGTTAAAATTCTTAAGGATAGTGAGGAATAGGTGTAGTAAAAATTGATTAATGGGAGGTTTTGGCCAGAAGATACTGGTGTTCAAGGTTTCAGAGGTGAAGCTGTTCTGCTGATTCCAAAGTCTGGTCTGTGGAGTGGGATGCCCATTGTCTTTGGAATTGAGGCACTGAGGTTGTCAGCTGGGACTTAGTGTCCCAGAGGGTTGTGGAGGAGTAGGTATTGAGAGGTAGACACAAGACCATGCCACACAGTCCTAGAGGAGCGTAAGGCCGTGTGGACGTCGGTCCGTGTCTGCAGTATAAGGGAGTTAGATGATGACATGACTGCTTGATATGGGCTTCAAAGGTGTGGAGGATTCTGCACGGGGCGGGCGTGGAATATTCTTTAGATGATTATGGAGGGCTAGATTATGAGGCCATGTTATACACGAAGAATCAGGAAAATCCCCTTTTAGTTCAGTCTTTACTTGCTTGATTTATCACATCAACCTTTTTAATGACCTTCTTGGGTATGCCTGTTATGAGTCTCCAGTCCAATCCTATGCTTTCCTAGGGCTTCTTGGTTTGGGGCCAAGTTCCCTTCCAGATATATGTGACGGTGTCTCCAGACATTTTTGGTTGCTACAGGTGGGGAGGGCTGCAGCTGGCATCTTGCCTCCCTAACAAAGGATTTTCCAGTACCGGATGCCAATAGTTGAGAAACCCTTTGATGTACATCCTGCATAAAGCCTTTGGTGGGTTCTCTGTCAATGAAGCACCAGTTCCTTGGACCTCCATGATCTGTCTCCTGCCTTCAACCCTTTCATACACCTCTAGCTCATGACCCACTTTCTTTCTGTTCCTCCAAACTCTGTCCTTCACTATGTCGAAGTGCTATCAGTTTGACAACTGTCCATACTTTTTGTCACCTCTGGGGCCCTGTGACTCCTACTGCTTCTGCTAATAAACTGTTATTTCCCAATGAAATTCTACTTTTTTTTGATAGAATGGGGTTCAGAGTTCCCTCTGAGATACCTTTTTCAACAATCTAAGTCTGAATTTTCTCTCTTAATAGACCTACCACATGTATTATAATTGGCTATTTACCCTATAATTCTCCAGTGCAAATTACATTTTATGTGGAGGTGTCTCTGTGATTCATACAATGCTTTGTCTCTGTGTTTACCATGGAAACACAGAACTACGGTAAATGTGGGCATCAGGTCTCCCCAGTTCTCTGTTCTAGCGGTTAAGAGCAGACTCTAGTCCTAAACTGGATTACAATCTCATCTACTCAATTTAAGATGTTAGGATATTTACCCAAGGTCACAGATTAAAATTTTCATTTGTTGTACTGGTGCCTACCTTTGGAATTATTTTGAATATTAAATGAGAGCAACATAGCATTGCATAGCTCCTGGCACATAATAAGTACCCAGTAAATATTTGCAATTACTATTTTTTTTTAATGTTTTATTTATTTCTAGGAGAGAGAGAGAGAGAGACAGTGTGAGCAGGGGAGGGTCAGAGAGAGAGGGAGTCACAGACTGAAACAGGCTCCAGGCTCTGAGCTGGCAGTCAGCACAGAGCCCGACGCGGGGCCCGAACCCACGAACTGCGAGATCATGACCTAAGCGAAAGTCGGACGCTCAACCGACTAAGCCACCCAGGCGCCCCTGCAATTACTATTTTTAATTATTATCTTTCAAGTTCCTATCATAGAACCTGGTGTAGCCCTTTAATAAATATGCCTTGGTCTCATGAAGAAGGCTGTAAGGAAAGCCTTAGTGACAGAAGAGAGGAGGAACCAGACAGTCCATTAAATGAATTATCTTAAATGATCAAGAGTTACCTACATTTAATAACCTTGTAGACACTTGAAGGGAGAGTGGATGGAGGATGGGATGGAATATGGATTTGCTCAAAAATTCATTGGCTTGAGAATTGACTCTGTCTCCTAGGATTCTTGCCATTCTTCTTTCTTAATACATTTGCTACTCAGGATTTTACTGCTGCAATTAC
>NW_027529596.1:2803901-2875624 GCF_008692635.1 Crocuta crocuta
TCTTTGCTGATGGAGTGGAATGGAGATGGAGGGGAGTAGGAGAAGCTGTTGGGAGGGGGGGGTAACTACAAACTGTGAAGGGCAACCATCAAGCCCGCTTGCTGCTTGGTGTGACCACTTCATATTGACTACAGGATGTCCCTGGTTCTGAGGAAGAGAACACTCAAATCTTGGCAGATAACTTACATATTTGCTGCAGCCCTCAGTGTTTATGTGTGTGAATGTCTGGCATACTTTACAGATAATGTGGCATGAATGAATAGCTTTCTGTAACACCTCCCCAAAGAGTAAGGACCTTTGTTTCACTCAGCATTCCTAGGATAGAGGAGCGAAAAAGAGCCAGAGATTGGTTTGCTACACAGCCACATTGCTCCTCTCTTTCAAAGAACTCTACCACATGGAATAGGTTTGATTTTCTTGGTTGAATAATTTATTGAAACAATTGAAAGGAATAGTCAATAAATATAAACAGGAAAAAAATTGCCTACTATTGTTAGTTTTCTCCAAAAGCCATCTTTTAATTTAAGTATATTTTAAGTTAAAAAATAGATTTATTTCAGGGCACCTGGGTGGCTCAGTCAGTTAGGCATGTGACTTTGACTCAGGTTATGATCTCATGGCTGGGGAGTTTGAGCCTTGCGTCAGGCTCCGTGCAGGCTCTGTGCTGACAACACAGAGCCCCCCCTTCCCCAATTAGGGGGAATTCAAGAGTATTGTTACAAAAGTAGTAAGGGCACTAATGTTACTTCCTTACCACAAAGTTTTCTGAGCTTAAAAGAAGTGATTCCAGTACTTTTTTGGATTTTAGAGCAATCCCCAATCATAAAGCTAACTGGAGTTTAGAAAAATCAATTTCTAAAAATACATTATTGGCAGTCACACTTTTTAAATCAGTGACATACTTTTTGCTTGATTTGTTTTTTCCTCATTTAAGAGTATCATGCCATTAGGGATGTCTGTTTTGGCGTTCACAACTGGTACTTTCATCACACATTTGGCAAGTGTTGAGTGCCTCAGAATTCATTTGGAATTTATATGATGGGGTTTTATTAAAATGAGTGACTTAGCCCAACTTTTCTGTCATGATTTTCTTTTCTTATCCTTCTTCTGGATATGCACTGAATATTAATAAGTTCTATTGATGTGATTCACATTTCTTGAGGCCTTTCTTATCTCAAGAGGCAGGAGAAGTATGGAATTATGAGTCTATGGCAAAGTAAAGGTAACTTGTACTGAGAAAACATCACCCAACCAGAAATTTGGAGAGTTATTTTTTTCATTTGATTTTTATAGGGCTTTGGATACCTGGAAGATTTATTCCACTTCTATTATCTTCATTGTGTAGATCAGGGGTTGGAAAAATATTTCAAAGTTGGCCAGATAGAAGATATTTTCGGCTTTAGTAAATACTTACAGCCTTTGTCACAAGTACTCAGATCTGCTGTTGTCATGTGGAAGCAGCCATAGACAATGTGTAATGAATGAGTTTGGCTGTGTTTCCGAAGAAAGCTACTTGCAGAAATGGGCAGCTGGCCAAATTTGGCCTGTAGGCTGTGCTCAGGTAAGATATAAAAAGTGAATCTGTTGTGTAACTTTGAGTTTTCTGTCTCTAACCATGTAGGGTCACTGGCCAGTTACACAATACTTATTGAAATTTTCCACAAAAAATGCAGATACTTTCTTGTGCTTATTTGCTTATTGTCAAAAGGATGTAAAGACACAGTGGCACACTGCTTAATAGGAGAGGTGGTTGTTGAAGAGTTTTGAGATTTAAGTGGTCAGTATGACCGGAGCATAGAGTCACAGAGTGAGGAGACGGGCGGAGGAGGCAACTTAAGATGCTGGATAGTATCCGAGTCATTTATGAAGGCTTCTGGAAAATGTTCAGGAATTGGAACTCAAGTCTGAGAAGAGTAGGGAGCCACTGGAGGGGTTTAGTTGGAGGAATGTGATGTGATCAGATCCATGTTTTAGAAAGAGCGTTCTGGGTGTTTGTGGAGTAAGGACTGAGAAGTGTTGGATAGGTATGGTTTAGAGGCTGGAAGATTCTGAAGAGATGTTGCAATGTAATTGCCTTCCACCATGTAAGTAGTAGTGGAGATGAAAAAAAAGGGCGATTCTAATGGTTCTTAGTTCTCAAACTCTAGCAAGCATTGGAATCACCTGGAGGATTTGTGAAATCATAAATTGCTGGGCTCCCCCTTTAAAGTTTCTGATTGCATGAGTATGAGGATGGGGTCAGAGAATTTGCATTTCTTTTTTTTTTAATATATAATCTTTATTATGATAGAATACTCACAGTGATTATTACTCCACTGTATTTTCTGACACCACAGAAATACAAAGGATCATGAGAGACTGCTATAAACAAAAATATGCCAACAAATTGGATAACCTACAAGAAATTAATGAATTCCTAGAAATACACAACCCATTAAGACTGAACCAGGAAGAAACAGAAAACCTAAACAGGTCAATAATGAATATGGAGATTAAATCAATAATGAAAAACATCTCCACAAACGAAAGTCCAGTAGCAGATGGCTTCGTTGGTGATTCTACCAAACATTTAATAAAGAATAATACCAATCTTTCCCAAATTCTTATAAAAACCTAAAAAGGAAGGAACACTTCTAAACTTACTTCATAGGCCAATATTACTCTGATACCAAAGCCAAAGGAACACTGCAAACAAAACAAAACAAAACAAAACAAAACAAAACAAACAAAATACTCAAACAAACCAATATTCCTCATGAACACAGATTTTAAAATTCTCAACAAAATACCAGCAAACCAAATTCAACAGCACGTTAAAAAGATCGTACACCATGATCAAGTGAGATTCACCCCTGAGATGCAAAGATGGTTCAACATATACAACCAACCAATGTGATATACCACATCAACAAAATAAAAGATAATGATCTTACGATCATCTCAATAGATGCAGAAAAACATTTGACAAAACTGAACAACCTTTCATGATAAAGAATTCCCAACAATTTAAGTATACAAAGAATATATCTCAACAAAATAAAGGCCGTATATATGACAACCCTACAGCTAACATAAAACTCAACGCTAAAAAGCTGAAAGCTTTCCCACCAACATCAGAAAGAAGACAAGGGTACCCACCCTCTTTCTTTCTTTCTTTCTTTCTTTCTTTCTTTCTTTCTTTCTTTCTTTCTTTCTTTCTTTCTTTCTTCCTTCCTTCCTTCCTTCCTTCCTTCCTTCCTTCCTTCCTTCCTTCCTTCCTTTCTTTCTCCCTTCCTTTCTCCCTTCCTTCCTTCCTTCCTTCCTTCCTTCCTTCCTTCCTTCCTTCCTTCCTTCCTTCCTTTTCTAATTTTCTAACAAGTTCTTAGGTGATGCTGATACTGCTCTTCCGGAGAGCACACTTCGAGAAGCAAAGGGTGAAATACTTTAGAAGGTCAAAATGAGAAGCCTTAGGAATTTGGTCGATTGTATAAAGGTGAGGTACAGGCAGGAACGAGGAGGATGTATCCAGATTTCTGGCTTGAGCAATAGGGTAGAAGCTGATAATATTTACTGAGTTAAAAACACAGGAGGAGCAGGTTGAGAGAACAATTTAGGTCTTAATGAACTTATGCAAAATAGTTGTCATTTGTATCTAGGGCTCAGGAGTAAGAGCCTGGGGGGAGAGAGATTGAGGAATCTTTAGTGTATAGATGATATTCAAAGCCATTCTGCATTGAAAAGTGCCTGTAGAGTGAGAAGTGAGGGGGGCTTGATATATAGATGAGCACTTACTCAGTGAGCAGAGTAAAAAAAAGGTGCTGCAGAGAGACAGATCAGGAGCAGTCAGAGAGGTAGGATAGAAAAAAGATTTCGGAGTATTAAGTGATATAAAGTGTTGCCAAGAAGTCAAGTAAGATTAAGACTGAAAAGTAGTTACTGAGTTTACCAAAAGTTACTGTTAATAACATTGTAGAGAGGAATTTGAGTTGAGTATTGTGGGTACTGTTTGGATTTCAGGAGGCTGAGATTTGAATGGAGGGGTAAGGTAGGTGAGAAGGTGGGAAGTGGGATGGAAGGAGTTGTGTGGTTTTCTGTCAGGGAAAAGAAAAATAGGGTGGGTTATCAGTTGGGAAGGAAAAGTGCCTTTTTTCTTTTTTAAAGGCATGGGAGGGTTTAGAGCATGTGTGGATGCTGATGGGAGCGCCCAATAGAGAAGCACCCATTGAATATTAGGGGGAGGAGGAATTGATGGCCTGTGGTCATGGGAAAGCAGAAGGGACGAGATGCATGATGCAAGTTGGGGGATTGGCCTGGGACAAGCATAGAAACATCTGTGTGTGAAAGCAGATGCAGAGGGAAGGGTGCAGAGGCAGGTGGGCCGCTGCTATAGGTTGATGATGGGAAGTTGAGAGAGAGTCTCACTAACTTTAGTGTTCTCTGTTAATTGGGAGGCATTGTCCTTGACATTGGGTGAAGAGGGATGTGTGAAGCCAGATGTTTAAAAAACTAATGGAAAACAATTCACTTGAAAACCACAAAAACGGGACTGAGCTGAACAGAGGGATGTCTGTGGAGGGCAGCCAAGGTGGAAGATAATGGGTGTGACAAAGGCAAAAAACATTGGCCTGATCTTAGGTTGGCATTTTGACTTTGGATGCATCCACAGGCTAGTAAGGATGAGAGCTGAGGATCTAGGCATGGAAGTTGTGGAAAGAGTGGTCTACAACATGAGAAGACCAAACAAGGGGGATCTATGGTAGAAGTTGGGGAGTCCAGATTCTCGAGGTCTGGGAGATGAGGAGGTTCAGACAGGATGTCTCCATGTATTATTTGACAGGTAAAGTAGTTTTTAAAGAGAAAAGAAAGAATGAAGTAAATGCAAGCACAATAAGAGCAAGAATACTTACATGTCTGAGCCATGCCTGGCCATGTCTTTAACCCCAGTTTCCCACTAAGGAAGGACTAAGATTAAAATAGGATCACCTATATTTTATATCATCATTATTGTATATGTGATTCATTCTTTTTTTTTTTTTTGCTTTCTAAATGCATATAGTTTATGCTATATATGAATTATCATTCTAAACTAATTCGTTATCATCAATTAACGGATCCCTTCTAGAATTGTTTCCAAAATAAAGCCTACCCTTCGTCACAGTGTTGGGTGACACCATTTGCCTTGTGAATGACCCGCCCCAAACCTCGATTTCACTTTCACCCTACCTTAAACAGCAGTCCACTCACCTGGCCACACCCTCAACCACTTCATCACCTGAAAAATGAGGAGCAGAGAATGTACTTTAAATGCATTGCAATGAGAACTTAAAAATGAGAATTGTGCCCTGATTACTCTGTGTGAAAAACCCCGATGTCACTAGTTCATTTGGGAGCAGTTGCCTGGGAGGAGGGCAGTTTTGATCATGGACAGAAGGGCTGGATCTTGTGTGCAGATCAGAAATGTGTTAGAGCTTCCTGACATCTTTGAAGTTGGAAGAGAGCTGTCCTTGAACCTGTGGATAGGAGGAGGCTGCTGAGTCATCCTCATTGTTTTCTAAGGCTGAGAGTCTGAAGGTACCCGTTTGCCTGTATCAAAGATCCTATCCTGCTTCCGACCAGAAGCATGTAAATAGGGCGCCCTTGAAAAAAAGCATCTGACGAAAGCCAAAGTATAAGTTGAAATTAGAGACCAGTGTTAATAGAACTATTTTGAATCTGATACTTAATCTCATGTTGTAGTAAATATTGATTGTATATTGTATCTCTATTTACTGTAGTGGAGGAGGAAGAGGGCTTCTGAGCAAGCAGAGAACAACTCGAGGGTCACAGGGCACTTTGGAGAAAAATGTTTGTTTTTAGTATTATATTAAAAATGCAACCAATAGTTAGTACAGTATGAGGTGATTTTCAGATTCAAGATAGATGGCAGCAGAAGCCAAAGCGAGGTCTGAGACAAATCTTGTGTTACTGACCTTAGAATGCTATAGCTCTCAGTCCGATATCCTGCCAGAAGGGGGTGCTCAGGAGGCAGGTTCGGAGATGATGCAAGAAGTGTCAGAGGCCTTTGAAGTGCCATCTCTTGCTGCTTATAATCCTTCTCCTTCCTAGGTGTGAATTGTGAAATTGGAAGACAATGGTCTAAGTATAATGGTTTTCAAAGTAATTTGAAAAAAGTATATACTGGGGCACCTGGGTAGCCCAGTCGGTTGAGCGTCCGACTTCGGCTCAGGTCTCACAGTTGGTGGGTTCGATCCCCGTGTTGGGCTCTGTGCTGACAGCTCAGAGCCTGGAGCCTGCTTCAGATTCTGTGTCTCGCCCTCTCTCTGTCCCTCCCCTGCTCACGCTGTCTCTCTGTCTCTTTCAAAAATAAATAAAACATTAAAAAAAAGAAAAAATATATACTGAGGAATGTAATGTGTGGTTTGCTATCTAATAAGAAAAAAAATTACTCTTTTTTAAAAAAATGTTTTACTTATTTCTGAGAGAGAGACAGAGTGAGCAGGGGAGGGTCAGAGAGAGAGGGAGACACAGAATCTGAAACATGCTCCAGGCTCTGAGCTGTCAGCACAGAGCCCAACTGGGGGCTTGAACCCACGAACTGTGAGATCATGACCTGAGCCGAAGTCGGACGTTCAACGGACTGAGCCCCCCAAGAGCCCCCCAAAAAATTACTCTTAACGGTATTGATATTGATTGGATACTTAAGAGCTTGCCCCTGAATTAGCATACATAATCCTTGTATTAGTATTGTGCCATTTTAGTTGAAATGCATCCTTTAAAATTGTATGGGTGCATCCATTTAAATGGTATCTTGGTAGAGTGGGAATTCCAGACTCATTTTGGGGATAGGCAATGAAGACCTAATAGTGATGTTTTCTTCCTAAGCAGGAAAATGGGAGAGGAAGTGATTATATCCCAAGATGAATGTGGATTAGTGAATCCACATATCTGTTTGATTTCCCCAGTCCAGATGGTGGGAATGGTGAAGAGAGTCAGAAAGTTGGAATTTATTTCTTCTTTATGCCATGGTGATCAGTCCTCTAGATGGTCTGTGTTTTTGGGGATCCTCATAACAAAACTAAATTTTTCCATACTTAAGTGTTTTTGCTTTATGGTTTTTTGGGGAAAAAATCCTCAGTAGTAGTTATGGAAAAATAAAAGTGGTCTTGGGTCCCCATACTCATAGTCAGGGAGGAAGTTTATTTTTCCTCTCCCTTAAAAAAATATACCTTTGTTTTCACATTGCCTTGCTCAGAGTCGGCCTCCTGAATTGTCTTCTTATAGGACTTCTTATTGACTACTTATAGGACATCATTAACGAAAATGATGAAAAGTAACCAATATTTAGTCAGTGCTTACTAAGGGCCAACCACTGTGATAAGTGTTTAACACGGGTTACTTCAACTGAATAATTTATTTATTTAATCCTATTTCTACTTTCTGATGGGGAAACTGAGACTTAGGGTAACTTGCCCAGTAACACAGGCTTGTAAGTGGGAGAGATGGAATTCAGCCCAAGAAAGCTGACTCCACATCTGCGCCTTTTCTTTATCTTCCATAGCCAATCTAGTCCTAAATCCTGTTGATTCAGAGATATATCTAGAAGTAGATGAAGCTGCAGACCTAGCCAGGAGACCTACCTGTCTAGCTGCAGACCTAGCTACCTGCTGGCTAGGTGTGCAGCTTCATCTACTTCTCCCCTCCCCTCTCCCACAGAAGTGTGCTCCCCAGGGAGCTTCCAAAAATGCTAACTTGGGGATTCTACTTCTGGAAAGGCCAGTGGACTAGGTGTGAGGATGGACTCTGGATATAAGGGTTTTTTGATCAGCCAGGTTTGGAAGATCTTTGCTCTAGAAAATGTGCACTTTCAGTATTAGTTATAGCTTAGATGTGGAAGCTGCTCTCGCTCTTGTAAACTCCAAGGAGGGCCTACCTTGGATTCTCCTGTGTTTTAGCTCAGCTGATGAAAGCTGCTATGCTAGAACTAAGCTTAATGAGGAACATTTTCCCCAACTGCTCATTAGGGCTTTGCTTTCCTGTCTGTAATTGAGAAGCTGCTCAGGTGACAGAGAGAGAGAGAGACAGAGAGCGAGCGAGTTGGTTTCTAGGTGGTTTACAGACTCTCCAGTAGAACTAATGCACTGTGAATTTCTTACAAACGTCCTCGGTTAATTTTTCACTGTTCTTCTTATTTTTATGATATTTTATTTATTTATTTTTTTAAAAATTTTTAATGGTTTTTTTTTTTTTATTTATTTCTAGGAGAGAGAGAGACAGCGTGAGCAGGGGAGGGTCAGAGAGAGAGGGAGTCACAGACTGAAACAGGCTCCAGGCCCTGAGCTGGCAGTCAGCACAGAGCCCGACGCGGGGCTCGAACCCATGAACCGCGAGATCATGACCCAAGCGAAAGTCGGACGCTCAACCGACTAAGCCACCCAGGCGCCCCTTATTTATTTTAAAATTTACATCCAACTTAGTGCAACAATGATTTCAGGAGTAGATTCTAGTGATTCATATCCTACGTATAACACCCAGTGCCCATCCCAACAAGTGTCCTCCTTAATGCCTCTTCCCCATTTAGCCCACCCCCCTCCCACAACTCCTCCAGCAACCCTTGGTTTGTTCTCTATATTTAAGAGTCTCTTATGTTTTGTCCCCCTCCGTTTTTATTTTTTTTCTTCTCTTCCCTTATGTTCATCTGTTTTGTATCTTAAATTCCTCATGTGGGTGAAGTCATGAGATTTGTCTTTTTCTGACTAATTTTGTTTGCATAATATCCTCTAGTTCCATCCACGTAGTTGCAAATGGCAAGATTTCATTCTTTTTGATTTCTGAGTAATAAATACTACATTTTGTGTGTGTGTGTGTGTGTGCGCGCGCGCGCATGCGCACACGTAGTATACGCAACTGCTTTATCCATTTATCTGTTGATGGACATGACATTTGGGCTCTTTCCATACTTTGGCTATTGTTGATAGTGCTGCTGTCATCAGTGCTGCGGGGGCTCCTTTGCCCTGTTGAAACAGCACACCCGTATCCCTTGTATAAATACCTAGTGGTACGATTGCTGGGTTGTAGAACTAATTTTTTTAGTTCTTTTTTTGAATTTTTGAGGAACTTCAACTGTTTTCCCGAGTGGCTGCACCACTTTGCATTTCCATCAGCAGTGCAAAAGAAACCCTCTTTCTCTGCATCCTCGCCAATATCTGTTGTTGCCTGAGTTGTTAATTTTAGCCATTTTGACTGGTTTGAGGTGGTATCTCATTGTGGTTTTAATTTGTATTTCCCCGATGATGAGTTCATGTGTCTGTTAGCCATCTGAATGTCTTCTTTGGAGAAATGTCTACTCGTGTCTTTTGCCTATTTCTTCACTGGATTATTTGTTTCTTAGGTGCTGACTTGGATAAGTTCTTTATAAATTTTGGATACTAACCCTTTATCTGATATGTCATTTAAATATCTTCTCCCATTCTGTTGGTTGCCTTTTAGTTTTGCTGCTTGTTTACTTCACTGCACAGAAGAAGCATTTTATTTTGATGAGGTCCCAGTAGTTCATTTTTGCTTTTGTTTCCTTTGCCTCCAGAGATGTGTTGAGTAGGAAATTGCTGTGGCTGAGGTCAAAGATGATTTTGCCTGCTTTCTCCTTTAGAATTTTTTTTTCAAATAGTTTATTGTCAAGTTGGTTTTCATATAGCACCCAGTGCTCATCCCCACAAGTCNGTGGGCCAGGGCTCTTAATTGTTGGGAGATCATTGATAACTGATTTGATTTCTTCACTAGTTATGGGTCTGTTCAGATTTTCTATCTCTTCCCGTGTGAATTTTGGTAGTGAGTGTGTGTTTAGGAATTTGTCCATTTCTTCTAAGGTGTCCAATTTGTTGGCATATAATTTTTCATAGTATTCCCTGATAATTGCTTGTATTTCTGAGGGGTTGGTTGTAATGAGTCCATTTTTTTTTTTTTTTTGTAATGAGTCCATTTTCATTCATGATTTTGTCTTTTTGAGAAACCTGGCTAGAGGTTTGTCAATTTTACTCTTGGTTTCATTGATCTGTTCAATTGTTTCTTTGGTCTCTATGTTTATTTCTGCTCTGATTTTTACTATTTTTCTTCTACTGGGTTTGGGGTGCTCTTGTTGCTCTGCCTCTAGTTGCTTTAGGTGAGCTGTTAGATTTTGCACTTGAGCTTTTTCCAATTTCTTGAAATAAGCCTGGAGTGCAATGTACTTTTCTCTTAGGACTGCCTTGCCGCATCCCATAGAGTTTGGATTGTTGTATTTTCATTTTTATTTGTTTCCATATATTTTTAAATTTCATCTCTAATTGCCTATTGGCCCATTTGTTCTTTAGTAGGGTGCTCTTTAACTTCCATGTTTTTGGGAGTTTTCCAGACTTCTTCCTGTGATTGATTTCGAGTTTCATTGCGTTGTGGTCTGAAAGTGTGCATGGTATGATCTCACTTCTTTTATATTTATTGAGGGCTGCTTTATGTCCCAGTATGTGATCTGTCTTGGAGAATGTGCCATGCGCACTTGAGAAGAAAGTGAATTCCATAGCCTCAGGATGTAGAGTTGTAAATATATCTGTCAGATCCACCTGGTCCAATGTGTCATTTAAGTCCATTGTGTCTTTATTGATTTTCTGTCTAGTTGATCTGTCCATTGCTGTAAGTGGAGTATTAAAGTCCCCTGCTATTAGCACATTCTTATCCATAAGATGATTTCTGTTTGTGATTAAGTGTTTTATATACTTATGTGCTACCATATTTGGTGCGTAAACATTTATAATTGTTAGCTCTTCCCGATGGATAAACCCTTTAATTATTATATAATGCCCTTCTTCATCCCTTGTTACTGTTTTTACTTTCAAGTCCAGTTTATCTGATATAAGTATAGCTACTCCAGCTTTTTTTTGACTTCCAGTAGCTGGATAGATATTTCTCCATCCCCTTAGTTTCAATCTGAAAGTGTCCTCCGGTCTAAAATGAGTTTCTCGTAGACAGCAAATAGATGGATCTTGTTTTGTTATCCATTCTGCTACCCTATGTCTTTTGATTGGGGCATTCAGTCCATTTACATTCAGTGTCATTATTGAAATTTATGGGTTTAGAGTCATTGTGTTGTTTCTGGGATTCATGCTTGTGGTGGTGTCTCTAGCATCTTGCGTTTCTTGCAACATTTCCCTCAGAGAGTCCCCCTCAGGATTTCTTGTAGGGCTGGTTTAGTGGTGACAGATTTTTTCAATTTTTGTTTATTTGGAAAGACTTTTATCTCTCTTTTTATTCTGAATGACAGGCTTGCTGGATAGAGGATTCTTGACTGCTAATTTTTTCTGTTCATCACTTTGAAGATCTCCCGCCATTCCTTTCTGGCCTGCCAAGTTTCAGGAGATAGGTCTGTCACCACTCTGATAGGTTTCCGTTTGTATGTTAGGGCCCTTTTCTCCCTAGCTGCTTTCAAAATTCTCTCTTTGTCCTTATATTTTGGCAGTTTCACTATGATATGTCTTGCAGAAGATCGATTCAAGTTACGCCTGAGGGGAGTTCTCTGTGCCTCTTGAATTTCAACTTCTACTTCCCTCCCCAGGTTGGGGAAGTTTCTGCTATAATTTGTTCCAGGACTCCTTCAGCACTTTTCCCTCTCTCTTCCTCTTCTGGAATTCCTATGATACGGATATTGTTCCATTTGATTGTATCGCTGAGCTCTCAAACTCTTCTTTCATGTTCCTGGATCAGTTTATCTCTCTTTTTTCAGTTCTTTTTCTATAATGGTGTCTTCTCAATCACTTATTCTCCTTTCTGCCTCTTCAGTCGTGCATTGGACGCCTCCAGTTTATTATGTATCTCATTTATCGCATTTTTTTAATTCACCATAACTATTTTTAAGCTCCATAGTGTTTGTAACCATAGTTTCTCTGATGTCCTCCATGCTTTTTTCAAGCCCGGCGATTAATTTTATGACTATGGTTCTAAAGTCTTGTTATGTTGCTTATATCTGTTTTGAGCAGTTCTCCAGCTGTCATTTCTTCCTGGAATTTCTTTGGAGGAGAGCTCTTTTGTTTCGTCATTTTGATTAGCTTTGTATCTGTTGTTAATTTTAAAAGCTTGTTGTACACTTGGTCCCTGTGCCTTCTGCTGTATTAGAGAGGGCTCTTTGACTGTTCAGGGCTTGTCTGTTCAGGAAATGTTCTTAGGATGGTCTCTTGGTTTCTCTTGTTGTGTGTTTGGTTATTTTGTTTCCCTACCGGTAGTGGTATTTGGGACTCACCACCATGTGCAGTTTGGCTTGTTTCTTGAGGCAGCCACACAGAGGAAACTTGAGGTTTCCTTCCCAGTGTATTCTGTCTCTTTCTCTTCCCAAACTCCTGTGGCTCAGTGTCCTATGACTTCAGCCCTTCTCTGTTTGAGAGATGGGTGCACGCGAAATGTACGCAGCTCCCCACTTCTCCACCATCTTACCCCCCTCCCTCTCCTTTAGAATTTTGATGGCTTCCTGTCTTACATTTAGGTTTTTCATCCATTTTGAGTTTATTTTTGTGTGTGGTGTAAGAAAGTGGTTCAGGTTCATTTTCTGCATATCGCTGTCCAGTTTTCTGAGCACCATTTGTTGAAGAGATTGTCTTTATTCCATTGGATACTCTTTCCTGCATTGTCAAAGATTAGTTGGCTATACGTTTTTGTGTCCATATCTGGATTTTCTGTTCTGTTCCATTGATCCGAGAGTCTGCTTTTGTGTGCCATACTGTCTTGATCATTACAGCTTTGTAATACAGCTTCAAGTCTGGGATTGTGATGCCTCTGTTTTGTTTTTTTTTTTTTGTTATTTTCAGGATTGCTTGGCTAATCAGGTCTTTTCTGGTTTCATACAGATTATAGGATTTTTTTTTTTTTGTCCTGGCTCTGTGAAGAATGCTGGTGTTATTTTGATAGGGATTGCATTGAATATGGAGATTGCTTTGTGTAGTATCGACATTTTAACAATATTTTTTTCTTTTAATACATGAGCATGGAATATTTTTCCATTTTTTTGTGTCGTCTTCAATTTCTTTCATAAGCTTTCTATAGTTTTCAGTCTATAGATTTTTTTTTGCCTCTTTGCTTCTGTTTATTCCTAGGTATTACATGGGTTTTGGTACAATTGTAAATGGGATCAATTCCTTGATTTCTCTTTCTGTTGCTTCATTATTGGTGTGTAGGAATGCATCAGTTTCTGTGCATTGATTTTATATCCTGTGACTTTGCTGAATTCATGGATCAGTTCTAGCAGGTTTTGGGTGGAATCTTTTGGGTTTTCCATATAGATTATCATGTTGTCTGCAAAGAGTGAAAGTTTGATTTCTTCCTTGCCGATTTGGATACCTTTTATTCCTTTGTGTTGTCTGACTGCTGAGGCTAAGACAGCCAATACTCTGTTGATTAACAGTGCTGAGAGTGGATATCCCTGTCGTGTTCCTGATCTTATGGGCAAAGCTCTCAGTTTTTTCCCATTGAGGATGATATTAGTGAGGGGTCTTTCATATATGGCTTTTATGATCTTGAGGTATGATCCTTCAAACCCTACTTTTTTGAGGGACTTTATCAAGAAATGATGCTGTATTTTGTCAAATGCTTTCTCTGCATCTGTTGAGAGGATTATGTGGTTCTTGTCCTTTCTTTTATTGATACGATGTGTTACATTGATTGTTTTGCAGATATTGAACCAGCCCTGCCTCCCAGGTATAAATCCCACTTGGTCATGGCGAATAATTCTTTTAGTGTACTGTTGGATCTGGCTAGTGTCCTTTTGAGGATTTTTGCATCCATGTTTATCAGGGAAATTGGTCTGTAGCTCTCATTTTTAGTGGAGTCTTGGGTCTTATTTTGGAATCAAGGTAACGATGGCCTCATAGAATGAGTTTGGGAGTTTTCCTTCCATTTCTGTTTTTTGGAACAGCTTCAAAAGAATAGATGTTAATTCTTCTTTAAATGTGTGGTAGAATTCCCCTGGAAAACCATCTGGCCCTGGACTCTTGTTGTTTGAGAGATTTTTTTTTTTTTTATTACTAATTTGATTTCTTTACTGGTTTTGGATATGTTCAACTTTTCTACTTCTTGTTTCAGTTTTGGCAGTTTATATGTTTCTAGGAATTTGTCCATTTCTTCCAGATTGCCCATTTTATTGGGATATAATTGCTGATAATATTCTCTTATTGTTTGTATTTCTGTTGTGTTGGTTGCGGTCTCTCCTCTTTCATTCTTGATTTTATTTACTGGGGTCGTATCCTTTTTCTTTTTGATCAAATTGGGCAGGGGTTTATCAATTTTGTTATTTCTTTCAAAGAACCAGCTCCTGGTTTTATTGACCTTTTCTACTGTTTTTTTCTTTTTTTGTTTTTGTTTTTGTTTTCGATTACATTGATTTCTGCTCTAATCTTTATTATTTCCTGTCTTCTGCTGGTTTTGGGTTTTATTTGACGTTCTTTTTCCAGCTCTTTAAGGTTAAGATTAGGTTGTGTATCTGAGATCTTCTTCTTTCTTTAAGAAGGCTTAGATTGCTATGTATTTTCCTCTTAGGGCCGCCTATGCTGTGTCCCAGAGCTTTTTGGCTGTGGTGTTATCATTTTCATAGCTTCCATGAAATTTTTAACTTCCTCTTTAGCGTCTCGGCTCTCTCATTCATTCTTTAGTAGGATATTCTTTAGTTTCCAAGTATTTGTAACCTTCCAAAGTTTTTCTTGTGGTTGGTTTCAAGTTTCATAGTGTTGTGGTCTGGAAGTATGCATGGTGTGATCTCGATCTTTTTGTACTTGTTGAGGACTAATTTATATCCCGGTATGTGATCTATTCTGGAGAATGTTCCACATACACTTGAAAAGAATGTGTATTCTGCTTTAGGATGAAATGTTTTGTATATATCTGTTAAGTCCATCTGGTCCAGTGTGTCATTTAAAGCCATTGTTTCTTTGTTGATTTTCTGTTTAGATGATCTATTGCTGTAAATGGGGTTTTGAAGTTCCCTATTATCATGGTATTATTATCAATGAGTTTCTTTATGTTTGTGATTAATTGACTTATATATTTATGTGCTCTCACGTTTGGATCATAAATGTTTGCAACTGTTAGATCTTGGTGGATAGACCCCTTAATTATGATATAATACCCATCTCTATCTCTTGTTATAGTCTTTATTTTAAAATCTAGATTGTCTGATATAAGTATGACTACTCTGGCTTTCTTTGGAAGACCGTTGACATGATAGATGGTTCTCCAACTCCTTACTTTCAATCTGAAGGTGTCTATAGGTCTAAAATGGGCTTCTTGTAAACAGCACGTAGATGGGTCTTGTTTTCTTACCCATTCTATTATCCTATGTCTTTTGATTGGAGCATTTAGTCCACTGACATTTAGAGTGAGTACTACAAGATATAAATTGATTGCCATTGTGTTCCCTATAGAGTTGGAGTTTTGGGTGGTGGTCTCTGGTCCTTTCTAGTCTTTGTTAATTTTGATCTTTTTTTCCCCCCCTATCTTTTCTCCCCTCAGAGAGTGCCCCTTAAAATTTCTTGCAAGGTTGGTTTAATGGTCACAAATGCCTTTAGTTTTTGTTTGTCTCGGAAACTTTTTATCTCTCCTATTTTGAATGAGTCTTGCTGGATAAAGAATTCTTGGCTGCATATTTTTCTGATTCAGCACATTGAGTATATTTTGCCACTCCTTTCTGTCTTGCCAAGTTTCTGTGGGTAGGTCTGCTGCGAACCTGATCTGTCTTCCCTTGTAGGTTAAGGACTTTTTTCCCCTTGCTGCTTTCATGACTCTTTCCTTGCCTGAGTATTTTGTGAAGTTGACTATGATATGCCTTGATGGTCAGTTTTTGTTGAACTGGGAGTTCTCTGTGCTTCCTGGATTTTGATGTCTGTGTCTTTCCTCAGGTTAGGAAAGTTTTCTGCTATGATTTGCTCACATAAACCTTTTACCCCCCTCTTCCTATTTTGGGACCCGTATGATTCAGATGTTATTCCTTTTTAATGAGTCACTTCATTCTCTAATTCTTATATTGTGCTCTTTTGCCTTAGTCGCCCTTTTTTCTTCTCCTTCATTATTTTCCATAAATGTGTCCTCCATAGTGCTGATTTGCTGCTCTGCTTCATCCATCCTTGCTGCCATGGCATTCATTCGAGATTGCAGCTCCGTTATACCATTTTAAATTTCCTCTGGATTGGTTTTTACTTCTTTTATCTGCAGAAAGTGATTCTAATCTATTTTCAAATCCAGCTAGTTTTCTTATTATGTGATTCTAAGTTCTTGTTCAGACATCTTGCTTGTATTCTGTGTTGATTTAAGTCCCTGGGTGTCATTTCTTCTGTTCTTTATTTTAGGGTAAATTCCTTCATTTTGTCATTTTGAAGGAAGAAAAGAAATTAATAACGTAAAAAAAATTAAGAAGTTAAAAACAACACACAAAAATCAAATAAAGGATGCTAGCTCCTAGTTGTGTTTGGTCTGGTTGTTAAAAGAAGCTTAATAGAATAGAGAGAAAAGGGGGAAAAAGAAAAGAAAAAAAAGGAAAAAAAAAGAAAAAAGGAAAATGTTTGTAAATTTGAAAAAATACATACAATAAAATAGAATAAAGTGAAATGATGAAAGTAAAATAGTATTTTAAAAATTTACAAAAAACTGAAAAATATAGTAGAAAAGAATTTAAAAAATCTTTTTATATAGAAATAGGAAATAAAAATATTTTCTCTTTCTGTATTCAAGAATAAGAAGAAAAAGGAAATAAAATTGAATAGATGGGCCAGTGAACAGAATCAAATATGATTGAAATTACATCTTATTTCCCCTAGTTAAACTATGTTAACATAGTTAAACTATGAAGCACTTTATAATTTGTAAACTAAGCAGGCAGAGAGATTTGTGGTGTTCTTCAAGAGTGTGGTTGGCCCAGTTGGGCAGGGCTTAGTGTAATGGCTCAGTTCTTCACTAGAGGGAGCTGATTAGCTAACTGGGCTGGATTGTTGTGGTGTGTGTAAGCATGTATGTGCATGCGTGGGAGGGGTGAAAAAGGAGGTACCCAGCTACCCTGTCTCTGGTGTCAGAACTCTGTGCTCTCTTCAACTGGCAATGAAGCACCCCTCCTTTGTCTCCAGTTTCCGTCTACTCCCTTCTTCTACACTGTCTGTGACCAAGTCATTAGCCTTCCAGGAAGTACCTCCCTCCTGAGTTTTATCTCAAATGGGGGTGTGTTTCCCAACCCCTCAGTTCTGAGAGATTGAAGCCTTGGCCGGCTCAGACCCTCTAGGGGAGGGTCTTGCTAAGCAATGGTCAGGAGCCAGCCCACCCCAGAAAAAGTTCACACGATTCTGTAGCAGCAGCATTTCAGGGTTTAGGGCAAATCACAACACACATCTGGCACCAGGTGTCAACCCCAGTTTCCTTGTTCTAACGCTAGTGAATGTGGCTGATCTCTGGGGTCTGCTTGGATCCTTGCCTGTGGGCAAGTCATGCAGCCTCTACCCAATGTCCTCCCAGCAGGGGAATTGCCTCTCCCCATGTGGCTGGAGGACCCCTTGGACCTTGCACTCTGCTAGTGGGGATTCACCCTTCTACCAGAGCACTGCCAGGTATCAAGCTGCAGAGTTTCAGACTCTGTGTATCTTGTTTATAGTCTTAATGGAGTTTAAACCCTCTCCTTTCTCTTTCTCCCTTTTTTTTTCAGTCCATTGAAACATCCATCTTCCCCTTTCTCTCCAGCTGCTTTTGGGAGCAGAGGTGCTTTTCCTGTACTCTCTGTATCCTCTCTCTACAGGCAAAAACAGCTCCATGTCCACTGTGGCTTCTCTCTCCCCCACTTCACCTCTCCATGCTGTGAACCTGCTGTGTTCTGTGGTTCAAGTTGTGCAGATTGTTGTGTTAATCCTCAAATCAGTTTCTCCGTGTGCAAGATGATTTGGTGTTGATCTGGCTACATTTCAGGAATGAGAGATAAAAAAAAAAGCAAACAAACAAAAACACCCAACCCTTCCATACTGTTCTGCCATCTTGGCCCCCTCTCATTGTTCTTATTAAGAACAAAACTGACCAGCTTGAGTTGTAAAATGCAGATGGTCAGACCTGAAAATCTAACTCTGAATAAATCCCTATCTTTAACAAAAAGTATATTAAATTTATTGTTATTCATTATTTACTGTGGCCCCAGACCTAACCCCATAATTTTCCTTCCTTTTGTTTCTCCCTTTATAGATTTATAATTATGTTCTGTTGATTTTTACTTTTGAAGTATTAGAAGTTATGGAACACTGAAGTTAAAGAACACTAACATTAAGAATAAAATAATTGCTTATGACTGTTTCAAAGTTTCAAACAAAGTTTCATATCCTAGCGAAAAATTTTAAAACTTCCTCAATAATTTTGTCTATTGGGTGTTTCGTATTCTAGATAAGAAACTATTATGGAATGCATGTACATATAAAAATTATTTTTATAGATATTTTTATCTCTATCACATACACCAAATATTTCTGATTTGTTTTCTAAGCTAATTAATTGTACCACATGTGTATGCATAAAATGAGCAAAGGCACTATTAATTTGCATCATTCCATTTTGATTTTTACTGTTAGTTTCAAGCATTTCTACACATTTATTCTATTGCAGTGTTAAATTTATTTCCCCCATTTGTACCAAAGAGAATATTATTAAGTTGACATTTCTTCTTGGCATGTCTGTAAGTTCAGCAAATATAGCAACTAAGGTGTTAAATTTCAGTAAAAAATAGAACTCCCCAGCCTCCTTTTGGAATTTTTTTCTCATTCATGCACAGTGATCCAAGTTTCAAATGTTTAGTTCTGCCATCTGCTGGTCATTTCAAATTATGGAGAGGAAATTGGAATTCTCAGAATAGTGTTAATTTCCTTCCAAGTTTACAGAGTAGCTGGAAGACATTTTAAAATGTCAGCACTGCAGGGCCTCTGGGTGTTTCAGTCAGTTAAGTGTGTGTCTTCAGCTTAGGTCATGATCTCACAGTTCCTGAATTCAAGCTCTGCATCAGACTCTGTGCTGACAGCTCAGAGCCTGGAGCCTGCTTTGGATTCTGTGTCTCCTTCTCTCTCTGCCCTTCCCCTGCTCATGCTCTGTCTCTCAAAAATACAGAAAAACAGTATAAAATTTTTAAAAATTCAGCATTGCAAAATATATTCATTAAAAAATTAACTAATATTTTTGATTTTTTAAATTTAAAAATTTTGTTCATGTAATATTGGAGGGAAATAGAAATTTCTACTTCTTTCTGTTGCTCAAGAAAATAGTATGTGTGGTTTTCTATTCAAGTACAGATGAAAACAAATATGCATATAGTTAAGGTTACAAAAATATTAGAGAAAAGTTCAATATTCAAATGCTGATGTTGATAAAGTTGAAGGAAGTTTTTTCTTACTTTATTGACACAGGACTCACTAGCTAAAGCTCTTGCTGACTCCTTTATGTTGAGCTTTAGGTTAAAAGAACATACCTTCCTTTTTAGATAGAACAGATTTTTCTTTAAGTTGAATTTGCTAAGTGATTGTTTCTTTTAGCTAAAGGATTAACTCGTATTGAAATATTTTGTCGCTTTTAAGGATTTGCACAAAACTTTGTAAAGGAGATTATATCAAGATATACAGATAATGGAAGTTTACCGATAGGATGGGCTGCAAATGTAAATTTGATGTCAGCCATCCATCAGATATAGTTAACATCTAGAATTGATGGAAACCAGTTAGTCTCTTCTGTACCGAGCAGTAATGTGACTACTGATTAAACAAGACATCATTCGATCCCATGTTCCCCTTAGCTATGGATGAGAAGCAGTGTCTGTAAGCATGACAAATATTTCCACAGGGTAAGATTGAGTACTACACAATTAAGGCACATCCTGCTCAGAACCTTATCAGATCATGGCTTTAATTAAGGTCACACTGACTGACATTCAATAATTTGAGACTAAAATCCAGCTAAAGAATACTGAGCCAGGTGATGAGAATTGCCTTTGGTTTTGAGCTGTTAGTAATTGTGTGACCTCGCTGCTAAAATGAAGCAAAGCTCAGTGACCTCTAATGGTCCTTTCAGTGACAATAGTTACCATGTTTTTTGTCACCTTGCTTTGTTAAGGATTTTACACATGTCGTTTGATCCTTAGAACACCCTGAGAGTTATTATTATGTCCATTTTAGACAGAGGGACATAATAATTAGCAGAGAAATGGTTCCCATCTAAGTCTGTTGAGCATTAAATGCTTGCTCTAAACTCTTGTGCCTATTATGCAGGGTCTTTGAGTCTATTTTAGAATAATCATTACAGGCTGTGAATACAAATGTGTTAGCATTTCACAAGTATGTTTAAAGTGAAGGTGCAACTTCTAACTGGAGCCTCTTCTTCATCAGTAACTTTAGGTATTGATAACTGAAGTTAACAAGATTAAGCTAATAAACTATCTTCCCAATGGGACTATACATGGATGTATTGATAAATTTGTTAGTTCCTAAGTCCCGATTGTTACATCAGCTTAAATACTTGTTTTTTTGAAACAGCTTGCTCCAAGTCTCTATTTTGTTTACTTATATTTGAGCTCTGTAGATCAAAGCACTATTCGTGAAGGTATGCCTTGTTTTTAAATGGTGATGATAATAACTAGCCATAGTGGCAGTGCATTCTACTACTTCTTGAATCATTTTCCCTTCAGAGCACCGTGTAAGCATGCTTGTCTGGAAGTAGCAGAGCTTATTACAGAGCTTCATCTCACTTCTAGGTTGCTTCCTCTGCTACATATGGTCGGTGGAAAATTTTCAGGCTGAGCCCTTTATTTTAGCTTCTCTTTCTGTGAATAGAGTCTCAACAGCCAGCTGTAATATATGTGCTACTTCTGCTCGGTATGTTTTCCTGGAGCAAATTGTTAAACCTCACCTTCAGCTAACACCGTTGAGAAAATGTTAGCAATGCTGTGTGAGGCCTGGATTCTGAGGGAAGGAAGTCTTAAACAAAAGCAGAAATTTAGTTTCCTCTAATACTCCCTCCAGGTTAAGAAAGTATAGGCATTAGTTTGAGATTTGTCTGTATTCAGTTATAAGACTGGGTTGCTAATGAGCATGAATCTGCCTGTCACCGAACACAACTGCATAGTGCCCAGCAGAGGGACTGATGGGCGTGTGCATAAGTAACCGGCCCGGGGCCTCAGAAGCCCCCCTTCGCCCTCTCCTAGGTGGCTCCAACCATGGGCTCTGATGTTTACAGTGGACACATCATCGTATTCAGTTCTCATCCTCTGTCTTCCCCAGGCCCATTCTGAGCCCAAGTGCCCTCCACTAGGCCCTTCGGATACTCTGAGCTCATTTTAGAAAAGAAAGTGTTTTGCCCCCCCCGGCCCCCAAATTCCTTTTACTTCTTTCTTTAACTCAACATTGGTTTCCTTTTATCAGACCATAATTTTTGGGAGCCCACATCTCTGCTGGCCTTCCCTTTGAATCTTCTGGTCCCATACCGCCAGGAGAGAAGATGTGTGGCTGTGTTTGTGCCTCCTACCACACTCTCCTTTGCCCGGGCCCATTCCCGCCTCACTGGGAACCTCAGCACAGTGGCCTATTGCTTGTTCCTAATTCCCACGTGGGCTGGAGGGTGAGGCATACATCGCGTCCCTGGAAACTAAAGTCATGGTAGAATGCCGATTGAGGAAACTCTCCTTCCGGAACCCTCGCTGCTCTAATAAGTAGGTCCATGCAGGGATAAACCTGCTACTGAGAGTTTCTACCTTCGTATCCACCACCTGCTCTCTTGCTCAGAGCTGTCAGAAATTACGGGAGAAAGCCGTGAAACAGTGGCCATGAAGTCCACACTGCCTTCCAGAGGCCCAGGCTGAGCTGCCTTGTTTACTCTGCTGCTCAGCAGACATTTCATTTCCTTTTGAAACATGCCTCACCTTCTCAATAACCACGTCATCCGCTGACTCTGATCTGGGCCTCTCTAATTTTGCTGGGAAGTTTGCATTTTTATGTGATCTTTACTTTCTTTTTTTTTTTTTTAATATATATTTTTATTTTATTTCTAGGAGAGAGAGAGAGACAGCGTGAGCAGGGGAGGGTCAGAGAGAGAGGGAGTCACAGACTCTGAAACAGGCTCCAGGCTCTGAGCTGGCAGTCAGCACAGAGCCCGACGCGGGGCTCGAACCCACGAACCGCGAGATCATGACCCAAGCGAAAGTCGGATGCTCAACCGACTAAGCCACCCAGGCGCCCCGATCTTTCCTTTCTTATATGAAGTAATTCTTGCAATATTTATGGAAAAGTTACTGATGTGGTTGGAAGTGGTGATGTTCTGAGCAGATGGCCAAGAGAGAATTCTTGAGATTTCAGTGCAAAAAGGTGGTTTTATTAAAGCATGGGAATATTTTTTAATGTTTTATTTATTTTTGAGAGAGAGAGGGAGAGACAGCAGGAGAAGGGGAGGGTCAGAGAGAGAGGGAGACACAGAATCTGAAGACAGCTCCAGGCTCTGAACTAGCTGTCAGCGCAGAGCCTGATGTGGGGCTCGAACCCACGAACGGTGAGATCATGACCTGAGCTGAAGTCAGACGCTTAGTGGACTGAGCCCCCCAGGTGCCCTAAAGCACAGGAAGAGGACTCATGGGCAGAAATAGCGACTCTTTATGAGGAGTAATTGATTATATACTTGGGAATTGGAGGTAAAGACAAGAGGAAGTTTCCAGAAGGATTTTCATATGCTAACGATGACTCACAGGATCCTGAAGGCGTAGCTGTTGTCAACCTAAGGCTGTTTTCCCTCAAGCAAAGCATTAATATTGAGCTCCTGGAGAAATGTCATAATCTGCCTGCCTCAAGTCTTTGTAATGGGCTGCAGATTATAAGGAAATTTAATTTTATCTGTATTTCTTTCTGCCTTTGTTTACCACATAGTTACTTCTACTTTTTTAACCGCTATTTTGTCCTTTATTATCCAATCTCCAGTCCCATCAATATATTTAAGATATTTCTGAAAAGAGGTCTTCCCTTAGTTTCCTTTCCTCCTTTATAGTAGGATTTGAGGCAATTTACCACTACTACCCGAAAACTCCTCTTCACTCAGCTAGCTGAAAATGCTATTTTTTCCCTACATCCTGCTGTTAAAATGTGGAAGTTTCCCAAAGTAAAGCCCTCAAATTTCTCTTTCTACTCCCTCTTCTTTGCCTTTACACATACCTGTGCGCATGCGTACTAACTTACATGCAGATTCCCAGCTCCAGTCACATTTGCGAACTCTAATTGTATGCATCTACTTGTCTGCTGGAAACTTCCACATTGGTGTTCCACTGGCATCTTAGAGTCAACATATCTGAAATCAGACACCTTTGCAAAATGTCATCAAGTTGTCCTACTTTATTATGCTTGCTTTTTCTCCCCGGTGCAAAGCCTTGACTGTCAGTCTGCACTGATGGCTCTGTGGCTTCTTGCCTGAGTCCAGTCAAGCTGTTGGGAGGGTTTGCCTCTTCAGCCTTAGGGCACCACCACCACCACTCTGCTCCAGGCCTCTTCCCTAGATCAGACCCCCCCATTCATTCTGGCTCATTTTTGAGATGACCACATCTGATTTCTTTCACTTTAATTTGCAAACATCGCCTTGGGCTCCCCAGTCCTATCTGATGTAGACATGCTTCGGCTACTCTCCATGTGAGTTGGACTCACTGCCCCTGGCACACCCCATGATTCTGTGTCCCTGATTTGTTGATTGCCCCCTTTCTTGAATGCTCTCCAGCCATTATTTTTGATTTTTAATACTAATTTTCAATTTTATTTTTCAAATAATTTTTAAAAACCCTCTGGAAAGATGTTCCTGGTAACCTCATTCAGAAGGAGTCTTACTATATCTTGATTACCTTAACACAGGTGCTTTTCCCATGATACTGTAAAACACGGAAGAATATTTACATTTGCAACTTTTATAATAGCCTGTGGGATTTTGACTGAAGCCCTTTGAGTTTAGAGGCCCCTGGGTTTGAATCCTAGCTTGTGTACCCCACAGCTATATGATTTGGAGGCAAGTTATTTACTTGAATCTCAGTTTCTTCATCTACAAAATAAGGGAAGTAGAAGGGATTTTGGTGAGCATCAAATAAAACATCGGACACTTAGAGAAAGTGAAATAGCTTTGTAGAGCCTATGCTCGAATGAATCCCCAGCTATGTTTGAGTCTTCACTTTGCCTCACACTTACTATGTGGCATTGGTCAGCTAACTTGTCCTCTGTGAGCCTCTGTTCCTAAATGGTAGATGGGGAGGGTAATGGCCACATTGGTTGTACTGGGGATAGTACAATGCCCAGCACAGAATGGGTGCTGAGTAGGTGCCAGATCCATTTTACATATTGTTATATTCATGTCAGGAGTTTTCCAGGCAATGGTCATAAATCATCATATTTTATCTTGGTTCTCAAAAAGATCCCTCTCTTCCCATGAGTTGGCTGTCCCAGTAGGTTATAGGCAAGGAAGCCAAGGCTCCATGGCTGTTCTAGAAAAAGGTGGAATTATATCATCTATAATTTAAACCCAGAAGTTGCCTGGTTGAGATTTCATGTACTTGAGATCATGATAAGCTAATACGTAGTAGGGGATTCAGTAAATGTTAATATTCATATCCACTTAAGAACAAACATAGTCCCTGTCTTAGGAAAGCTTATAGTCTAGTTGGGGGTGAAGAACAGATAGAGAAATCAACTTAAACAGAGAAAATGCTACTACAGAATCTATAAAGTGTTGCGGGAATATAGAAGATGATGCAGTTAACTCTACCTGGGAAAGGACAGAAGAAGAATGTCCCCACTTAAGAGAGATGACATTTGAACACCACTTGAAAGTTAAGTAGAAGATTGCTAGATGAAAAAGTCAAGTTGTCCTTGGGAGAAGACTAAATTCCGTTCCAGAGACAGGGGATTGTGAAAGACCCCGGTACATTCAGGAAATGATGAATGTTTCTGTCCCAGGTGTCAGAAACAAAGGGTGATGGAGAAGGATGGGGGCAGACAGGGATGGGCCATCAGCCATTTACAAGGTTGGCTTCATATGCCAGAGGAGCAATCTGAATTCTATCTCAGAATCATTGGAGATAAACAAGCTTTTTAGCAGCAAGAAGTGAACATGCTCATCTCTGCTTTTGATGAAGACTGACTGCATGGTGAGTGGTGAGCTACAGGGGTGTCGTGGCTGCATATGAGACTGTTGAAATTTTTAAACTGGGTCTGAGTGGTTGGGATGAGGAAAAGCTAATTCTAGAGACATATCTGAGGTGGAGATCATTGGTTTTGGTGACTATTGGATTTAAGAGGTGCAGGATGTCAAAGATCAAGGTTTCTAGTTTGGGAGACTGGATTGGAGATGCTTTATTGTGTAGTAATTTTTAAGAGCTCATACGCTTAAATTTTTTGATTAACAGCTTGCAATTTGTTATTCCATAGAAGGACTCCTTAGCTATATCATTAAAAAAAAAAAAAGCTGACCATCTGGATAGTGGCACATTAAACCTAATTAGATGCTTTTTTTTAGAGTGGCTAAAACTTGGCATTTTTATAAATGTGTATCACTGAAAAGGGTCCCAAGCAAAGGGCAACAATCAGCTGGGTTTGAGGCAGGTCAGAACCATTTGTTTAAATTCCAAGCCAGTGACTGCTTATGAAATTTTATTTTAGTATACTCAAATTTTTTTGATTATCTGCTCAAAAGCTGTAAGCCTCTGAAGCGGACTTTCTTTTTAATGCCTCTATGTTGCTGCTGCTGCTCCATTTTCACCCTCCCTTTCGTTGAAAATGGGGATGCTGAATCAGGAAATTGATTACAGAATGGCAGGTGTGAGTCTGAAGCAAAGACCCTGAAACTTACTTCAAAGGAGGGATTTAAAAAAAAAAAAAACTTCCAACAACTCAAGTAGAGCGGGCTAGAGCTGGTGGTCTGGAGTTCCTGGTTGGCCCCAGGATGGTAAGACAAATAATCCACTTTTGTTTTGGGAAGGCTTCATGGAAAATAGAAAAAGTATGCCCATAGCTGTGTCCAGAAAAGGTAAAGCAAATGTTGTCACCAAAATGATGGCATTCGCACATCTGCAGGTTAGTAGGAATCACTGAGAAAGTCATATATGTGTTAGATTACTAGAAACAGTTGTTAATCATTTGAGTAATAATATATAAGAAAGACAGGAGGAAATAAGAAAAATAATGTCTAGAAACATACAAAAAATGATATATTTTGCTACTTAAGACTTTGAAAAGTTTTAGAAAGAGTGGTGCAACAACAGATTTATGCAATTTTAAGTTCATTTACGCTTTTTTTTAAAAAAAGTTTTATTTATTTAAGTTGGGCTCCACCTCACCACCTTGAGATCAAGAGTTGCATCCTCTCCCAGCTGAGGCAGTTAGGTGTTCCCAAGTTCATTTAATCAGACTTGCTGAAATCTAAAAAATGGAAGTTAAAACTTTTTTTTTTTTGTGAAAGCAGGCATGTAACTATCGACTCTATAAACTATATATTTACCTAACAGCTTGCATTATTTACTATGGCAAATTAATGTTTTCCCTGCAATGTTGTGCTGTTAGCTAATATTTTATAGGATGACCATCTTCTGAAGCTATAGAAGTGTAGATATCTTTATAACATTTCCCAGTGTATCTGGTATAAAGTAGTTGCTCACAATTAATTACTCCTGAGAACTGAAGTAATTGTGTGGTAGTGAGAAATGTGTGGGAGTGTGTGGCTTCATTAAAACGGTTCTTTCTTAGTCATTGTTGTATTAAATGTCAGCTACCAAGAGAAATAATAGCTTTTGTTATGGCTGTGCATTGCTGTGTGCTGTATGGTTTATTTCTACTTTTCCCAGAAGAAGTATTATAATAAAACAGTCTTCTTCATGGCTGCATTATCTGAAAGTAAAAGTAGTAAAAGATTATAATAATAACTGTTATTCCATTTGCAACAACATGGATGGAACTAGAGTATATTATGCTAAGAGAAATCAGTCAGAGAAAGACAAATACCATTTGATTTCACTCATATGTGAAATTTGTGAAACAAAATAGATGAACATAGGGAAAGGGAAGAAAAAAGAGGGAAGAAATCATAAGAGACTCTTAAAATTTTTTAATGTTTATTTTATTTTTGAGAGAGAGAGAGAGAAAACGAGCGAGCGCATGAGCATGGGCAGGGGAGGAAGACAGAATCTGAAGCAGGCTCCAGGCTCTGAGCTGTCAGTACAGAGCTGGACGCAGGGCTCGAACTCACAAACTGTGTGAACCAAAGTGGGACACTTAACCGACTGAGCCACCCAGGCGCCCTAAGAAACTCTTAAATATAGAGAACAAACTGAGGGTTGATGAAGGAAGGTTGGGGGGGAGGGCTAAACTGGTGATGAGCATTAAGGAGGGCACTTGTAATGAGTACTAGGTGTTTGTTAAATGTGAGTGATGAATCACAGTTAAATTCTACACCTGAAACCAATTTTATCATATATGTTAATTAGAATTTAAATAAAAAAATGAAATCAAATTAAAATAAAATATTACAAAGGTATTATGAATAATTGTAGTTGGTATTATTTATGGATAATTACTAGAGCTTAAAGGACTGTGATTTGCAAAAATTATATCATGATTTCCTCATTTTACAGAGGGAATACTGAGGTTAAGGGAGATTAAGTAACTTGTTAAAAATTAAGAGTAGAAACCAAGGGTTTTTTTGTTTTGTTTTGTTTTGTTTTTACAAACAGTTTATTGTCAAGTTGGAAACCAAGGTTTAAATTAATTTTTTAAAATTCTAAACATGTCTTAATTGCCACAAGATCCTACCTCTTCCTCTTGTTTTTTATTTCCATCAGCTGGATAATGCTAGAAGCTGTGTTAAATATTTAATCTAGGCTGATGCCAAGTTACATTCAGCTTGGATTAAAAAAAAAAAACCACATTATTTGCAAGGCCTCAGAATAATATCTGTGAATTACAGGAAAGTTTATATGCTTAGCTGAATGTAGGAAAATCTTACTTTATTTTTCTGAATTTGGTATGACCTTGGATAGGTCCATTGACCTTGGGTGACATTCAGGGCATCATTGATGTTATACAATGCATTCTTATCAATGCTGCAAGCAAGATTCGTTAGACATGTTTCCTTCCTAACGTTTGATAAAGAAAGAAGCATTTAGACTTGAATGATTCTTTTTTCCTTCATGGTCAATCAACAATTCAGATGTCAAGTTGAACAGAAATGAACTTCTAAATGTAGATCAAATACTTTTTAAAAATCACATAACTGTGACTCCTTCCTCATGCCCAAATTTGATCCATTTACTAAAAGTTTTGCAGATCCTGATCAGCCCTTCTTGTCGGTGCATTACTGACCAGAACACCTGTCTGGTATCTGTGCCTGATTAATTATTAATGAACTCTCTTCTGCGCCCCTAATGCATCCTCTGTTTTGCCCACATTCTCTTAATGTTTCTAAAGGAGGAAATGATAAGCTGACTATGGCTAATTTACATACTTAAATCCAGATGTAATATCTCTTAAGAATTGAGCTAATTAATACTGTAAGTTTATAAGTTTAATATTACTTGTAGTTTGGAATCTTAATTCTTTCTTGTCTTTTTGTGTATCCCTCTACTTTCCCTTGTGTTAGTGGTGCCTGGCAAAGAAAACTTATGTGCTATTTCCATGTCAACTAATATCCTAAGTATTTGGATTAACAGTAGTCATAATATGACCAATCACATCCTCTATAAAGATAATCAGAAACAGGAGTAATACTATTCCCAGTGGCTATCTTTTGTTACTGTGGGAGTAGCTCAAATGCTGTATAATATTTATCCACATTCTTTTATCTAAAGCTAACAAAAAGTTTGAGAAAAGTCATGATAAAACCTGTTTCCTCTATAACCTGATAGCTTTGTTCTGTTTTCTTTAATTTTGTGGTTGTATGTTACTTGCATTATTTTGCTGATGGTGGAATAATCTGGTGTTACAATAAAGAGACTCACAAGAATATGAGAAATTGGCCAATTCAATGAACACAAAATTATAAAGATTATATTTTCATGTGGTTTTTAAAATATAATTTATGAAATTAAAGTATTTGTCTTCCATCCAATACACTGGAGCTTAAAGTGAGTTGCTCTAGCTTTATTAGAAATAAAAGGTTTTGTGTTAGGTTCTAAATGATCTCTAGTCTTTTGGAAGATAGTCTCATTTTTCGCTGGCTCAATGTACTTTTTCTCTCCTTATGAACTTCAGCCATCCATCTTTGTTTTTGGTATGGAGTTCAAGGTGGTACTCCTCACTCTTCTCAGAGACAGATGCTACTTTGTTCTGATTGTGGGAAGTAGTAGGCTAGTGAAATAAACTAATAGTGTCTTCAAGGTGAAATACACTTTATTCCAAACTCAGCAAGTCAGAAAGCTCCTCTACAACATCATTACAGGGTCAGAACAGAGAGTGGATAGAGATCCTAGTCCATTTATGGATAGTTCTGACTGCCATTTATTGTTTTGGGTTCTAGTTACAAATAATACATGTTCATTGAGAGGGTTTGAAAAATTTATGAAAGCTCAAGAGGAAATCAAATCATCTATACTTCCATGACCTTGGGCTTTTATAAATTTTCAAGTCCTCATTGAATATGAATTATTTGCATTATGTGTATTTACATATATATGCCATTCACTTTAATGTTGAGTTTGCAACCCCCCCCCTTTTAAAAATATTTTTGTCATTAATAAAACAAACTTGTTAACAGAACAAAGCAAGCCCTGGGCTCAGGTGGCTTCATTGGCGAATTCCATCAAACCTTTAAAGAGGAAATAATACCAGTCTTACATACGCTCTGTCCCAAAATAAAGAAGGGTACACTGTCCCACTTATTTTATGAGACTAAACTTTCCCTGATACTGCATCTAGACAAAGTCACTAGAAAAATACAGACAAGGATCCCTGATCAAAACATAACTAGGGCATTCCCTAACAAAATATTTTCACACTTAATCCAATAATGTATAAAAAGGAGTGTGAGGTTGGTATGACACTTAAACTCAACAAAACAAAAAGGAGACAATTACATAGTCTCATTAGATGCAGATAAACCCTCTGACAAAATTCAATGCCCATTCTAATAAAAAATTTGGCAGACTAGGAAAAGAGAATGGCTTCACAGTGATAAGCAAAACCTATGAAAAACCTAGAGCTGACATCAAGTTTAATGGTGAAAGACCGTATTGTCTCCCTGTCAATGGGAACAAGTCAAGGATGCCCACCTTCACTTCTGCTCAACGTCATACTAGGGATTCTAGCTATTGAACTAAGACAAGAAAAATAAATACAAGGCATAAAGAGTAGAGAGAAACAAAACTTTCTGAACGTACAGATGGCATGATTGTTTATGTAGAAAATTCTGATGACAGTATATTTTTTTTGTTTCATGTTTTTATTTAAGTTCCATTTAGTTAACAGTGTAATATTAGTTTCAGTAGTAGGATTTAGTGATTCATCACTTACTTACATATAACACCCAGTACTCATCATAACAAGTGCCTTCCTTAATACCCATTACCCATTTAACCCATCCCAATGCCCACCTCCCCTCCAGCAACCCTCAGTTTGTTCTCTATAGTTAAGAGTCTGTTACGCTTTCTCTCGCTTTTTTCTCCCTATATTTATCTATTCATCTGTTTCATTTCTTAAATTCCAATATGAATGAAAGCATATGATATTTATCTTTACTGACTTATTTCACTTAGCATAATACACTCTAGCTCTATCCTATCATTGCACATGGCAAGGTTTCATTCCTTTTTATGGCTGAGTAATATTCCAGTGTGTGTGTGTGTGTGTGTGTGTGTGTGTGTGTGTACTACTACTTTATCTATCCTTCAACTCTGATGACAATACTAAACAATCATTAGAACTAATATATGAATTTAAGAAGCTTATGAAGCAAAGGCGAACATGAAAATAGATCATATTTCATGAAGTTAAAGAAAGAATACCACTTAAACTCTCATAACTGGAATTTAATTAAAAATTTGGAGAAAGAAAAATAGCATGAAGAACATGAAGTATACAGAGATAAATTTAACAAAATATAGGCAAGATCTATATGCTGAAAACTACCTAACGTTGCCAAAGTTACTGAAAGAACTAAGATTGAACCATAGATTCAACACAATCCCAAAAATCATCCCAGCAGGCATTTAGTAGACATTGACCGTTTATTCTAAAATATATATTGACGTACAAAGGAACTATAAAGATAAAAATAGTTTCAGAAAAGATAAAGTTGGCAGACTAGCCAATACTACCTGGCCTCAAGACTAAGAGTAAAGCTACTAGGGCAGTGTGGTATGGGCTTGACAATAGGCTCGTAAACATAGAGATCAACAGAACAGAATAGAGTACCTAGAAATTAGACCCACATGTATGTGGTCACTTTAGTTTTCAACATATACATCAAGGCAATTCAAATATTTTACTAATCTTTTATACTGGGAAATACAGCTTACGTATAGAAAAAGAAGTACAGCCCAGTGATTTATCACAGATACATCACCTC
Organism: Crocuta crocuta; assembly: GCF_008692635.1. Lineage (NCBI taxonomy): Eukaryota > Metazoa > Chordata > Mammalia > Carnivora > Hyaenidae > Crocuta > Crocuta crocuta. The sequence goes on from NW_027529596.1 coordinate 2,835,447, forward strand.
TGTAACTAACTACTGCCCTGATCAACAAAGAAAACATTGACAGTGTCTTAGAAAATTCCTCTCATTCCTATTCCTTGCTACCAAAGATAACTTGACTTGAATGGTAATCACAACTCACTTTTCCTTAGGATTTTAGTACCCTAACCGTAATACCAGTCCTAACCCACTGTAGTTTAATTTTGCCTGCTTCTAGACGTTTGAATAAATATTCTCCAGGGTGCATTTTTCTGTGTCTACTTTTTTTTTTTGCTCACATGGTGTGTAGTTTGTGCGGAGTTGCAATTTATTTTCATTTTTGTAGTTTCTCCACTGTATGAGGATTTCATATTTGATCTAGGTGTTCTGCTTTTCTGTTTTGAATAATCACAAATAATGATGTTATGGACATTCTTGTACATTTCTGTGGATGAACATGTGCACATTTCTGTTGGATATATTCCAAGGAGTAGAATTTTTAGGTTGTATGATGTGCAAAAATAAGCTTTATGAGATGTGGCTAATGCATTTCTAAAGTGGTTTTACCAGCTTACAATGTCCTCAGCAGCATATGACAATTCCCATTGGTTTACATTCTTCAGAAGTTTGGTATTGGCACTCTTTTATTATTTTTATGACTACTAGTGACTTCAGCCATTTTGGTGGATGTGTAATGTTATGCCACTCTGATTTTAATTAACCTTTTTCTGACCGTTAATGTAGGTGATAATTTTTTCATGTCTTTATTTGTACATTCTTCTTTGAAGTTTCTTATTCATTTTTCTATGGGTTGATTGTAATTTCTTGGTGACTGTAGTAACTCTATCATGGATTAACATCCTTTGTCAGTCAAATGTTTACTTTATGGTGTCTTTTGGTGATTACTTTAAATGTAGTCCAAATAATTAACCTTTTCTTTGACAACTAGTGTATTGGGCCCTGTTTAAAAGTCTTAGTCTACTGTACAAGCAACAATATAGCCTCCTATATTAACTTCCAAAAGCTTTGTTTTTTTTTTTGTCTTTTCTATTTTGTTTTTTTTAATAGTTTATTGTCAAGTTGGAGTCTGTATAACACCCAGTGCTCATCCCCACAAGTGTCCTCCTCCATGCCCATCACCCCCCTTCGACTCCCCCCCGCTCAATCTGCCCTCAGTTTGAACTCGGCATTCAAGAGTCTCTCATGGTTTGCCTTCCTCCCTCTCCCCAACTATTTTTCCCCTTCTTCTTCCTCATGGTTCTCTATTAAGTTCCTCCTAATCCTCCTATATGTGCAAACATATGGTATCTGTCCTTCTCTGCCTGACTTATTTTTCTCAGCATAAAACCCTCAAGTTCCATCCATGTTGCTACACATGGCCAGATTTCATTCTGTATCATTGCCATGTAGTATTCCATTGTATAGATGAACCACATCTTCTTGATCCATTCGTCTGTTGATGGACACTTAAGCTCTTTCCATGTTTTGGCTATTGTTGAGAGTGCTGCTATGAACATTGGGGTACATGTGCCCCTACGCATCAGCACTTCTTTATCCCTTGGGTAAATTCCTAGCAGTGCTACTGCTGGGCCATAGGGGAGTTCTGTTGTTAATTTTTTGAGGAACCTCCACACTCTTTTCCAGAGGGGCTGCATGTGCACAGTTTACATTCCCACCAACAGTGTAGGAGGGTGCCCGTTTCTCCACATGCTCGCCAGCATCTAGCATCTCCTGATTTGTTCATTTTAGCCACTCTGACTGGCGTGAGGTGGTATCTCAGTGTGGTTTTGATTTGTATTTCCCTGCTGATGAGTAACGTTGAGCACCTTTTCATGTGCCTGTTGGCCATCTGGATATCTTCTTTGGAGAAGTGTCTGTTCATGTCTTCTGCCCATTTCTTCACTGGATTGTTTGTTTTTTGGGCGTGGAGTTTGGTGAGTTCATCTAGATTTTGGCGACTAGCCCTTTATCTGATATGTCATTTGCAACTATCTTTTCCCATACCGTCGGTTGCCTATTAGTTTTGTGGATTGTTTCCTTTGCCATGCAGAAGCTTTTAATCATGATGAGGTCCCAAAAGTTCATTTTTGCTCTTGGTTCCCTTGCCTTTGGGGATGTGTCAAGTAAGAAATTGCTGCGGTGGAGGTCAAGGAGGCTGTTTCCTGCTTTCTCCTCTAGGGTTTTGATGGTTTCCTGTATCACCTTTAGGTCCTTTATCCATTTTGAGTTTATTTTTGTGTATGGTATAAGAAAGTGGCCTAGTTTCATTCTTCTGCGTGTTGCTGTCCAATTTTCCCAGCACCATCTCTTAAAGAGGCTGTCTTATTTCCTTTGGATACTCTTTCGTGATTTGTCAAAGATTAATTGGCCATACATTTGTGGTTCCAATTTTGGGTTCTCTATTCCATTGGTCAGTGTGTCTGATTTTGTGCCAATACCATATTGTCTTGATGATGGCAGCTTTGTAGTAGAGGCTAAAGTCTGGGACTGTGATGCCTCCCGTTTTGGTTTTCTTCTTCATTATTACTTTGTCTATTTGGGGTCTTTTGTGGTTCCATACAAATTTTAGGATTGTTTGTTCAGCTTTGAGAAGAATTCTGGTGCAATTTTGATTGAGATTACATTGAATGTGTAGATTGTTTTGGGTAGTATTAGTGTTTTAACAGTATGTATTCTTCCAATCCATGAGTATGGAATGTTTTTCCATTTCTTTGTGTCTTCTGTAATTTCTTTTATAAGTTTTCTTTCATTTTCAGCATACAAATCTTTTACATTTTTGGTTAGGTTTATTCCTAGATATTTTATGGTCTTTGGTGCAATTGTGAACGGGATCAGTGTCTTGATTCCCATTTCTGTTGCTTCATTATTGGTGTATAGAAATGCAACCGATCTGTACGTTGATTTTGTACCCTGCAATTTTGCTGAATTCATAGATCAAGTCTAGCAGACTTTTGATGGAGTCTGTAGGGTTTTCCATATAGAGTATCATGTCTTCTGTGAAAAGTGAAAGTTTGACTTCATCTTTGACAATTCTGATGGCTCTTATTTCCTTTTGTTGTGTTATTCCTGATATTAGGACTTCCAACACTATGTTAAACAGCAGTAGTGAGAAACTGCTGTATTCCTGATCTCAGGGGGAAAGCTCTCAGTTTTTCCCCATTGAGGATGATATTAGCTGTGGGCTTTACATAAATGGCTTTTATGATGTTTAAGTAAGTTCCTTCTATCCTGACTTTCTGGAGGGTTTTTATTAAGAAAGGATGCTGTATTTTGTCAAATGCTTTTTCTGCATCTATGGACAGGATCATATGGTTCTTTTCTTTTGTTGATGTGATGTATCACACTGATTGATTTGCGAATATTGAACCAGCCCTGTAACCCAGGAATGAATCCCACTTGATCTTGGTGGATAATTCTTTTTATGTGCTGTTGAATTTGATTTGCTAGTATCTTGTTGAGGATTTTTGCATCCATATTCATCAGGGATATTGGCCTATAGTTTTCTCCTTTTTGCTGGGTCTCTGTCTGGCTTGGGAATCAAAGTGATGCTGGCTTCATAGAATGAGTCTGGAAGTTTTCCTTCCATTTCTGTCTTTTGGAACAGCTTGAGAAGAATGGGTATTAACTCCGTCTGGTAGAATTCCCCAGGGAAGCTGTCTGGTCCAGGGCTCTTATTTGTTGGGAAATTTTTGATAACTGATGCAATTTCATCACTAGTTATGGGTCTGTTCAACTTTTCTTTTTCTTCCCATCTGAGTTTTGCTAGTGTGTGGGTGTTTGGGAATTTGTCTATTTCTTTCAGGTTGTCCTGTTTGTTGGCATATAGTTTTTCATAGTTTTCCCTGATAATTGCTTTTATTTCTGAGGGATTGTGATAAATCCATTTTTCATTCGTGATTTTATGTATTTGGGTCTTTTCTCCTTTCTTTTTGAAAGCCTGGCTAGAGGTTTATCAATTTTATTTATTCTTTCAAAAAAACAAACTCTTGGTTTCATTGCTCTGTTCTACTGTTTTTTTCTGTATTCTATATTGTTTATTTCTACCCTGATCTTTATTATTTCTCTTCTTCTAGGTTTGGGGTGTCTTTGCTATTCTGCTTCTACTTCCTTTAGGTGTGCTGTGAGATTTTTTATTTGGGATTTTTCTTGTTTCTTGTGATAGGCCTGGATTGCAATGTATTTTCTTTTTAGGACTGCCTTTGCTAAATACCAAAGGGTTTGTATTTTTGTATTTTCATTTTCATTGGTTACCATATATATTGTAAAATTTCTACTCTAATTGTTTGGTCGAACCATTTGTTCTTTAGTAGGATGTTTTTTAATCTCCATGCCTTTGGAGGTTTTCCAGACCCTTTCCTGTGGCTGATTTCAGTTTTTATAACATTGTGATCTGAAAGTGTGGACGGTATGATCTCAGTTCTTTTATATGTATTGAGGGCTGCTTTGTGACTCAGTATGTGATCTATGTTGGAGAATGTACCATGTGCACTCGAGAAGAAAGTGTATTTCACTGCTTTGGGATGTAGAAGTCTATATATATCTGTGAAGGCCATCTGGTCTTCTGTGTCATTCAGTGTCATTGTGTTTTTACTGATTCTCTGTCTAGCTGATCTATCCATTGCTATAAATGGAGCATTAAAGTCCCTGCAATTAGCACATTCTTGTCAACGAGATTGCTTATGTTTGTGATTAATTGTTTTATGTATTTGGATGCTACCGAATTCGGTGCTCAGATATTTATAATTGCTAAGTTTTCTTGATGGATAGATCCTGTAATTATTATATAATGCCCTTCTTCATCCCTTGTTACTGCCTTTACAGTCCAGTTTGTCCGATGTAAGTATGGCTACTCCAGGTTTCTTTTGACTTCGAGTAGCATTATAGATAGTTTTCCATCCCCTCCCTTTCAATCTGAAGGTGTCCTCTGGTCTAAAATGAGTCTCTTGTGGACAGCAAATAGATAGGTCTTGTTTTTTTGTTTTTTTGTTTTTTTTTTTTAATCCCTTCTGATACCCTATGTCTTTTGATTGGAGCATTTAGTCCATTTACTTTCAGTCTTATTATTGAAAATATGGGTTTAGAGTCATTGTGTTCTTTGTAGGTTTCATGCTTGTAGTGATGATATCTCTGGTCCTTTGTGTTCTTTGCAACACTTCCCTCACAGAGTCCCCCTTAGGATCTCTTGTGGGGTTGTTTTAGTGGTGACGAATGCCTTTAGTTTTTGTTTGTTTGGGAAAAAATTTATCTCTCCTTCTATTCTGAATGATAGGGTAGCTGGATCAAGGACTCTTGGCTGCATATTTTTCTATTCATCACATTGAAGATTTACTGCCATTCCTTTTTGGCCTGCCAAGTTTCAGTAAATAGGTCTGCTACTACCCTGATGTGTCTGCCTTGTATGTTAAGGCTCATTTATCCCAAGCTGCTTTCAGAATTCTCCCTTTATCCTTATATTTTGTCAATTTCACTGTGCTATGTCATGCAGAAGATCGATTCAGGTTACATCTGAGGGGAGTTCTCTGTGCCGTTGGGATTTCAGTGTGTTTTCTTCCCCAGGTTGGGGAAGTTCTCAGCTATGAGAACCCTTCAGCCCCTTTCTCTCTGTCTTCTTCTGGAATTCCCATGATATGGCTATTGTTCCGTTTGATTGCATCACTCCGTTCTCTAATCTCCTTTCGTGCTCGTAGATCATTTTATCTCTCTTTTTCTTGGCTTCCTCATTTTCCATAATTTTATCTTCTACAATTTCTTTTTGTTTTTTAATGTTTGTTTTTGACAGAGATAGAGCATGAATGGGGGAGGGGCAGAGAGAGAGGGAGACACAGAATCTGAAACAGGCTCCAGGCACAGAACCCGATGTGGGGGTTGAACTCACAGATCATGAGGTCGTGACCTGAGCTGAAGTCAGATGTTTAACTGACTGAGCCTCCCAGGCACCCCCATAATTTTATCTTCTAATTCACCTTTTCTCCCCTCTGCCTCTTCAATCCATGCTGTGGCCCCCTCCATTTTATTTTGCACCTCATTTATAGCATGTTTTGATTCATCATAACTGTATTTAAGATCCTTGATCTCTATAGCAATGGAGTCTCTGTTGTCTTCTATGCTTTTTTCAAGCCCAGTGATTAATTTTATGACTATTATTCTAAATTCTTGTTCATTTATATTGCTTATATATGTTTTGGTCAGTTTTTTAGCTGTCACTTCTTTGTGGAATTTCTTTTGAGGAGAATTCTTCTGTTTCATCATTTTGGCTAGTTTTCCGTCTATTTTAAGTTTTAAAAGCTTGTTATGTGCTCTGTACCTGTGAGTACTACTATATTAAGGGGAGCTCATACGCTGTCCAGAGCCTGGCCTTTCAAGAGGTGTTTTTTGGGGGTGTTTATTGTTCTCTGTTGTTGTGACTTTGGTTATTTTATTTCCCTACTCATAGAGGTGTTTTGGCCCCTCCACCAGGTGTGCTTTGGTTTGTTCCTTGAAGTAACCCTGGAGAGGAAAGCCAACAGGCAAACAAATAGGAAAGAAAAACACGGAAACACACGAACAAATAAAACAAAGAAATAAACAGAAATAAAAACCAAGAACCATCCAAAGCAAAAACCCAGAAACACCAGCTACAAGTAAAGGACAGGGTGGAGGCGGTGCTGATGGAAAAGCATATACAAAGAGAAATGAGAGAAGTGTGGAAACAGAAAATGAACATTGACCAGGCAGAGACACTCAAAGGCTTAATCCAGAGAAAGAGAAAGGAGAATAAGGAAGGAGGTGAGGAAATAGAAACGAAGGTAAAGTTACCCAGAGAAAATATATGGCTTGATTATTCCAGAGAGAGAGAAATAAAGTAAAGAGGGAGGTGTAGAACATGCATCAAGAGAATGGATTCAATATCTCTGTTTAAGAAAACCAGTAATCAGAGTAACCAGCGTAGAGGATGGAGGAAATAAGAAGGAGAAAAGGGAGAGTATATCTAATAACAAGAATTGACGTAGAATTAATCCAGGCAGTGCCACAGTGCTGGTCTGGAGGATGCGCCGTCTGGTTCCACAGCATCCATTCAGCTCCAGTAGATAAGTGGCTAGTAGTGAGGAGGGATGTGGTTTGGTGTAGGCAGGCCCTGCCTCCACTGTGGGCCCCACAGACCGATCCCTGAGGCCCTGCCTTGGTGGTTGTGTGGAGAAAAATGGCAGCCCCCCAGTCCCTTTTCTCATGGACCAGGGGTCCCAAATCACTCCTTTGGATCCATCCTCACCGTGCCAGGGGCGCAGACGAGGCAGGCTCCTATGTCCCATGCCTAGCTGGGTTTTAAACTCTCACTCCCTGCGTGTTGAATGTAATTCTGTGGCTGTGCTGCAGCACTTCAGGGGAGGGGAGCGGATTCTCCTGCTGCACACTGTGCCCCTGATGTACCACTGAACCTGGAGATGACTCCTTTCCTCCGCAGGTGTGCAAACAGGGCAGCCGGCCCCAGTCCGAAGAAAGCCCTGGAGTTAGAGATGGGATGATGGGATCCCTCTCCGTCCCAGTCAGAGGTTTTTCTCTCGTCTAGATACAGTCCTATGCTTCCTCAGCCACTCTTCTCTTCCCTTTGTCTCTCTGCAGAAGGGGATCCCTCCTCTCCATGCCTCTGTGGCCCATTTTATCTCTCCTAGTTCGCAATCCCGCACCTATGGGGCCGTCTGGTTTCCCCATTTTCTTCCTGGTAGACTCTGTCTCTTTTCCTCCCAGACTCTTGGGGTTCAAAGTCCTTTGGCTTCTGCCCTTCTTTGAGAGTCACGGGAATATGGATGTCCCTACTTCTCAGCCATGTTGACCTTCTCCCTGAAATTTTCTTGTATAAAGCACTAGCAGAAAAATGTTAACCGGAGATATTTTAAGGTGATAATCCAACCCTCACCTTGGCTAAAAAAATCTCACTTTTTAGAATGCCTTTTAGAAGCACTTTTAGGATGCCTAAGTTTGAGCATTATATTTTCTAGTGATTCTTCTAAAATTATGGGTTATAGTTCTGAATTATTTTGGAGATTATTATTTACAATAATAATTGTAATTATTACAAAATTGTAATAATTTACAAAAAGTCATTTACCTATCAGTTAAACGATAGGTAAATATCTGCTACCAGTAATATTTTTTTCTTGTTAGAGATAGTGGGCTTATGGTCTATTTATGTCACTTGTATATGATTTTATTTTATTTAATTTATTTTTTTAGTATATTATTTTAAATCTTCTGATCTGCCTGTGGTAGAAAATTCATTTTTCTTAAACAGGTAGGAGTGATCCAGTTCAACTAAAATCAAAACACAGTTTAAGAATTTAAGAGTATAGTAGTGTTAGGAAACATGTTTTTGTTTTGACCCAGATGTAAAATTATAATATGAGTTGTAAAAAAATTATTTTAATTACTCCTGACCTTTGTAGTTCTTAAACACTCACTGTATGTCTCCTGTATGTACAGAATAATGTCCTGGGGGAAAAGATGTACGTAGATTATGGTAGGTGGAGTAAAGGATTTATAACCCGGCTTGGGAAAGTAACAAATACATGTATGAAAGGTTAAATGGAAATACAGCAGAGAAAAAGACATTCATGGATGGTTGAGGAAAGACCACAAGGGAATCAATAATTGTAATTGATATAAAAACTTAACTACAATCATCAGAAATGCCAAGAAAACTCTGGAGACCAAGGTTTGCTACAACTAGTTTCTCATCCTAAAGCAAAAATTTAATGTTGGTTCTATATCTTGGTGTGTACAAATGATGATGATTTTGAATTCCTCTGAAAATAACTTTTTTTTAAATACAAGAAATGATGTATGATTATTCTAACCGTAAATTAAAAAAAATCAAAACAAGTGGTACTCATGATGTCTTATGTTTAAATAATATCATGTCATTTTCATAGCTCTTTCCACACAGTCTTTCATAGCTCTTTCTGCTCCTTCTTCATGTCAGTCCTATAAAAAAGACCAAAAAGGCGGATGTTTTTTTCTGATTTACTGATAAGAATATCAAGACTTCATAACGCTAACAGATTTGTCTATGGTGGCACTGATGATATACCAGGAGTATTGTCTACACATATTTTTCTTTGCTTTTAAAATTAAGAATGGTTTCTACATTTTTATTTTTTAAATATATATTTTTTTGTCAAGTTAGCTGACGTATAGTGTATACAGTGTGCTCTTGGTTTTGGGGGTAGATTCCCGTGATTCATCGCTTACATACACCACCCAGTGCTCATCCCAGCAAGTGCCCTTCTCGATGCCCATCACCCATATCCCCTCTCAACCCTCTGTATTTAAGAGTATATTGTGATTTGCCTCCCTCTCTGTTTGAAACTAATTTTTTCCCTTCCCTTCCCCCATGGTCTTCTGTTAAGTTTCTTAAGTTACACATATGAGTGAAGGCATATGATATCTGTCTTTCTCTGACTTATTTCACTTAGCATAATACCCTCCCGTTCTACCCACATTGTTGCAAATGGCAGGATTTCATTCTTTCTCATTGCCAAGTAGTATTCAATTGTATATATAACCACATCTTTTTTATTCATTCATCAGTTGATGGACATTTGGGCTTTTTCCATAATTTGACTATTGTTGAAAGAGGTGCTATAAACGTTGGAGTACAAGTGTTCCTATGAATCAGCACTCTTTTATCCTTTGGATCAATTCTTAGTAATGCCATTGCTGGGTTGTAGGGTGGTTCTATTTTTAATTTTTTTGAGGAACCTCCACACTGTTTTCCATAGTGCTGCACCACTCTGTATTCCCATCAACAGTGCAAGAGGGTTCCCATTTCTCTACACCCTTGCCGACTTCTGTTGTTTCCTGAGTTGTTCATTTTAGCCACTCTGACCGGTAAGGGGTGGTATTTCAGTGTGGTTTTGATTTGTATTTCCCTGATGGTGAGTGACTTTGATCATCTTTTCATGTGTCTGTTGGCCATCTGGATGTATTCTTTAGAAAAGGGTCTATTCATGTCTTCTGTCCATTTCTTCACTGGATTATTTGTTTTCTGGGTGTTGAATTTGTTAAGTTCTTTATAGATTTTGGATATAGACCCTTTATCCGATATGTGATTTGCAAGTACCTTCTTCATTCTGTCGGTTGCCTTTTAGTTTTTTTGATTGTTTTCTTTGCAGTGCAGAAGCTTTTTTATCTTGATGAGGTCCCAGTAGTTCATTTTTGCCTTTAATTCCCTTGACTTTGGAGATGTGTTGAGTAAGAAATTGCTATGGTTGAGGTCAAGGAGTTTGTTTCCTGCTTTCTCCTCTAGGGTTTTGATGGTTTCCTGTCTCACATTTAGGTCTGAAATCCATTTTGAGTTTATTTTTGTGCTTGGTGTAAGAAAGTGATCAGTTTCATTCTCCAGCATATTGCTGTCCAGTTCTCCCAGCACCGTTTGCTAAAGAGGCTGTCTTTTTTCCATTGGATACTCTTTCCTGCTTTGTCAAAGATTAGTTGGCCATACAACTAATTACAACTTTGTAGTAGAGGCTAATGTCTGGGATTGTAATGCCTCCCGTTCTGGTTTTCTTCTTCAATATTACTTTGGCTATTTGAGGTCTTTCGTGGTTCCATACAAATTTTAGGATTGTTCTAGCTTTGAGAAGAATGCTGGTGCAGCTTTCATAGGGATTGGATTGAATGTGTAGATTGCTTTGGGTAGTATTGACGTTTTAACAATATATGTTCTTCCAATCCATGAGTATGGAACGCTTTTCCATTTCTTTGTGTCTTCTTCTATTTCCTTCATAAGTTTTCTATAGTTTTCATCATACAGATCTCTTATATCTTTGGTTAGGTTTATTCCTAGGTATTTTATGGTTCTTGGTGCAATTGTAAATGGGACTGATTTCTTGATTCCCCTTTCTGTTGTTTCACTATTGGTGTATAGAAATGCAACCGATTTCTGTACATTGGTTTTGTACCCTGTGACTTTGCTAAATTCATGGATCAGTTCTAGCAGTTGTTTGGTGGAGTCTATTGGGTTTTCCATGTAGAGTATCGTGTCATCTGAGAAAAGTGAAAGTTTGACTTATTCTTTGACAATTTGGATGCCTTTTATTTCATTTTGTTGTGTGATTGCTGAGACACGTACTTCCAACACTATGTTAAATAACAGTGGTGAGAGTGGACATCCCTGTCATATTCCTGATCTCGGGGAAAGCTCTCAGTTTTTCACCACTGAGGATGATATTATGTGTGGGGTTTTCAGTAAGGTATGTTCTTTCTATTCCAACTTTCTTGAGAGTTTTTATTAAGAAAAGATGCTGTTTTGTCAGATGCTTTTTCTGCATCTATTGACAGGATCATATGGTTCTTATCTTTTCTTTTGTTAATGTGACATATCACACTGATTTATTTGCGAATATTAAACCAGCCCTGCAACCCGGGAATGAATTCCACCTGATCATGGTGAATAATTCTTGTAATATGCTGTTGAATTCGATTTGCTCATATCTTCTTGAGAATTTTTGCATCCATGTTCATCAGGGTTATTGGCCTGTGATTTTCCTTTTTAGTAGGGTCTCTGTCTGGTTTGGGTATCAAGGTAGTGCTGCCTTCATAGAGCGAGTCTCCAAGATTTCATTTCATTTCTATTTTTCAGGACAGCTTGAGAAGGATAGGTACTAACTCAGCTTTAAATGTCTGGAAAAGTTTCCCTGGGAAGCCATTTGGCCCAGGACTCTTATTTGTTGGGAGATTTTCGATAACTAATTGAATTTATTTGCTGGCTATGTGTCTGTTCAAATTTTCTATTTCTTCCCGTTTGAGTTTTGTTAGTGTATTGGTATTTAGGAATTTGTCCATTTCTTCCAGGTAGTCCAGTTTGTTGGCATATAAGTTTTCATAGTATTCTCTGATCATTGTATTTCCGTGGTGTTGATGTGATCTGTCCTTTTTCATTTGCGGTTTTATCTATTTGGGGCCTCTCTTTTGTTTTTGAGAAGTCTGGCCAGGGACTTATAAATTTTGTTTATTTTTTCAAAAATACAGCTCTTACATTCATTGATCTGTTCCACTAGGGTTTATTTTTTTTTTAATTCTATATTGTTTATTTCTGCTCTAATCTTTTTTTTAGAATCTTTTTTTTAATGCTTTTTATTTATTTCTGAGAGATAGAGACGGTGTGAGCAGGGGAGGGTCAGAGAGAGAGGGAGACACAGAATCTGAAGCAGGCTCCAGGCTCTGAGCTAGCTGTCAGCACAGAGCCCGACGCAGGGCTTGAACCCACGAACCGTGAGATCATGACCTGAGCCGAAGTCGGACGCTTAACTGACTGAGCCACCCAGGCGTCCCTTCTGCTCTAATCTTTATTATTTCTCTTCTTCTGTTGGCCTTGGGGTTTCTTTGCTGTTCTGCTTCTAGATCCTTTAGATGTGTCATTAGGTTTTGTATTTGAGATTTTTCTTGTTTCTTGAGATAGGCCTGAATTGTAGTGTATTTTCCTCTTAGGACTATCTTTGCTGCATCCCAAAGGATTTGGATTGTTGTGTTTTCATTTTTATTTGCTTCCATATATTTTTAAAATTTCTTCTTTAATGNTGAATGCCTGCTTCTCTCATTCATTCTTCAGTAGGATGTTCTTTAACCTCCATGCATGTGGAGGTTTTCCAAATTTTTCTTGTGATTGAAAAGATTTCAAAGGTGATTTCAAGTTTTGTAGCATTGTGATCTGAAAATACGCATGGTATGATCTTAATTCTTTTATAGTTGTTGAGGGCTCTTTCGTGATCCAGTATGTGATCTATCTTGGAAAATGTCCTATGTACACTTGAGAAGAATGTGTATACTGCTGCTTTTGGATGAAAAGTTCTGAATATATCTGTCCAGTCCATCTGTTCCAATGTATCATTCAAGGCCATTGTTTCTTTATTGATTTTCTGCCTAAAAGATCTGTCCATTCGCTAGGTCCCCTGCAATTACTATACTCTTATTAATAAAATTGCTTATGTTTGTGATTGTTTTATATATTTGGAGTTATACCAAATTGGGGGCATAAACATTTATAATTGTTAGTTCTCCTTGAGGGACAGGGGCATAAACATTTATAATTGTTAGCTCTTCTTGAGGGATAGACTACGTAAGTATGATATAATGCCCTCTTCATCTCTTATTACAGCCTTTAGTTTAAAATCTAGTTGGTCTGATATAAGTAAGTCTACTCCAGCTTTCTTTTGACTTCCAGTAGCGTGATAGATGGTTTTCCATCCCCTCACTTTCAATCTGAAGATGTCCTCAAGTCTGAAATGAGTCTCTTGTAGACAGAATATAGATTGAATCCATTCTGATACCCCCTGTCTTTTAATTGGAGCATTTAGTCCATTTACATTCAGCATTATTATTGAAAGACAGGGATTTATCTTTAATTATCTGTAGGTTTCATGCTTGTGGTGATGTATCTGGTCCTTTGTAGCCTTTGTAGCATTAGACTCACAGAGTTCCCCTTAGGGTCTATTGTAGGGCTGGTTTAGTGGTCATGAACTCTTTCAGTTTTTGTTTGTCTGGTCAAGACTTTTATCTCTCCTTCTATTCTGAATGACAGCATTGCTCAATAACTTCTTGGCGCACATTTTTCCTATTCAGCGTATTCAATATTTCCTGCCACTCCCTTCTTGTCTGCCACATTTTGCTGGACAGGTCTGCTACTACCCTTATGTGTCTGCCCCTGTAGTTTAAGGTCTGTTTGTCCCTAGCTCCTTTCACTTATCTTTGTATTTTGCCAGTTTTAGTATGATATTCCATGGAGAAGACCTATTCCTATTAAATCTGAAGGGAGTTCTTTGTGCCTCTTTGACTTGGATTTCTGCTCCCTTCCACAGATTAGGGAAGTTCTCAGCTATAATTTATTCAAGTAAACCTTCTGCCCCTTTCTCTCTCTCTCTTTCTCTCCTTCTGGAACTCCTGTGGTATGGATATTATTACATTTCATTGAATCACTTCATTCTCTTATTCTCCCCTCGTGGTCTAGTATGTTCGTATCTCTCTTTTTCTCACCTTTATCATTTTCCATCCTTGCTCTTTCATACTTGCTCTCACTGCACCATCTCCTGGATGGCATACCATTACTTCTCAAAATGAAGACTGGTAGGGTGCTATATCATTGTTCTGATGCAGGCGTGGTCCACATCAAATGGGACTTCAGCTAGACTTTTACTGACAGATTAAATTCCATGATGAGGAGAGCTAGGGAGGTATGGTAGTGGAGTGAAGTTTGATTTAAGGAACATGGAGGGATGAATTGAGTGGGTGGATTAGAGTCATATAGAAAATTTTAAACGATAGGTTGAAGAGGTGGTATTTGTAGGTGTTAAAAACCCATAAAAGAAATTTGTGTTTTGCTTATTTTCTGCTAGTAGAGCTCTACTATGAAGGAAGAATTTTGAGATTACCATCATAGAATTGTGATATATTAAATCCTGAAGTGTGGCTAAAAATCTGGACTGACCAAATTTGTTGTTGTTTGTTTATATGAAGTTTTATAAAGTGCTTTCAACATACTTCGTTTTTTGGTAAATTGTGCAATCCTACGTGAAAATGTTTATCCCCTTAGTTGTTGTTGCCTTTTTCATATGGCACCAAGTCCGAGGCTGAGTGGGTCTGTTATTAGGACGATGAAGCTCTCTAGACAGGAGTTGCTTTGTCAGGGAATGTATAGCTTGCTACCTGGGTATGTGCTTGACTGCACTTTCCACGAAAGGTTTACGTGTTGCAGACACAAAGGAGGCAGGATTCTGTGCCTAATATTTGGCAGTAGTCAAAGAAACATTTTCCTAAAGCAGTGGCTGAATACACCCCTGTCAGGGCATCAAACCTTGACATTATCCCTCACCCCAAGTCTTATTCTGTTCTTGTAGGGATGAGGATATTCTCTGATATTTTTGTCCATCCTCATATACAGAGTTACTTCAGTTTCACTAATGAGATCTCATTTCTAACATGTTAATTAAACAAACTACTAATTTCACCAGTGAAAAGCTATTTCTGATACACAGTATGCTAAAAAGCAAAGACTTTGCTGTTGATCAAGATATGAATAGTTGAATTTGGCGCCTGGGTGGCTCATTCAGTTAAATGTCTGACTTCAACTCAGGTCATGATCTCGTGGTTCATGTGTTTGAACCCTGCGTCAGGCTCTGTGCTGACAGCTCAGAGCCTGGAGCCTGCTTTGGATTCTGTATCTACCTCTCTCTCCCTCTCTCTCTCTCTCTCTCTCTGACCCACTCCCACTTGTGCTCTATGTTTCTCTTAAAAATAAATGAACATTAAGAAAAATATGAATAGTTGAAAGAGTATGGAAAGCTGAGATGCTTGGCCAGGTCTGCAATGTGACCCTTTCTTATGTAATACTAACCAATCCCAGGAATCTGAATTCTCAATTAGGGCCAGTGTCTGTAAAGTTAAAGCTTAAACTACAGATCTACACGTTGTCTCTTACTGTCTATCCTGAAACAGTAATTTGTGAATTTTGTATATTAATTAGTTAAATGCATTATGGAAATAGCAATGCCTGTCCTTGGTTAACTCCGTTGGCTTTATAGTCTCAACCCAGTGGTTACACGTATGCTTGTTGTTGTTTGTTTTAATTTGCTCTTCACCTCTACAGTACGGTTATTCTCTTTGCTTTACTTTAGGTTGATCATAAGCCTTAGCCAAATACACCTACAAGTAAGGAAAATATCATGAAGAGATGCTAGGGCATGTACATCTTGAGTGCATGCATCATAAATGCACTCAAAATATACATGGTTAACATGGTCAAACATGTTATTCTGAAATCCTAATGAGCAGTTTTCCAAGGTGTTTATAGGCCTCAAAGTGGACTCCTTTGTGAGACTTCCATTTTGCTCCCTGGCACTAGGTGTAGTTATGAGCCTTCTCATTCTGTCCAGACTCTCTTAATCTGCAGCTGGGAAGCCCTTCCTTTGCCAGAAGATCCCTTTTCTTCTTGGCAGGTTCATTCACTTTTTCATGGTTTTAGTCCCAAACAGTTTGCAGCCTGGAACCAAGAGAAGTCGGTTTCCTAGGTTTTTGGTTGTTGAAGCAAGGAAGCTGTAATTGTTCTGTGGCGCCCAAGTACAGCCTGTCCTTTGACTTTGCCACAAGTGTTTAAACAGATTTTAAAGGGACATCGTATTCAAATGTCTCAAAGATTCTAGGTCATGGAGCTCGCTGAATGTCCGGATTTTCTGATCTTATATTTCCTTGAAGATGCACGTGGAATCTCCACCACGAAAGAAAGATTTAGATTTTTCTATAGAAAATAAATTGAGATGTGCCTGGTTGGCTCAGTCACTTAAGAGTCCAACTCTTGATTTCAGTTCAGGTCATGATCTCATGGTTCATGAGACTGAGTTCTGCCTCAGGCTCTGTGCTGACAGCCTGGAATCAGCTTGGGATTCTCTATGCTAGCCCCTCCCCCATGTGCAGGCTCTCTCTTTTTCTCTCAGAATAGATAAATATAGTTTTTTGTTTTTTTAAGAAAAGAGCGGCACCTTGGTGGCTTAGTTGGTTGAGCGTCCGACTTCGGCTCAGGTCACGATCTCACGGTTCATGGGTTCAAGCCCTGAGTCGGGCTCTGTGCTGACAGCCAGCTCAGAGCCTGGAGGCTGCTTCCANTCTTTTTTTAATGCTTTTTATTTATTTCTGAGAGATAGAGACGGTGTGAGCAGGGGAGGGTCAGAGAGAGAGGGAGACACAGAATCTGAAGCAGGCTCCAGGCTCTGAGCTAGCTGTCAGCACAGAGCCCGACGCAGGGCTTGAACCCACGAACCGTGAGATCATGACCTGAGCCGAAGTCGGACGCTTAACTGACTGAGCCACCCAGGCGTCCCTTCTGCTCTAATCTTTATTATTTCTCTTCTTCTGTTGGCCTTGGGGTTTCTTTGCTGTTCTGCTTCTAGATCCTTTAGATGTGTCATTAGGTTTTGTATTTGAGATTTTTCTTGTTTCTTGAGATAGGCCTGAATTGTAGTGTATTTTCCTCTTAGGACTATCTTTGCTGCATCCCAAAGGATTTGGATTGTTGTGTTTTCATTTTTATTTGCTTCCATATATTTTTAAAATTTCTTCTTTAATGCCTGCTTGACCCATTCATTCTTCAGTAGGATGTTCTTTAACCTCCATGCATGTGGAGGTTTTCCAAATTTTTCTTGTGATTGAAAAGATTTCAAAGGTGATTTCAAGTTTTGTAGCATTGTGATCTGAAAATACGCATGGTATGATCTTAATTCTTTTATAGTTGTTGAGGGCTCTTTCGTGATCCAGTATGTGATCTATCTTGGAAAATGTCCTATGTACACTTGAGAAGAATGTGTATACTGCTGCTTTTGGATGAAAAGTTCTGAATATATCTGTCCAGTCCATCTGTTCCAATGTATCATTCAAGGCCATTGTTTCTTTATTGATTTTCTGCCTAAAAGATCTGTCCATTCGCTAGGTCCCCTGCAATTACTATACTCTTATTAATAAAATTGCTTATGTTTGTGATTGTTTTATATATTTGGAGTTATACCAAATTGGGGGCATAAACATTTATAATTGTTAGTTCTCCTTGAGGGACAGGGGCATAAACATTTATAATTGTTAGCTCTTCTTGAGGGATAGACTACGTAAGTATGATATAATGCCCTCTTCATCTCTTATTACAGCCTTTAGTTTAAAATCTAGTTGGTCTGATATAAGTAAGTCTACTCCAGCTTTCTTTTGACTTCCAGTAGCGTGATAGATGGTTTTCCATCCCCTCACTTTCAATCTGAAGATGTCCTCAAGTCTGAAATGAGTCTCTTGTAGACAGAATATAGATTGAATCCATTCTGATACCCCCTGTCTTTTAATTGGAGCATTTAGTCCATTTACATTCAGCATTATTATTGAAAGACAGGGATTTATCTTTAATTATCTGTAGGTTTCATGCTTGTGGTGATGTATCTGGTCCTTTGTAGCCTTTGTAGCATTAGACTCACAGAGTTCCCCTTAGGGTCTATTGTAGGGCTGGTTTAGTGGTCATGAACTCTTTCAGTTTTTGTTTGTCTGGTCAAGACTTTTATCTCTCCTTCTATTCTGAATGACAGCATTGCTCAATAACTTCTTGGCGCACATTTTTCCTATTCAGCGTATTCAATATTTCCTGCCACTCCCTTCTTGTCTGCCACATTTTGCTGGACAGGTCTGCTACTACCCTTATGTGTCTGCCCCTGTAGTTTAAGGTCTGTTTGTCCCTAGCTCCTTTCACTTATCTTTGTATTTTGCCAGTTTTAGTATGATATTCCATGGAGAAGACCTATTCCTATTAAATCTGAAGGGAGTTCTTTGTGCCTCTTTGACTTGGATTTCTGCTCCCTTCCACAGATTAGGGAAGTTCTCAGCTATAATTTATTCAAGTAAACCTTCTGCCCCTTTCTCTCTCTCTCTTTCTCTCCTTCTGGAACTCCTGTGGTATGGATATTATTACATTTCATTGAATCACTTCATTCTCTTATTCTCCCCTCGTGGTCTAGTATGTTCGTATCTCTCTTTTTCTCACCTTTATCATTTTCCATCCTTGCTCTTTCATACTTGCTCTCACTGCACCATCTCCTGGATGGCATACCATTACTTCTCAAAATGAAGACTGGTAGGGTGCTATATCATTGTTCTGATGCAGGCGTGGTCCACATCAAATGGGACTTCAGCTAGACTTTTACTGACAGATTAAATTCCATGATGAGGAGAGCTAGGGAGGTATGGTAGTGGAGTGAAGTTTGATTTAAGGAACATGGAGGGATGAATTGAGTGGGTGGATTAGAGTCATATAGAAAATTTTAAACGATAGGTTGAAGAGGTGGTATTTGTAGGTGTTAAAAACCCATAAAAGAAATTTGTGTTTTGCTTATTTTCTGCTAGTAGAGCTCTACTATGAAGGAAGAATTTTGAGATTACCATCATAGAATTGTGATATATTAAATCCTGAAGTGTGGCTAAAAATCTGGACTGACCAAATTTGTTGTTGTTTGTTTATATGAAGTTTTATAAAGTGCTTTCAACATACTTCGTTTTTTGGTAAATTGTGCAATCCTACGTGAAAATGTTTATCCCCTTAGTTGTTGTTGCCTTTTTCATATGGCACCAAGTCCGAGGCTGAGTGGGTCTGTTATTAGGACGATGAAGCTCTCTAGACAGGAGTTGCTTTGTCAGGGAATGTATAGCTTGCTACCTGGGTATGTGCTTGACTGCACTTTCCACGAAAGGTTTACGTGTTGCAGACACAAAGGAGGCAGGATTCTGTGCCTAATATTTGGCAGTAGTCAAAGAAACATTTTCCTAAAGCAGTGGCTGAATACACCCCTGTCAGGGCATCAAACCTTGACATTATCCCTCACCCCAAGTCTTATTCTGTTCTTGTAGGGATGAGGATATTCTCTGATATTTTTGTCCATCCTCATATACAGAGTTACTTCAGTTTCACTAATGAGATCTCATTTCTAACATGTTAATTAAACAAACTACTAATTTCACCAGTGAAAAGCTATTTCTGATACACAGTATGCTAAAAAGCAAAGACTTTGCTGTTGATCAAGATATGAATAGTTGAATTTGGCGCCTGGGTGGCTCATTCAGTTAAATGTCTGACTTCAACTCAGGTCATGATCTCGTGGTTCATGTGTTTGAACCCTGCGTCAGGCTCTGTGCTGACAGCTCAGAGCCTGGAGCCTGCTTTGGATTCTGTATCTACCTCTCTCTCCCTCTCTCTCTCTCTCTCTCTCTGACCCACTCCCACTTGTGCTCTATGTTTCTCTTAAAAATAAATGAACATTAAGAAAAATATGAATAGTTGAAAGAGTATGGAAAGCTGAGATGCTTGGCCAGGTCTGCAATGTGACCCTTTCTTATGTAATACTAACCAATCCCAGGAATCTGAATTCTCAATTAGGGCCAGTGTCTGTAAAGTTAAAGCTTAAACTACAGATCTACACGTTGTCTCTTACTGTCTATCCTGAAACAGTAATTTGTGAATTTTGTATATTAATTAGTTAAATGCATTATGGAAATAGCAATGCCTGTCCTTGGTTAACTCCGTTGGCTTTATAGTCTCAACCCAGTGGTTACACGTATGCTTGTTGTTGTTTGTTTTAATTTGCTCTTCACCTCTACAGTACGGTTATTCTCTTTGCTTTACTTTAGGTTGATCATAAGCCTTAGCCAAATACACCTACAAGTAAGGAAAATATCATGAAGAGATGCTAGGGCATGTACATCTTGAGTGCATGCATCATAAATGCACTCAAAATATACATGGTTAACATGGTCAAACATGTTATTCTGAAATCCTAATGAGCAGTTTTCCAAGGTGTTTATAGGCCTCAAAGTGGACTCCTTTGTGAGACTTCCATTTTGCTCCCTGGCACTAGGTGTAGTTATGAGCCTTCTCATTCTGTCCAGACTCTCTTAATCTGCAGCTGGGAAGCCCTTCCTTTGCCAGAAGATCCCTTTTCTTCTTGGCAGGTTCATTCACTTTTTCATGGTTTTAGTCCCAAACAGTTTGCAGCCTGGAACCAAGAGAAGTCGGTTTCCTAGGTTTTTGGTTGTTGAAGCAAGGAAGCTGTAATTGTTCTGTGGCGCCCAAGTACAGCCTGTCCTTTGACTTTGCCACAAGTGTTTAAACAGATTTTAAAGGGACATCGTATTCAAATGTCTCAAAGATTCTAGGTCATGGAGCTCGCTGAATGTCCGGATTTTCTGATCTTATATTTCCTTGAAGATGCACGTGGAATCTCCACCACGAAAGAAAGATTTAGATTTTTCTATAGAAAATAAATTGAGATGTGCCTGGTTGGCTCAGTCACTTAAGAGTCCAACTCTTGATTTCAGTTCAGGTCATGATCTCATGGTTCATGAGACTGAGTTCTGCCTCAGGCTCTGTGCTGACAGCCTGGAATCAGCTTGGGATTCTCTATGCTAGCCCCTCCCCCATGTGCAGGCTCTCTCTTTTTCTCTCAGAATAGATAAATATAGTTTTTTGTTTTTTTAAGAAAAGAGCGGCACCTTGGTGGCTTAGTTGGTTGAGCGTCCGACTTCGGCTCAGGTCACGATCTCACGGTTCATGGGTTCAAGCCCTGAGTCGGGCTCTGTGCTGACAGCCAGCTCAGAGCCTGGAGGCTGCTTCCAATTCTGTGTGTGTGTCTCTCTCTGACCCTCCCCTGCTCGCACTGCCTCTTTCTCTCTCTCTCTCTCTATCTCTCTCTCTCTCTCAGAAATAAATAAAACATTAAAAAAATAAAAAAATNTATATAATATATAATGTTATATATACATATATATGTATACACACACACACCTGCATATGTATATATAAGATAAAAATGATGTTGTAATGTAACAGTTTAAAAAACTTCATTTTTTTCATGACTCAATTAAAATGGCTTTACATTTTATTTTTTATTTTTATTTAAAAATTTTAAATACAGCAAGATCAACTTTACACCTGGGCTGCAGTCAGCCAACCCACTCACTCACTGGATTACACAGAAGGGCAGTTTCCCCGGCCAGCTCCACCTGTTTGGCCACCATCTACGCCTCCTGATGAAGAACCCAGGTCGAAGGATGCTGAAACAGGTAGGAGCCGGGAATAGCGCGTGTTCTAAAAGTGTGTGATGTAAAGTGCTGTGCAGTGCTTACTGGGTAGTAAGTCTTAAATGTCTCTTCTGTATTTCTTAGTTTATAATCTGCAACTAACTCAAATAAAATCACTGGGAGTCTTGTTAAGTTGAAAATTCTTATGCTCCACCTTCAAGGCTGCTGAGTTAGACTTCTAGGGAATAGCACACTGGAATTGTCCAGTTATTATTATGCGTATGAAAGTTCGCGAACTACAGCTTCAGGTGGCCACTGGTAGCCGCCACCTGAGGTTGAAACTCCACATCCTGTGTTGGGCTGAGAACATCAAAAGGAAATTTCTGTCTATTGCCTTCGAAGATGGTGACCACCTTACCTCTCCACTCTGACTCTCTTCCTTTATTGCTTTCCTTGTTGTTTTTCTCGATCCTTTTCTTACCTTAAGAGATAATGGGGCCATAGAGATATACGTTTCACCAAATCTAAATTTTAAGTAATCTTTTAAAAGCTGTACAGTGTTCAAATGTATGTTCTTTAAGATTTTTCTTTTCGGTTGTTTTTCTCTTTGCATCTTTTGTTGTCTTTTAGAGTATTTTGTTTCATTGGCTGGGAAGATAGAAAGATTAACATCAGCTTTATATGGAGCCTGAAAGTGGGAAAGCACCTTGTATTTGTTTTAGGAAATAAGAATTGCATTTGTGCAAAAATTGGTTGTTTAATTCCTTTCTAAAAATTTTTCGGTTTGGTATAATAAATTTCTGACTTCTCAGTGGACTGATCCATAAGTGGAGAGTAAACTGAAGGGCATCATTACTATTTAGAAACCTGTCTATCACCAAATTTTCCTAAAATAGTAGCATGAGTGTTAGAGTTAAAAAATTTAATCCCCCCCCCATTGGCTTATAGAGAAAAAGTCATTAAAACTCAATTTGGACTTGTAATAACAGAATATAACATATGAGCATGGAGCATCATTTACTGGTTTTGTAACCTTGCGCAAATTTCTTAATCCTGTACTCAGTTTCCTCACCTGTAAAATGTCAGTAAGAATAGCATCTACTACATAGGGCTGTTTTGAGGATTATATGAGTTAATGCATGTTAAAGTATGAATTGGCATCCAGAATGCTGCACTGGGCTTGGTATAAGTGTTTGCTATCGTTATTATAATTGTTGTCATTATTTCACATCATTATTTATTACTTCCTCATGAGTTCCCTTCAAAACCAATAATAACCCACAGTGTTAAGGATTTTATTCTAGCCTCCTTTCCAGAGGTTTGCAAAGTGAACTCAGTGTTTATAATCCTGTATTTATCCAAGTCTCTGGAGGGATGCACTTTATGTCTTTCTTCTTTCTATTGAAGCCCAGAATGGGGGGCCCATGCCCAACCTAGCATGACCTCTTTTTAATGTCTGATGCTTTTGAAACACTGCTTACTGTTCACTAGGTGGACTGTACTCCCTGAAATGAGCAACAATGAGAGATAGGAGGTAGGAAATGTCCCGTGTAGGGCTCTGAATTTCTTATAACACAGTACAGTTGATTGAAGGCCAAGGTAGAGTTCCTTAGTGCAAATATCTTCAGATATGAAGGGCTTCTAACATGATAGCACCTGAAAATAAAGCAATTACATAGGGGCGCCTGGGTGGCTCAGTTGGTTAAGCGTCCGACTTCGGCTCAGGTCATGATCTCACGGTCCATGGGGTTTGAGACCCGCATTGGGTTCTGTACTGACAGCTCAGAACCTGGAGCTGCTTCGGATTCTGTGTCTCCCTCTCTCTGCCCCTCCCCCGCTTGCACTCTGTCTCTCTCTGAAGAATAAATAAACATTAAAAAAAAAACCAAAAAGAAACACATAACTAAAAGTATAGATCCTGTTAAGTGCACTGTGTTATTCATGGTAAAAGTTACATTAATTACTTGGTAGGAAATAGCCAGGTGTAGATACAGTAGAACTGATTAGTTTCATTGAAAGTTCTCTTAACAGTTGTCCGTGTGTGGTTTCACATCATTATGAGTATAATATTTTCATTTTTTCTTCCCTAGTATGTCTTTCTCCACTTTTCTGAAACATTTATATTCTCTTCTAAAATTGTAAGGCACTTTCAAAAAGTTATGAAATATTTTATATTATTGATTTTGTATACCTGAGGACTAGATTGAAAGGTAGTGATAATCTAAATTTTAGTTTAGTAAAAGATGATAGTTGGAATTGATACTAGGAACTTTGTAACTTAGTTTTTTGTTTGTTGTTTGGTGTAGTTTATAAAATGCCAGAGCAAGTAATTATTAATATAATAACTTGTATCCTTTTAAAATATGCATTCTTGAAGAGGATGATGGAGGTAAGTAGAAAATAGTATCGTGTAGTGATTTGTGTTTCTCCAGTTGATCTCTTATAAACCGCATTCTTTTGTCCACATGATCTGATGGCACTTTTCTAAGCTTTCCCTGCTGTGACTCTGTGGGGTATTCTGATTCTGGGGGCCATTTATTCACTATTTGTAGTACACTTAATGGCTGGTTGCTCTACACTGTTGTACTGACATCATGGTGAAAGTCAGTATTTGCAACATGTCTCTCCTTTCACTTTTAGTTTAAAAGAATTCAGTGACTTTATTTTCCTTTTGAAGAAGACTTTCAGTTATATTTTAGAACACTGAAAACTTGTGGGATGCCTGGGTGGTTGAGTTGATTGAGCATCCTACCCTTGATCTCGGCTCAGGTCATGGTCTCACGGTTCACGAGATTGAGCTCCATGTAGGCCTCTGTGCTGACAGTGTGGAGCCTGCTTAGGATTCTCTCTCTCTCTCTCTCTCTCTCTCTCTCTCTCTCTCCCCTTTCTTTTTGTGTTCCTCCCCTACTTGTTTCTGTCTCTCTCAAAATAAATAAACTTAAAAAATTTGAAAACTTGTTTTTTGCCTTTTTTTTTTTTGCCTTGGGCTCTTTTTAATATTGATTAATAATTCATATGTCCAGCTAATTCAGGTTTCTGT
This sequence comes from Crocuta crocuta, assembly GCF_008692635.1. Taxonomy (NCBI): domain Eukaryota; kingdom Metazoa; phylum Chordata; class Mammalia; order Carnivora; family Hyaenidae; genus Crocuta; species Crocuta crocuta. Next base: position 2,860,003 of record NW_027529596.1, read on the forward strand.
TGCTGCCTCTTTTGCTTTTCTTATGCTTCTGACTCAATTTTTTTGTAATCCGTTCTGTGAGAGAGGTTTTCGTCTACCTTTCATATGTGGATGAAAGAATCAACCCTCCTATATATGAATTGGAGTTGCAGAGGTCAAGGTGAAGCCTTGACGTCTCTCCTCACCAGTGATATGGAGAAGGGCCATAGATTCTTGGCAATCTTTCGCAGTTGGCACTGTCTCCGCAGAAGAGCCTAAGGTGTGAAAATTGACCTTTTGAAATGTATAGAATGCCCCCTGGAAGGGTAAGCCTAGCTGGAAAGGAAATTGGGAAGCAGTGTACTTCCTAATTTGGTGACAGAAACACTGATAAGAAGGAAACCTTTCCATTTATCTTGTTTTGTCTTTCTCTTCTCTCTCTTCATTTCTCTTTACTTACATTATATAACACCTTCCCCACTCTCCATGGGTGTTTGCTCATTTGGAGTCCCACGATAATTTATTCATGTCTCTGTCATTCCTATTACTTATGTATTTTAATTTATCTGTTTATATATATTTATACTTTGTTGAAGACTCCCAGCATTTCAAGACCTTTGGGCACATGGTATATATTTAAATATTTAAGTCAATAAATTAAGATCTTTTGTTGAAAAAGATCTCAATAACTATCTACTTAGCATATTAATGCAAACACTTGAGAGAGTTTTGTTTGTGTGCTGAAACAGCCCATGGAAATCCAAGAGATGATTAACTTTAGTTTTCACATTTATGCAGAATAGGGGCAGGATGCCTAACTGTGTAGAGGGACTTGATCATTCTTATTACATCTGTGAAACACCGAGCCCCTTCTCTTTCTCTGACAGTGTGAAAGGCCACGTAGAGTAGTAATCGGGAAGGCAGCTTGGGGAACAGAAAATCCTGGAGGAAAATATGTGGAAGGAGATCTGGTAGAAGCATGGCATGGAATTTTTATATAGACATCCTAAAAATCATGTTTGCGTGTTAGCTGAAGGGATTGTAACCCACCCTTGTTCCAGAATAGATTTCAAGGTGCACAAAAGGAACACAAAGGGAAAGAACTCAAATTGGAAGGAATCTAGGATGGACCAATAAAATGAAGCTGAGGTCAGCTAGCACACCAATAAAATGAAGCTGAGGTCAGCTAGCACACCAATATACTTCAGAAGGACTTGCAGTTTCCAAAAATAGTTGGAAAACTTTCCTCAGGTTTAAAGTAGAGAGGGAAATGGGGACAATTCTAGAATCATGCTCTGTGTCCATGAAGTTAAAAGCAACAGTGTCTTTTCTAGCCTTCTATATAAAAAAGTAGTATTTCTGATGGTTCCTAAGAAGAGAGATTCTGTGTGATATAATGCAAATATAACATAATGCAAACAACTCATGCCCATGGGTAGTCTGAATGCTTTAATACACATTCACTTGGGAGTAACGCAGAAATTCTGAAAGAGACCCAGGGAGATTTGATAGTGTTCTTGTTCTCCGCTTCCCACTTGATCAAGGGATTAAAAAAAAACTTTTTCAACCAGAAAAGATTGAAAGATTGATCATGTCTCCTATAGATAATTCTTCATTTTCAAATTTATCTGTTGTAATATTGGCCTGCATTTCTCTCTTACATATGCAGGCTAAAGCTTCTGTGTCAAAATTCTTTGTTGGCATTGATGGGATATATCCATACCATGAGATAATCAAATAAGCAGAACATAAGGTCGGTCCCCGTTAGGAAAATTACATGTTCAACCCCATCTCCATTTGTGGAAGGACATGGTATACCAGAATTAAAAGCATCTACCATTTATTAGGCAGCTAATTATAAATTTTATTATTTAAGTTTGGTAAGTTCTCTCTCAATTAAATTGACTAGACTTGAATCAAATCGATGTATTAAAGAAATGGTATTTTAATAATTTTACATAAGTGCATTTTTACTTATGATATAAAACTCTTTAGAGACTGCTTAATTCCGTTTTAGAAGGCATACTTTATATGTTTTAAAGAGGTGATTTAATTTATTTTCCATTCATGGCAGAGAGGCATATCCTACTCATTTTCTTTCTCTCTACAAATGTCAAGCTCATCCAAGTATGCTCGTTATGCAAGTTGTATGCTTATTTTGTGATGATCAAGAGATCATTTCTGAAACACATTTGGAATGATGGGGATCCCAGAATTTTAGATTCTTTGTTATTTAGAACACTTAAAGTTTTGTCTTTAAGAGTGGAAGAGTTGGCAGTTTTACAGGTACCTTTGAGAGAGCTTTTACTGGGTTACCCTTTAAAAATAACCATCCTGGTTGGTGAATACGTAATGGGGACTGTCAGTTCCTGAGCTGAGGGGAAGGCAACCCCCAGAAGCCCTGGATGCTGAAAGAGGGGAGTGTTGGCAACGAGTGTCATAGGGATTTTGCACCAGAGGTGGCCAATCTAAGAATGTTAGAACTAAGTGGATTTCTTTTTTTTTTTTTTAATATTTTTTTTTAAATTTATTTCTAGGAGAGAGAGAGAGAGAGAGAGAGAGAGAGAGAGACAGCGCGAGCAGGGGAGGGTCAGAGAGAGAGAGGGAGACACAGACTCTGAAATTGGCTCCAGGCTCCGAGCTGGCAGTCAGCACAGAGCCCGACGCGGGGCTCAAACCCACGAACCGCGAGACCGTGACCTAAGCGAAAGTTGGACGCTTAACCGACTAAGCCACCCAGGCGCCCCAAACTAAGTGGATTTCTTAAATGCACCTGCCCGGTGACTAGCCCTGAGTAACTACCAGAAACCAGCCTACTCATCATTTGCTGCAAACATGCCATTTTCTTTTGCTCACCACTTTGTGTTGTCTCGCATGCTTCTCTTTATTCCCTCTTAACTATGCCTTCTTTGTTTTTTCTCTTTCTTATTTGCCTTCTCCTTAACTTTTATTTTTTTTCTGTTCTTTTTTATTTTGCCTTTGTTTTCCAATGCAGTTATTCTATTCACATCTTTTTCATCTTAAAATCTTGACATTCTAGAATGTTTATGCTTCAGTTTATGATTTGAAAGAGAGCGTTTTGCTATAACTTTCCCTTAGATGTTGTAACACGCTGATTCAAAGAAATAAGAAGTAGAGTGGAAGGGAGGACGTGGGAGAATGAATTCAATTCAGGTGTTTGTTTATTTATCGACTGACAAGTATAACTTTACTTTTTTAAAGAGATAATTTATTATCAAATTGGCTAACATACAGTGTATGCAGTGTGCTCTTGATTTTGGGGGTAGATTCCCATGTTCCCCGCTTGCATACGTACCACACCCATCTCAACAGAGGGAAACTGAAAGTGTGGAGGAGGAGGATTCAGGAAAATCACTGAGTTGTCTTTCTGGTTCATTTTTCTGGTGAACTGTCTGCATTCTTTACCATCAGAACCCAGAAATTCACTTTTTTGGGCAGGTCACCAGGTCTAGGGCTATAGGGGAAAAGCTAGGAAGCACTGCATGTGCAAAGAACTGTTGGTATTCTGCCAGGAGGTCCACTGAGCAAAATCTAAAAGTGTTTTTCATTGATACAAAGCCCCAGGACCTCATCTAGAGTTTGTTGAGTTTGGGGATTTGGAGATAACTAAAAACAAAAGTGTTCCAGCATTTGTATTTGCTTTATATTAACTGCTGGTTGGCTTTGGTGTTAGGATCCTTACTCAGAATTGGCGAACTCCAGTGTTAAGTTCGGAGTAGAGACTTGTCAAGATAAAATGAAGAATCCATTTTTTTTTTTTTTATTAGCTGAGCAAAATACAGTACTTGTCTGGGAAAATGCTTGCATTTTAAGGCCACTTGTTAATATTCTATTGCCGCAGTGACATCTGTTGGGGACTACTTCATGCTGTTCTCAATGATTTTTGTTTTCAAAGATGCGCTCTTAGCTGAGGTGAAGGAAGTAGCTAAAGGCAAAGTAATACCTATGTTGCCCCTTATACGACCCTTACTCCCCCTTTCCCAGGATACTCCCTTTCATGGTTTGATCATTCTTTTGATCACTCCCTCCATTCACTCCTACAATGACTGGGCAAATACTTGAAGCCCCTACTGTGTGCCGGGCAGTATTCTAGATGCTGGGGACAGTGGAGGGAAAATGACAAAAATCCCTGCCTTCACAGAGCTTATATTCTGGTAGAGTAAGAGAGATAATAATTAGGGAGCAGAGGGGCGCCTGGGTGGCTTAGTCGGGTAAGCGTCCGACTTTTGCTTAGGTCATGATCTCGCGGTTCATGGGTTTGAGCCCCGCCTCGGGCTCTGTCCTGACTGCCAGCTCAGAGCCTGGAGCCTATTTCAGAGTCTGTATCTCCCTCTCTCTCTCTGACCCTCCCCTGCTCATGCTGTCTTTCTCTCTCCTAGAAATAATAAATATTAAAAAAAATAATAATTAGGGAGCAGAAAAGTGAATTAGGTAGTAGATTATGTGATGTTCCATGTTCAGGAAGGTCAGAGGCAGGAATGAGAAGCGCTAGCAGTGGCTTGGATCACCGCTTTACAGAGGTTGCTAGGCAGCCTGAAACAAGGGAAAGAGCAAGTCAGGAGGGGCATGCAGATATCCCACCAGAGCCAGGCCCTGTGAGGACGGCAGCGTGTATGAGCGGCGAGAAGGCTCCTGCGGCCACAAGAGCAGGCAGGGAAAGGCAGAGGTGGCCAGAAGCTGTGGACAAGTGAAAGAAGGACAATGGTCTGTACAGAGACTGTGCTTTAATTTCAGTGAAATGGAAACTTTCAATGTAGTTTAACAATATGTCATAAAATTTAATAATAAGCACCTTGTTATTTTTCTATAGCATTGTCACACGTATCACCTAGAATGCTGCTAGATTAGGGATGTCTAAATTATCCTCAAGAGTGACTGCTGTGTCTTGTCAGGACTTGGTCTGCGTGCCAGTTGGGACAGGAGACAAACTCTAGTCTTCCAGCTTCCCACCAGTTGCTTATATTATGTGCCTCTGGTTTTTCAGCTGGAAATTGCAGATGATGGACACGATGAGTTGTTTTCAGACTCTACTTCGTGGAGCACTGGGGATTTCTCAAGTCCCCTTGTTTTTATTTTTTGTTTTACAATGTCCATGCAAAGTTCACTTAGAAGAAATTGTCCCTTAGCTCAAAAAATAATCCTGGAATTTGTTATCCCTTAGGTTTTCCAGCATGAATTTACAGTCTCATAGACTCTTAAATGACAAATAAAGGAACAAACAAAATCCTTTCAGAATCCTTTATTACTTGACGGTAGTACTCATGATCTCTTATTGAAAATTAGAAGGCAGGGGCACCTTGGTGGCCCAGTGGGTTTGAGTGTCCAACTCTTGATTTCAGCTCAGGTCAGGTAATGATCCCAGGGTCATGGGGTTGAGCCCCGTATTGGGATCCGAACTGAATGTGGAGCCTTCTTAGGACCGCTCTCTGTCTCTCTCTCTCTGTCTCTCTCTCTGTCTGTCTGTCTCTCTCCATCTGTCCTTCTCCCTCACTCGTGTGTGCTCTCTCTCTCTAAAATAAAAAAAAGGAAATTAGAAGGAAAGTTGTCAATAGATAAGACAATTGAATCCCATCCTTCAAGATTGGTGAGTTCTAGTATTGTACAGACTTTAGCTAAGTAAATAGTATACATGAATGTTTCAACACATACTTCCTAGCACAAAATAGACACTAGCCATTGAGAAGAATAATTATGATTAGTGTGCCAAAAAGGGCATGAGGCTATTGTAATTTAAAAAATCATGACGTGAGTGTTAGTCATTATGTGTGTTATATATACTGAAAGGTAGTCATGTCTTCATAATACAGAAGTATAATTGGAAGATAAACTGAATGTTTTTGGTACCTCTGGTTAAAGCTGTGTTTTAGCTAGTTTTGTTTTCTGATTGAGAAAGTGGGAAAACTTCTTTAAGATACTGACTCTTTTTCTTTTCCAAACCAGAATCTCAGTCTGCTGTTTTGGAAACTCCAAGAAAAGGTTCAGATGCTGTTCAACAGGTAAGATCTTTTATTTTTTAATTTATTGATTGAAATTTAAGTTAGGTAACATTACAATGTAGTGTTGGTTTCAGAATTAGAACCCAGTGATTCATCACTTACATGAACACCCACTGCTCATACCCAACAAGTGCCCTTCTTAATACCCATCACCCATTTAGCCCATTCCCCACCCCCAACTACCCTCAGTTTGTTATCTGTATTTAAGAGTCTCTTACTGTTTGCCTCACTCTCTGTTTTATCTTATTTTTCTTTCCTTTCCCCTATGTTTGCTTTGCTTCTTAAAGTCCACATATGAGTGGAATGATGTGCTATTTGTCTTTGTTTAGCTTACTTTGCTGAGCATAATACCCTCTAGTTCCACCGATGTTGTTGCAAATGGCAAGATTTCATTCTTTTTGGATCACTGAGTAATAGTCCACTGTGTGTGTGTGTGTGTGTGTGTGTGTGTACGTGTGTACCACATCTTCTTTATCCATCCATCAGTCGATGGGCATTTGGGCTCTCTCCATAATTTGGCTATTGTTGATAGTGCTGCTATAAACATTGGGATGCATGTGCCTTTTTGAATCAGCATTTTTGTATCCTTTGGATAAATACCTAGTAGTGCAGTTGCTGGGCCATAGGGTAGTTCTATTTTTAATATTTTGAGGAACCTCCATACTGTTTTCCAGAGTGGCTGCACCAGTTTGCATTCCCACCAAGAGTGCAAAAGCATTCCCCTTTCTTCACATCGTCGCCAACATCTGTTGTTGCCTAAGTGGTTAATGTTAGCCATTCTGACAGGAGTGAGGTGGTATCTCATTGTGGTTTTGATTTGTATTTCCCTGATGTTGAGTGATGTTGAGCATCTTCTCATGTGTCTGTTAGCCATCTGGAGATCTTCTTTGGAAAAGTGTTTAATTCACGTCTTTTGCTGGTTTCTTCACTGGATTATTTGTTTTTTTGGGTGTTGAGTTTGATAAGTTCTTTTTTTTTTTTAAAAATTTTTTTAATGTTTTATTTATTTCTAGGAGAGAGAGAGACAGCGTGAGCAGGGGAGGGTCAGAGAGAGAGGGAGTCACAGACTGAAACAGGCTCCAGGCTCTGAGCTGGCAGTCAGCACAGAGCCCGACGCAGGGCTCGAACCCATGAACCGCGAGATCATGACCTGAGCGAAAGTCGGACGCTTAACCGACTAAGCCACCCAGGCGCCCCGAGTTTGATAAGTTCTTTATAAATTTTGGATACTAACCCTTTATTCGATACGTTATTTGCAAATATCTTCCCTCATTCCGTTGGTTGCCTTTTAGTTTTGTTGATGGCTTCCTTTGCTGTGCAGAAGAAGCTTTTTATCTTGATGAGGTCCCCAATAGGTTATGTTTGCTTTTGTTTCCCTTGCCTCCAGAATCATGTCTAGTAGGAAGTTACTGCAGCCAAGGTCAAAGAGACTTCTGTCTGTTTTCTCCTGTAGGATTTTGATGGTTTCCTGTCTCCCATTTAGGTCTTTCATCCATTTTGAGTTTATTTTTGTGTATGGTGTAAGAAAGTGTCCAGTTCATTCTTTTGCGTATTCCTGGCCAGTTCTCCCAGCACCATTTGTTGAAGAGACTGTCTTTAGTCTATTGGATACTCTTTCTTGTAGCTGGCCGTATGTTTGTGGGTCCCTTTCTGGCTTCTCTGTTTTGTTCCCTTTATTTATATGAGGTAAGAAGATCGTATTAGGATGTTGAATCCTACTCCCTTTCTTTCTTACTTTCTCTCTTACTTGTCTTAAAATTGTGACAGTCTCTGATTTTTTTTTCATCTGTCAGCTAGCTGAGGCTATCCTTACTTCTCTAAGTCTTCAGGGAAATCTAGTCATGTGGAAGGGGATGTTGTCTCCCATTTAGGCTTTGAAAAGAAAATCAACCTTGAAGTGGAACTGAGCACAAGCTTTTTAGAAGCTGCATCATTGTATATGTAGCCAAAGAGTTGGGCCTGACAGCAGCTTGGTCCAGGAGGACAAAGTTGCCGTTCCAGATGTGACATGGAGATTTGCTTGGCTGAACTAATAGTCACATGGATGAGGGTTTGAAGAAAATGCCAGAGGTTTTCTAAAAGTAAATCATATTCTTACGTTACTTTGGTGGATGAAATATTAGTTAGTGTCTGTTTAATTCCCACAGAAACCTTTTTGCTTTTCCTAAAGAAGCCACATTTTATGTTTTTTTCTTTTTCTTTTTTTTTTTAATTTTTTTAATGTTTTATTTAATTCTAGGAGAGAGAGAGACAGCATGAGCAGGGGAGGGTCAGACAGAGAGGGAGTCACAGACTCTGAAACAGGCTCCAGGCTCTGAGCTGGCAGTCAGCACAGAGCCCGACGCGGGGCTCGAACCCGCGAACCGCGAGATCATGACCTAAGCGAAAGTCGGACGCTTAACCGACTAAGCCACCCAGGCGCCCCTGTTTTTTTCTTTTTAAATAAAAATACTACTAAAGAAAAAAAGACTGCACGAAAGGAAACACATAGAATAGTAATTGTACATAGCAATTGCTCTTTTGGATACAAAACCATTTTTAAAAAATGTGTTTGTACTTTCTTCCAACTAGTCTTTTGAAAATAACAGAACTAGAAATGATCAGTAAGAAGACTGTGTCCCAGCACGGTCTAGTGGAGGCTTAGAAGATTCTCATCCGTTCAAGGCCCAGCTCTGTTTCTGGTTAGTGTGTAGCCCATACTAGGCTTTCTGGGACATGATGTTTTTCTCTGTCAAGTTAAAGAACTTGATGATTTTTAAGAACTTTTCCAACTTAAAACTGACATCGCTTTGAAAAAGCAGCATCCTGCCTCTTCCATGAAAGTTGTGCTCCCTCTGGAGGAGAAGTGAGGCTATAACACTGGTCAAGTACTACAACTTATTCATGCTTTAAAATTTTACAGCTATGAAGTTATTACAATATTATTGAGACCTACACTGTCCTTTTCATTCCTGTGACTTATTTATTTTATTATTTACTTTATTTGTACCTCTTAGTCCCCTTCACCTATTTTGCCTATCTGAAACTAACTATATACTTCGATTAAACAGTTATAATTAAAAAATGTAGCTACATTGGCCTTTGTCGTAAGCATAAGAATATTCTTTTTAAAAAATTTTTTTAATGTTATTTAATTTTGAAAGAGAGAGAGAGAGAGAGAGAGAGCATGAGCCAGGGAGGGGCAGAGAGATAGGGAGACACAGACTCTGAAGCAGGCTCCAGGCTCTCAGATGTCAGCACAGAACCCGACATGGGGCTTGAACTCACAGATTGTAAGATCATGACCTAAGCTGAAGCCGGACTCTTAACTGACTGAGCCACCCAGGCGTCCCAAGAGGAACGATAGTCTTAAGGATAGTGTCATAGGGGCGCCTGAGTGACTCAGTTGGTTAGGCGTCTGATTTCAGCTCAGGTCATGATCTCACGGTTTGTGGTTCGAGCCCCACGTCGGGCTCTGTGCTGACTGCCAGCTCAGAGCCTGGAGCCTATTTCGGGTTCTGTGTCTCCCTCTCTCTCTGACCCTCTCCTGCTTGCGCTGTCTTCTCTCTCTCTCAGAAATAAATAAAACATTTAAAAAAATTTAAAGAAAAAGGATAGTGTCATAAAACATATTTTCTCAGCTTTTTGTCAGAGCAGAGACCTACACAAGGCCAGGGCACTTGGAGAGAGATGGTGTTCTGAGCTGATGGTTCTTTAATAAACTGTAATGATTTGCCAGCAGTGATTGAGATGAAGAAAGATAAAAAGAGGCAAAGAGAAGTAAATTCAGAAGTAATTAAGAAAAATAGTGCTCTGAAAATATCCTCTCTCTCTTTTTTTTAGGCATGATTAAATTATAATCTGAAATAATATATTAGATTTTTCTAAATTTTTATTTCCAGGGCATATGGTACTGAATTTTTATTGTATATGATAATGCCAAAGAAAGCCTCAACAAAACATAATTTATACTATAAAAATGATAAACATGCAACATTGCTCTGTGTATTAAGATTCATAATGTCAATTCATGTGTGTAAAATTATAGTGATTCTTCTATTTTTCTTGAGCTATGAACCATGGTAAAATATATTATAAGAGGAAACCCAGTACGCTGAGTGATTTACAAATGCCTGATGTTGCAGCTTTGGAAATTCAGTGGTGAAATAGATTGATTTAAATTTCATATCTTCTTTCCTTATTGCCAGTGAACTCTCTAGAAGCCAGAAAATCCAATAAATTAATTGAGAGGAAAGAGTATTTGGAAGAAACTGAGGTTAATTCCTCAACAATGATTGCTTACTTTCTTTGTCATAAGTTTACTTATGGACCAGTTCTTTTCTTAGATGATATGTATATGTTTCATAAGTGCTTAAAGTAACTGGTCATCAAAACGATATAAGAAACTAGAATTAATAACCAGTCTACTATGCACATACACTTTTACTGCATTATCTTATGCAATTCTTACAATAGTCCTTTAAAGTAACTAGTATCATTCATTTAGCTGATAGAGAAAAAAGATGTTTACAGGAGAGTCACAAAACTGATAAAGGGTTAAATACCAGGATTTGAATATAGGTCTGTCTGATTTTATAGCTCATGTTTGCTACACTATGATACAAATTGTACTTTTACATGAGCAATTGTCCTATGGCTATTTAATACCATTTGTGCCAAAAACATGACATTGTTAGAGGAGAAGTTTATTTTAGGTTATTCTATTATATTTAAACTATTTCATTTATAAGAGTCAAATATCAAGATATGTTTCATAAGCACACAGAGAGACTCAGTCGTTTACCTATACAGTCTTAAGTTTCAGTATAACTTTGGTGTGCCAAATTGTGCCACTTTTCTTTTTGCTAACGTTAGTGTTTCACTACTCTTATTTTAAAAAATTTTTAAGAACATTTATTTATTTTGAGAAAAAGAGAGAGCGTGAGCAAAGGAGAGGCAGAGAGAGGGAGAGAGGATCCCAAGCAGGCTCCACACTATCGGCACAGAACCTGATGCTGGGCTCAGTCCCATGAACCAAGAGATCATGACCTGAGCCGAAATCCAGAGTTGGACACTCAACTGACCGAGCCACCCAGGCGCCCCAGTGTTTCACTGTTCTTAAAACAACAACAAAGCGACAAACCAAAACAAACAAACAACTACAACAACAACAACAACAAACCTTATTATTTTCATGTAAAGCACCTTGCTCTTTTCTTCTTTAGTCACTAGATGGCAGTTCTGTATCTCTGTATATTACCAGGGCTAAAGGAAATGAGAGGTTTTAAGCCAGTTTGCTCTGTATAAATGATGATCCGAAGAGGTTTTCTGGTCCATCCCAGGCCGCCTGCTTTATTCTGTGGTTATAACGCACGATCACTAGGACTGCTTAGTCAGAGGCATGGAGGAGGGCTGGAAAGCACCCTCTAAGTCTTTCTTCAGATGTGAGTTCAGGCACCTGTTCTCTCAATCTGCGCACGCTGGAATTTATTGAATGAGTTTTGACTTTTACTCTCTCCCTGTAGTTAATAATTCTGAGAGCTCCATATCCCTAAAAAAAAAACACATGACGCATAAAGCCTTTTCTTAGCTAAAAGGAGGTGAAGGCTGTGGTGTTGCCAGAGAGTCTGATGCTTAAAGCAAGTACAGCTGGCACTCGTGAAAAAAATAAAAAAATAAAACAAAAGAACTGTAGCTTCCTCCCTGAGTGCTTTTATTGATGGCCCTATGGAATTAGAACGTTTTCCAATAAAGCTATGTTCTTTAGGACCTCATTCATTGATAGTTATTTTTAAGTGCTATGCTCCGAAAATCTGTGTCTAAAGAATTATTTCATAAAACTGAAATAGGACTGTTTTTCAATTTTGTTTTATGTTCTTTGGTATTTGAAATACTGTTTAAACTGTAACCCCTTTTATATTCTACAATATACAATCATAATCTCTACAAAATGCTCCTATATGAAAGATTAGTTTATACTCAAACTGGTCACCACCCAAGTTTTGACTTATTTTTTCCTTTTGAAATTACAGTCGACCCTTGAACTACATGGGTTTGAACTGTGCAGGTTCATTTGTACGTGGATTTTGTTCCCATAAATAGAGTACTGTAACTGTATTTTCTCTCCCTTATGATCTTCCTAATAATATTTTGTTTTTTTCTATGTTGCTTTATTGTAAGAATGTAGTATACAATGCGTAGAATGTACAGAATAGGTGTCAATTCACTGTTTATGTTGTCACTAAGGCTTCCAGTCAACAGGTGGTTAATTTTGGGGGAGTCAAAGTAATGCACGGAGTTTTGACTACGCGGGGGTTTGGTGCCTCTAACTCTGCTGCTGTTCGAGGGTCACCTGAACATATAAAATTGTGTTTTGAAGCATCTTCCTGAAACTCCTCACATCTTTCTAATATAAATGGACTAGTTTAAAAATAAGATAAAATAAAATTTGACCTTTAAAAATTCTAGCTTTGGGTAATATCAGGCAATTGAAAGTTGAGTCTCTCTACTCATTAAAAAGTTCATCAATTGTGAATAGCCATGTCTCTTTCAAAGTCTTGGAAAATAAAAAGAAATTAAACAGTATCAGCACTCTCTTACCCAACCTCTCATGTTGTATAGTTCATATGCAAACAAATTCTAAAAGGTCAGAAAAATGCTATGACTTGAGGAAACTAGCAAAATCCTATCTCAGTGCAGTTTCAATTCTTTTGAAATTGGATTAAAACTCTTCTCTTAGGTTCTTGCTCTGATCGGTGTCCCTTGGTCTCCACAATGCCTAATTTGATTGCAAGCTTATTTGAGGAGTTAGAAATTCTTTTCCATTGGTTCTTCTTAAAGTATCTGTTATAGTGCTCTTCTACCATAACCACTCAGTACAATTTATTATTAGTTTCAGAAACATCTTTATTTGGGAAAAAATCAAGGAAAAAGATGTGAGTAATGTGAGGCAGCCTACTTGATGGTGCTTGAGGGATTACTCACATGTATCTTGGCTAGAGATGTTTAGAGAGTAAAAGAAGCATTGGTCAGATCAAAAGAAAGGTGTGGGGTGAATATGATTCTGAAAGGATAATGATGGAGACTTATAAAAACAAGGAGCCACTTGAATTTTGTTGGAATGTATTACACATATCAAAGGGCTGGAAACATTGTTTAATGTAAGTTCCTTCTAAACTCCAAGGCAAAAAGTAATAGGAATTTCTATGGTTATTATCAATCCACAAAATGACAGTTTACAAGACAAGTAAACAACTAAAATATACAACAGAGTAAGAAAAATAGGAGTTAAAGGAGAGAGAGGGAGAGAGAGAGAGAGAGAGAGAGAGAGAGAGAGATGGTCTTCTAATCATCTGTGATGATAATTCTTTGGTGCTTAACAAACACTTTGACCCATGAGCCAGGGGAGCGGCCAGGTGGCAAGTGGCTGGCATTGGAGGGGATGCAAGACTGCCTGGTGGGGAGGCACTGACCTTGAAAATGGGTAACATTTGGGCAAGGTCTTTACCCTAATATGTTAAAGGGAAGAGGGTTTTTTCTGGAAATTATATTTTCATTTTGTGGAAACTCCCAACTAGCTCAGAGAAAAATTTTGACATTTTAACTTTAGAAATAAAAGCAGAAATGGTTCTGTTAATTTTAAGAATGAAAAGCAGACAGCATCTGGAAAACGGTTAAAATGTGACATGAGAATGTGAGGAAAGAATTAGATATCACGCTTTGTTTTCACTTTTCTCTAGGGCAGTAGGGCTTGGAGGTGAAATGAAGTTATGTTTTTGCTTTCATTTCATTTGCTTAGATGGTAGAAAGCTCGTTTGTGTTGGACAACATTGTTGATTTCCTATGGAGAATGGCAAATAGGTGTAGCAGCTGATCTAAAAGAATAGCTGAGCCCATAAAGTTCTTAGCTTATCAAGATTGCTTATCCTTTATTGGACATCTGTCGAAGTACTGTGTGCAAGGTATTTGTGGCAGGTATTGAAGGAAATATAAACAATTATAAGGTCCCAGGCTCTTGCATATACATGAAATGATTTGCAAGATGTAATATGATTCTGCCGAGGTGTTTAGTATATATTGCATTACAGAACCAAAAAAAAAAAAGGAATACTGTTGAGAAATTGTAATTAAGGACAGCTTCTTAGGAAGGGTGAAACTTAGATTAAATCCTGAAAGTGATAGTTTTTGGACAGGTGAAGGGAAGGAGAGTAAGAATTTCAGATGAGAAAAGAGAATAAAGGCACAAAAGGGAAAGTGAACGCGGCATTTTGTCAGGGGACGGGGGATTTCGGGGAGGACATGGCCGGCGCCTGGTCCTGGTGGCCAGGTGATGTAAGAAGGGACCTAGTATATTCCTCTAGCAACCAGCTTTGCTTTCCACCCTCTTGGCGTCTTTTGCCAGAGTCCAGCCTTATCTAGATTGTTGTGATAGCCTCCCGCAGGGTTCTGTACTTCCACTCGTAATCCCTTTTAATCTTTCCTCCACAAGGCCTTGAGTTATCTTTCTAAAAGCCAAATTTACTTAGGTCTGATATCTGGTGACACTCATTCAGTGACTGCTCCTAGCATCTGAGGGAAAAAATCAGCTCTGTAGTTTGCATCACAGGCTTTTACTTGCCATTCTCTGTCTTCAGCCTTACCACCCACTATTTCCTACATTTGGTTTGTTCCAGCCTTAAAAAATATCCTAGTTTTCTGAAAAATAGCTTAGTTTAGGATCCTTCATAGCTGTCTTTTTATATATGTTTCTTTTGTACTCCTAACCTCCCCTGCCTTTAAAATCTACTTGATCCCTATTTCTTAATCTAAACTCACATTAAATTTTACTTCCACTTACACACTTTCCTAGACTTAAATCTAGAGAGTCATTTTGGCATCCCTATTCTGGGACCCGTACGCCTATCTTATTTTGCCTTAACAGTTGCATGTCTCATAGACAGTTGAGCTCCTGAAAGCTAAGACTGTTCTTATGTTATTTGCCGTTCTTGCATCTAACATAGCACCTGACATTTTTTAGGAGCTCAGAAGATATTGGATGAATGGCTAATTACTGGGAGACCACACTGACTAGAGCAGAGCGTGCTTATTGGGGAATGGTAGAAAATTTGCCTCTCTTCATACGTGGTGGTTGAAGATGTGGGCTTTGGATCAGTTTCCCTGGGCACAAATGCCGGTTATTCTTTTAACTTGCAGACATAAGCAAAGTATTTTACTCTCTGTGCCTTAGTTCCCTCATCTATAGACTTCTGTCTTATAGCGGTTTTTTGACATTTAGATGCATTAATTTATGTGCTCTTGGCAGTCAAAATATTAGCTGTTATTTTTTTGGTCATTATTGTTGTTCTATCAGGTTTTGATACATTCTTCATGGATTCTGTTTTTGCAGAAGACATATCTGCAATATTTGTAGCCCTAACATCAGTACTCACAGGGCTTTCATGTTCCACGTGTGGACGCGCATAAAGTGGTGAACAAGCTGAGTCACCCTGCACACACTGGCCCCGCCGAGGTGGAATAAGGCGATAGATACTCTGCCTTCTTGTTTTAGCTTATGCTGTGAACAAGTGTCCTTTTTGCAATCTATTTAGTGTCATGTTTTTTGCCTCTTTGTGTTTTTTGTTGATATTGCTGTTTAAAATGTGCCCCCCCCCCCCCCCCCCCCCTCGTGG
>NW_027529596.1:2875970-2881441 GCF_008692635.1 Crocuta crocuta
ATTGTCCCCCCCCCCCCCCCTCCCTGGGGCGCAGTGCTGCGGTGCTGTCTGGGGTGCCCAAACACAAGGAGGCTGTGCCCTGCCTCTCAGAGCCAAGAGGAAGGACCAGTTATCACACTCTCAGTGCATCACTGTTGTCAGGGCGGGAGAATCCGAACTAAGGTGTTGATCTGGTAAAAGGATTTGGTAACCATAGCTCGGGTATAAATTGACTGTAGTTCTCAAAGTGTGATCCCCGGACCAGCAGCGTCAGCGTTACCTGGGAACTGGTTAGAAATGCAGGCTCCCAGGCCCTGCTCCAGACTTACCGAGTTTGAGGCTCTGCGGGTGGGGACTAGCAATTTGTGTTTCGGCAAGTCTTCCATGTGATTCTGGCACAGATTATGAGCCAAAGGCTTGGAAAAGTGATTGAGAGAAATTACTGTGCCTAGATATTTCTTTGGAAAATAAATGGATTTTAAGTTTAAGGAAAATGCCAGGTGATCAAAAAGCAATGATAGCTAAGCAATCACGATGTGGAAGTGAAGTATTGATGGGAGAGAAGAACTTTGCAATGATCAGTATAGAGATGAAGACTAACGATGTAAAACTCGATGAGCTCTCCTAGCATATATAGAGAGGATAGTGGGTTAAGAACTAAGTCTTGGGAGTAAGTGTAGGTTTGGTACCCTACTCCCCCCAAAAAGCCAAAGGAGGAAACAGAGAAAAAGACATGGAAGGGAGAGAGTATTAACTTATAGACAATAAGAACAGGAGGGTTTACTGGCAGAGCAGTTTCAGGAGAGCTACAGGGGTGAAAGGCAGCTCTACCGCTCTGGCTAACCTTCTTAATCCGTCTCATTCAATTCCCTCCATGCTCTGGGTTTTTTTTTTTTTTAATGAAGTCTTTAACATTAGAGATTAGTTGGGTTAAGGAAGGAAAGTGGTGAGGAGGTGGAACTTCCTCACTTTATATCCACAGATCATTAATGAAAATGAAACTAGAACACGGGGCGCCTGGGTGGCTTAGTCGGTTAAGCGTCCGACTTTCGCTTAGGTCATGATCTCGCGGTTCGTGGGTTTGAGCCCCGCGCCGGGCTCTGTGCTGACTGCCAGCTCAGAGCCTGGAGCCTGTTTCAGTCTGTGACTCCCTCTCTCTCTGACCCTCCCCTGATCACGCTGTCTCTCTCTCTCTCTCCTAGAAATAAATAAAAATATTAAAAAAAAAAAAAAAGAAAGAAACCAGAACAAAATAGTGTTTTTCCTTCTTGTGCTGTTTGGAACTATGATAGATTATGATCCCGAAGGTTGCCCCAACTGTAGCTCAAATAACTGCAGAGAAAATTCAGAAGATGTAGGGGAACCAAAAAAGCAGGTTCTCTTTGCTGTTTCTTTCTCATTTTTCCGGACCCTCTTTTCCAACACTTTTATTACTTCTACTTCCGTTATTCACTAATGATGTTGACTTTAACCTTCTCATCGATCAAATTGTTATCAACTACTGCAATGAAGAGATGTTAAAAGGAATACAGCCAATCATAAGTTTTAACACATTCCCCTCCCCTCTACTTCACATTTCTCATCTATGCAATGAAGGGATTGGAATAATTTGTCGTATCCATTCCAGTTCAACCATATTAGAATTTCAGTAGTTCATCTGTTTCACTCTAAGGATTCCAGAGGTGCCATTTTAGCTTTCTGTGTGTGAAGCTCTTCTTTCCCGTGATATGTTCTGCTTTAAGAAGACCTAGGTAAGTTATTTTCTGCTTACCATGTGTTCTGATATTCCCTCCTTTCTTGAAATTCCTTTCCAAACTTATAAGTGATGGTACTTGATTTTTGTGCGTAATCTTATCTTATAAAATCTGGACTTCTTTTCCTGTAGAATCATGTATAGCACGTATTGGCTTATTGTAAATCCGAAATGCCATTGGTTTGTTCAAAAACCTTAGAATGTTGTTTAGAATTTAAATCATGACGGAGAATTTATATGCTTTTGAGAAGAGTAGGATTTATATTTTACAGATGTCTATAGGTATCCCAACTTGCCAGTAACATGGCCTTAGAATTTAGCAGACCTTGAAAATCTGAATGACAGAAAATAAATTAACATATCTCATATTAACATTTACAAAAAATTATCACAGTGTTAACTTACCAATATCTGTTTTTATATTCTAGGCTATTAAAGTATCTTGCTTACATTATAAACATCACAAACTTTCAAAGACAAAGCAAATTAACTTTTCAGCAAACGCTTTACTTGAGTGTATCTTGGCTTCCTTTTTGACAGTTTTAGCCTTAATGTTACATTAATGTTTCTTTTTCTGGGAATCATAATCTTGTAATCGGAAAAAGTTTTTGGTGAGCATTTTATTTTTTAATGGAAACTTGTATTTTGTGATATGCAAGTGTTCAAACAATTTATAAGAACTAAGCATCACCACCCACATATAAGATTATACAGGAATGGAAGAATTTTGGCTAATGTATTGTATAAAATCGTTCGGCCAAAGTGGGTGGCAGACTTCACCACTTAAAATGATTTAGGGGATTGAAGTAATATTTTAAAACACAAACTATCTCAACACTGGTAATATATAAAGTATATTGCATACTGTGTTGAATAACTAAAATAGACTTGTTATCTTTCCTCCATTTATAAGGATGTGCCCATTATTTGGATTCTGTGAAAAATGATAAAGACCACTTGTTTTCTATTCACCTTTTAAAAATTTGTTAATTTTAATTTTTAATAGAACACTTAGCATTGGGAAACGGTCACACAATTACTGGAAATGCTGTCTTTTTGAAAAGTGTAGAAGTCTAAAGATAATAGAAAGTACATTTTACCACTGTCAGATCCTTTGAGGATCTGACAGGCCTCCATCTATCTGTACCCTGAAGAGACAGAAGAGACAGAAGATTAAGTACCAGGCACAAGACACAAGGGAACAGGCCTTCAACTTGAGGATGTTCCATGGACCACAGAGTGCCTGGCTCTTAGAGATTAGATCTGAACTTTGTGGGTGGGCTCTGAAAGGATTTTTGCTTAAATAACCAGATAGTAGACAGCATCTTTTTCTTGATAACAACTCTTATTTACCATTTATACATTTCTTTATAAATCTTAAAAAAAATATAACCCAAATAGAAACCAACTCTTACTGCCGACAGGCACCACAGCCTTCTCTAGATAGCTCTATGGAGAATTGGTCGTCTCTGAGAGCCCACCAGCCCTTGACTGATAGTCCTGGATTAGGAAGGCCAGATAAGATTCTTTGAAGAATCTTAGCTGAATTCAGAGCCCAAAATCTTACATACATTTGGCTACTCTGTAAGTATAGATGGCTGGCCTTATTTTATAGGTTAATCAGTTAAGTTTGAGATGAGCTTAATCGCTGTTTCCTGGAATGGAATCGGAGGATTGTGACATTGATTTGGGCTGGGATTTTGCAGGTTAAGATAGGGTCGTAGAGGGGAATCAGGATTTTAGCAACTTGGTTTTTCGTTCTCTCTACATTGGGAATAATAGAAGAAGCAGATGGTCCCTCAGTACAACTTCTTTCCATGTTCTCCATTGGTAGTAATGATCTGTACAGAACAGTTGTCTACACGAATGTCAGCCTTTGTGCAGTCTGTTTGCGCTCATCTTCACGAATTCCTTGACTTCACCACCTTCTTCGTACTGCAAGCCTAGCATTGCCGCATTTACTGTAAAGTCAGTTTTGGAGATTTGGTCTCTTGTCTATTTCCTTGCTGCTTCCCCATTCTAATTCATATTGTCTTCCATTTGAAAACCTGTGAAGCTCATGGCGTGTGTCAGTTCCTTATTTTCTCATCATTTTGTTATCCAGGTGCCCTCAATTACTATTTTCTTTAAAAAATAAGTAAAGTACATAACATAACAATCTACTCTAATAAATTGACCACTTACCGCATTAGGCCCAACCCCAAATGTATCCCCACTTCACACAGACTATCTATTATTGTCTACCATGCTTTGGTTTGGGCAGTGTCAGTTTCTCAATGATGTTTTAAGCCACATGATACAAATATGGTATAAGGTAAAATTATTACTCTTATAGAATCTTGTAATCCCCGACTTCAGGGAAGGAGATAGAGAACCTGAGTCATGTGAAAAGTGATTGATTAATGAGCACCTGACAGAGTTAGTTAATTTGGTAAGGATGATAATTGACATACATGTTTAAAAAGATTATTTTGCATTGTGAAGTAAAAAGTAAAGCAACTATATTCTTATTTCTAAAACAATTTTTAAATGCTTACTTATTTATTTTGAGAGCGAGCGAGAGAGTACGAGTGAGCAGGGGAGGGGCAGAGAGAGAAGGAGGGAGAATCCCAAACAGGCTCCATGCAGAGCCTGACATGGGGCTCGAACTCATGAACCGTGAGATCATGACTTGAGCCATGAGGAGGCCACTGGGGAAAATGATGAATTTCTCACATACTACAAGAAAGGGAACATTTTCTCATAAAAGATGTCATATATCATGGCATCATATACTTTTGTCAAAAAGTTTGTGCTATAGAAAATTAACAGTTGAGTAATTTTAATTCTAATAATTTGCTCATGCTTACCATTAAGCTGAAAAGTAGTTTTAGAGGAATGCCTGTGTGGCTCAGTAGGTTAAGCATCAGCCTCTTGATTTTGGCTCAACTCATGATCTCATGGTTCGTGAGTTCGAGCCCGATGTCAGGCTCTGCATAGCGCCTGTTTGCGATTCTCCCTCCTTCTCTCTCTGCCCCTCCCCTGCTCACTCGCACTCTCTCTCTCAAAATAAATAAATAAACATTTAAAAAATCGTATTAGAAATAAGAATATAGTTGCTTTATTTTTTATTTCATTTTACTTTAGGAAGAGAGTCTTTTTTTTCCACAAAATAAAAAAACTTTCCATTTCCATTTATTTTATGCTGAATTTATTCCTAGTCTCTAAAGTTTTGTTTCCTCATTTTATTCTGGGATATCTTTTTTTCTTGTCTTGCCTTGTCTTGTCTTTTCCTTCCTTCCTTCCTTCCTTCCTTCCTTCCTTCCTTCCTTCCTTCCTCCCTCTCTTTCTCTCTCTTTCCCTCTCTCTTCCTTCCTCTTTCTTTTCTTTTCTTTTTTCTTCCTTTTCTTTTCTTTTCCTCTCCTCTCTTCTCCTTTTCCATTTCCTCTTCCATTTCCCCTTCCCCTTCCTGTTCCGTCCCATCCTGTCTATAAAATTTTGTTTCCTCATTTTATTCAGGGATATCTTCCCTCCTCTCCCCTCCCTCCCCTCCCCTCCCCTCCCCTCTCCTCTTCTCTCCTCTCCTCTTTTTCCTTTCACAATCTCCTCTTCTGGTTCAGAAGCATTTGTTCTTTTCCAGTAAGGATCATCTCAGCGTGGCATTAGGAGCCTATGTATTGGTTAAGCTGACCATGAGTTATATAAATCTGACAGTCTGTGTTTGGGGCTTTTTTTTTTTTTTTTTACATGGGAGTGCTCA
>NW_027529596.1:2881505-2940234 GCF_008692635.1 Crocuta crocuta
CATGGGTGTGCTCAATGACCCAATAATCTACATCTAAACCCTTAAGTTCAGCATTACTGTCTGCATTTTTAATCATGTGCAGCAAAAATTCAGCACTCTTTTGGGGCCACTGACCCTGTGTCCAGACCTACTGTTTTGCCTGGGCTACCTACCGACTACATCGTTGTAACTATGGAATAGCACCCACTGCTTATGTAAAGTGGTTTCTTTCACATACTTAGTGGTATGGTGGTCTGTGTGGTTTCACTAGTGTTCTTAAAGTGAACATGAAGATTTGAACCTCTTGATGTGCAAGATGTTGTTGAGTATTCTGGGACAAGTGAATAACGAACTGTATTTGGAGATCACCTCAGGCCGCTTACTGGAAGAGCCTTTTTTCCCCTCTGTGTTGTATCTTCAAGTATTGGTACATGGTTCTTTCAGTCAGGCTATATTGGGGAACCAGAAACAATATTAGATATATTAAACAGAAGGACTTAATATATATAGTTAATTTTTTCATGGAAAGATTACAAAGTTTGAAAGATCTGCTTTTAGGCTGAAACTTTTCAAAGGGATCCTATATAACTGGTATACCAGGGAAGCTAAAGCCTTTGAAGCCACCATTGGAAACTGGAGAGTGGACAGTGGAACATTCTTCCAGAGCAGCTTCCAGTTAGCAGATCTTGGTCACTAACAGAACAGTTAAGGACACTTGGAGTATGGCTCCTATCATTCCACTTTCTAAATCTCTGTTTAGCTGTATCTAATTGGATGAACTTAACTGCAAAGGAGTCTATAAATGTAGTTTTTTTCCCTCCACTTTTGCACGTAGAAGTAGAGGGTGCTGGAGTCAACCCAAATAACTGCCAAAGTGTCTTGATTCTATTTAAGAAGTCTTTTTCTGCTGCCTGTATACATAATTAGAAAGGCTAAAATTCTCAGGAATCCTTCCATTCACTGGTACTATGACCTTCTGTGATCATTGGCTTTGAGTGTTACGTTAGACTAGTTGGCTTGTAAATGTGAGAGCATAAATAATATGTAGGAAGAAGTGTAATAGTTGCAATTGTGCTAGGCTGTTATGATTTAGGATCAATTTCTCCTCCTCTTCTTCCTCTTATTTCTTTTCCTTCTCCTTCACATCCTTTACTTTCTTTTTTTTTTTATATTGCTTTCATATGTTCCTTCCCCAGGTTAGGGAAGTTTTCAGGTATGATTTCTTCAAATAAATTTTCTGCCNCCCTTTTCTCTCTTCTTCTTTTGGGACTCTTAGAATACAAATGTTATTACATTCAATGGAATCACTGAGTTCCCTAAGCCTGTTCTTATGTTCCATAAATCTTCTTTCTTTTGTTCAACCTCTTCATTTTCCATTTATTTGTCTTCTATATTACTTATTCATTCCTGTGCTGCTTTTATTCTTGTGTTCTTACATCCGGTCTGTTTCAAATCTTGGTTATTGCGTTTTTCATTATTGACTTTTTTTTTTTTAACTCTTTTATCTCTGCAGTAAGGGGCTCTTTGAAGTCTTCCACTCTTTTCTCAAGCCCACCGAGTAACCTTGTGATTATTCCTTCTTACATTCTCCATCAGGCTTATTACTTACATCCGTTTCAATTAGATCTCTGACTGTGACTTTATCTTATTTCATTTGGGATGAATTCCTCCATCTTGGCATTTTGTCTAAGTCTGTCTTCTGTGTGTTTAAAAAGCCTGTTATGTTTCTGGCTCCTGAGAATAATGGCTTTATGAAGAAGAGGTCATATAGTGCTTTCATTATCATCAAATTGACAATGAAAAAGAGCTGGTCTTGGTAATAACATTTGAGAACTGAGTTTAGAATCCTTTTCCAGAATTTACTTCTTGTGTGCCTTTTATCACCTAACCTTTTTGTATGGTCATTATAAAAAAATGGGGAAATGAGATCACTACTAAGTTATCAGGATGACTTAAAAAATATTTACTGATGATTACAGGTCACTCTTAAGGTTACACCAGAGAAATGAAAATAATCTATACGTTTTACTAATCCAGGTATCACTTCTGAAATGCCTTTGGTAAAATATTAAAATTAAGGTAATCATGATATAAGTGAAATGACACATACGCATATGGGTGTGAAAGCTATTTCACATAATCTTATTGGGGATCCCTTCAGTGATTACCTTTAAAAGGTAGTGATGACTTTTAAAACTGAGGATTTAAAATGTCTTTAGGGAACATCTTAATACCAAGTATTATTTGGGAAGGTATGAGAGAAGCCTGTCTTGGATATAAACTGGATTGTCCCTCAGAAATTTTTTCCCTATTTTTACTGGTCTACTTGTATTTAATGATATCATTTAAAGATTAGACAAACAAGGGCCTTTGGACTTTATGGTAATATGTATAAACCACTTTTAAGTCCAAGTGTGAAAAGGAGACGATACATAGAAATACTAATAGTATCTCTCTGTAAAGGAATCTTTCTGGAATTATTACAACAAGCAAATATATTTTACAACTTTAAAAAATATTTTATTATTTAAATATTTTTGGTCTCTCTCTCTCTTTCTCTCTCTCTCTCTCTCTCTATATATATATATATATATATTTTTTTTTTTTCTTTGAGAGAGCACAAGTGGGAGGGGGCAGAGAGAGGGGGACAGAAGACCAAAGCAGGCTCTGCACTGATAGCAGCAGGCCAACATGGGGGTTGAACTCATGAATGGTGAGATCGTGACCTGAGCTGAAGTTGGACACTCAACTGACTGAGCCACCCAGGCACCCCAAGTCCTTATTTTATATTTAACTATGTCTTTGTTGTCCCTCAGGAAATTATTGACATGAAGTCTGAAGGACAGGCAACTGTGATTCAGCAGCTGGAACAGACCATTGAGGATCTGAGGACGAAAATCGCTGAACTGGAGAAGCAGTTTCCTGCCCTGGACATGGATATGGCCAGAGGCCGTCATGGGCCTCAGAATGGAGTCGTGCCCTTAGAAGATGTCTGTCTTGAAGCTCTCAGGTTAGAAGAAAAGGATGTACGTCATCAAAGGACTTTACAGGCAAAGTCGATCCAGACATCCCCGACAGAAGAGGGTGGGATGCCAGTACTGCCTTCTGTGAATACACTGCCAGAGTACACTCACCACCCACCTGGGGCTCAAAGTGGAGACTCAGCTGTGCCGTCCTCACCTTCCGGACCTCAGACAAAATTCTGTTCAGAGATTTCTTTGATTGTGTCTCCAAGGAGAATAGCTGTACAGCTCGACACACATCAGCCCACTTCGCCTCCACCACATCAGCCCACTTTGCCTCCACCACCTCCGTCCCTCCCTGGTTCTGATGGTCAAAGGCAGGCGGGGTCACAGTCTTTCCAGCCTCCTCTTCACACTGAGTCTGAGACCAGCCATGAACACTCTGTCTTCTCTTCCTTTGAAAATGGCCATAACGTCCAATGCTCACCACCTCTGCCTTGCACAGAGTCTTCCAGTTCCATGCCTGGCGCAGGCGTGGCAGCTGCCCCCCCTCCCCTTCTCCCTGGCACAACAGGACCTGTTCCGCCCAGTACGGCCATCCCCCCACCTCCTCCTCTGCCCGGCACAAAAATGTTACCACCCCCCCCCCCTCTTCCCGGAGTGGGAATACCTCCTCCCCCTCCCTTGCCAGGTGAAGGAATACCTCCCCCCCCTCCTCTGCCCGGAGTTGGGGTTCCTCCACCTCCTCCTTTGCCAGGAATGGGGATTCCACCTGCTCCAGCTACCCTGCCAACTTCTGGAACGGGCATTCCCCCACCCCCTCTGCTTCCTGGATCAGGCCCTCCACTCCCCCCTCAAGTTGGAAGTAGCACTTTATCAGCACCACAAGTGTGTGGTTTTCTGCCTCCTCCATTGCCAGCTGGCTTGTTTGGACTAGGGCTGAACCAAGACAGAGGGAGTAGGAAGCAGCCAGTAGAGCCTTGTCGGCCCATGAAGCCTCTGTATTGGACGAGAATTCAACTGCATAGTAAAAGGTAACATGAATTGGAGCTCAGCTTCGCACAGTTTGTCAATGGGAGGGAGCATTTACCTTTAAAACTCTTGGGGAAATTACAGTTTAGTGTTTTTTTTTAAGTACTGCTCTGAAACTTGTCTGCATATTTTTATGTTAGTATTTAGTGAAGCGATCTGTTCTTTCAAATTTTAGATTTTTCTCAGAAGTATCAAAGATCTAAAACAAATGACAGATGTGTATCAATGTATAAGATGTACAGATAACTATCTGTATCATTATTGATCAATCTTATAAAAATGGAAGGATATATTTTTCTTAGCATTCATGCTCTATTGCCTCATTCCAGAACCTCACTCAAACAAATAGCTTATAAATATAAATCAAGTCCTTAAGACACACTGACTCTTCAGGATATATTTTGCATTCTTTTGAAGGCACAGTCTTGTTGTACTATTCCATTTTGTTTGCAGTAGTCTTTCTCTTCAGAGATGTGGTATACAAAAATGTACATATCCACACCCCATGTGTGAAATCATTTAGTTTTGAGAATTTCCTGGCATTTCTATAGAGAGTTTATGACACAATGTGAAGTCATAAAATCATACTTGGGAATGATGTTTATAAAAGAACACTTCGCACCATGTATGCTGGTGGCATGTTACTTCTCCATAAATAGTCCATAGTGATGCCCCCTGACCCCTGGGACAGTGCTCTGACACATGGCTGAGGAACGTGCTGGTGGGGGACAAAACATGTTCTTTAAACTTCACTGGCCTTCCTTTTTCTAACTTTTCATGATCCCTTGAATTTTTTTTTAATTTTTGTATGATGTGGCATGCATTTAGACTAGGATCCTTCCAGGCCTCATTCTCATGTGTTATACTGATTTCCTCTTCAGTGAATCACATTAGGGGAGAAGAATCTAGATAGTTTGACTGCTTCTAAATTTGCAGCTCATTCTTTCTGTAATTGCCATGTTACATATATATGTGGTGGCATCATTTCAAACTGTGACCCAAACTCACTTTATCCGGATACATTATATGAAGTTATTTTGGTTTTTTGTTCCTTTGTTTCTTTTGTTTTTTTAAACGGACCTACCCTTTTTTGGCGGTTTGACATGAATCTGCATTGCTAAAGTCAGGTAACAGTGGGCTGATGGAAGTGGACAGGAGATGGAGGATGTCACCTTAGATCGTAAAATAATTTCTTTTTTAGCCCGTACATAATCCACAAAGCTGATGAGTCAGGTTGGAATTGTGAGATGTCAAATATTTCTTGCCTTTATAGCTTATACTGAGAGGGGCTTTTTCTTCTTTGTTTTCATATAGTGACTTGATAACTAAGAATTCCTGGAAAGTATTTTTTCTAGACAAAGGTTTCATTCTGTATGATGGTATTTTAACTTTCTTATCAAGTTGATAAAACAAATGGCAGTCTTACAGACATGGTATTCTTTCTTCCTTACGCCTTCCTCTCATGTTTTTTTCTCTTCTGCCCTTCTTTCCTTCTCTTCTCCATTTTTGTTTATGCTCATGATGACATCTTGTAGTTTGGTTTGATGGCCGTTTCATTCGTCTTTTGCTTACCTTTAGAGACTCTAGTCCTTCACTTATTTGGGAAAAAATTGAAGAGCCATCCATAGATTGTCATGAATTTGAGGAATTGTTTTCTAAAACTGCTGTGAAGGAGAGGAAGAAACCTATATCTGACACCATTACAAAGACCAAGGCTAAACAAGTGAGTATTTGTATGTTTTCTGAGATTGGGCAGTATTTTGGGCATAAGTATGAACTTTCATTAGCAAAAAATTGAAACTGTTTTCTGGCCTATAGAACCTCCATAGTCTTAAATCAGATAGTAGAAGTTAGAGTTTTAGAACATGTAGTTAAGTCAAATTATGCCAAACAGAACAACAAATAATTGTTTCCACCAAGTGACAATGTCCTGACTATTTTATTTGTAGCCTTGTGATACATACTTCCAAAATTTCACCTATTGCTTGTTTGCAGAATTAGTTGTCTAGAAATAAATTATCAATTGATTGAAATTCATCTGAGCACTAGTATGGATGGAAAGAAAGGTAAAAGTGAGCAAAGAAAAACAAGTAAGCAGGAAGTCCAGTACTTAGTAATCTATAATGTGTTTGGTATTTTGTGGAATTGACACTCTTTAGAATCGAGCTAAATAATCACACTGTACTTGACATATGGAAGAAAGCCTTATATATAGTACCAACATCTCCATTCTTTGTTAGCGCCTTTGTTCTATCCTGTGACACCTGGATTAGAGAAAGAAAGAATAGTACATTTGGAGAAAAAAATTTCAAAGCAACATTTCCCAACTGGTCCACCCAGTGGCCTTGATCATGAAATTTCTTGTCATTCGGGAAATTATAGTACAACTCCACAGTAATAAGCCTCAGATAGAAGGTATTGCTATTGCTGTCCATCCTTCACCCTAAAATGGGGAATTGCTACATTTCTTAATTTTTCTGATGGGGGGATAGTACCTGGATGCAAGAGAATAGTGAGCAGCTCAGTTTTGGGAGGCAGTGAGAGAGAGAAATGAGACCCCAAGACTCCAGTGTTCTCCTGGATCATTCTCCCCAGATGAGTGGCAACCAGTGGGGTGATTCCTTGAAATTTTGCCCCTGACCTGAAAGTTGTAGCTGAAAGTATGATCCAGAGTTGTAGCTAAAAGTATGACCCATTGATATTTATTTCAGAGCAAAGAACGGCCACCATATGGATACTGCTAAATCCAGCCAGGGAAAGATAGATTTGAATGGCACGGCTAGAACGCTGGAGCCTCTCGCTGCAAGATAGGCAGGCTCACTGCAGCCATTTCTATTACTCTGAAAATGATGCAAACCTAAATATTATGCAGTTGAAGTTTTCAGAATCATTTCTTGCAGTACAGCTGGCCTCTGGTGACCTTAGGTCAAGGACTGTGATAAATTGGACAATAGTTGGCATATTGTAGGCACTGAATTAATATTTGTTTAAAAGTAAACCAGCTGACCATGGGGGGAGGACTTCATAATCAGTGACTATGCCTCATAATGATTAAAAACCAGAAAATCATTCATCTCATAATAATCAGTATGGCCAAGGTAATAGTGCTAAGGGGAATGAAGGTAAATGGAAAGCCACATTTTCTCTGACAGAGGTAAATATTTAAAAAGCTCTATTTCACAGTATGTTTGCATATAGCACACTTAGGCTGAATCATACCTTTTCTCATGGACTGTCAGATATGGGACAACTGGGCAAAGAATATGGTTAGGGAGTAAACACACACACACACACACACACACACCAAGGACAGAAAGGCAGATGATATCAGAGGATGTTTCTTATCTAGGGAAGGTATACTCAGAAAGGCAAACAATGCCTTCTCCATCTTCTATCACTACTTTTCCCCATTGAATGAACATAGATAAGGAAGATACTTCATATATTACCAGAGACTTGAGGATTTCATGACTGACTTGACATAATATTCAGTTTTTAGCTTACTGAAATAAGATTTATGTTTAAGTCCTCAAAAATTCACAAATTCAACTAGTTGGCATGAGATGGATTCTGCACACAAACAGTTCACCTGTATTGAACGTCATCTCAGCATGATCACATGATCAACTTACTCTGTCATTGAGACATTTCATAAACTATGGGTAAGAGACTTTGCCAGTGTCATAATTTGCTCGTATTGACTGTGGTGCTGCTGTTGACCTTCCAAACAGGGTTAGTGGAAAAGTCTCCATTATGACTCCTGATGAGCGTGTTCAGCATCTCTTTGGCCTAGGTCTTGGTACTGAGCTCTGCACTTCAGGTCTATTTTGGAAGGGATAAGATTTTTGTTTTGTCCCTTTTTCCCTTTCTCTTTCTCTTTCCTTCCCTTTTCTTCCCCATACAAGATACAAGTACCTTGTATGTTGGAGAGAGAAAAAACTGCAAAGTGATATATTGCTGAAGAAACTTAGTTTTACTTTACTTTGTTGTATTTGGAAGAAAAATCTATTCACTCCATCTACTTGAGACAATTAAAATTTTGTTTAAGGCAGATGTATTTTCAGGGTGTATGCAAATCGTTCCCCCTTTTATGGGAAATGTATACTGATTACATGTGCAGACATTTTGGTTCCTCATGATTCATGTCCAGGGTAATGAACAGCCTTTAATGCTCTGGCATATGTTTATGGAGATATTTAAGCAATTCTTCTTATATACAATGGAAGCTAGAAGTTCTGTTTTTCTTTAAATATTTAAAAATAGCCAAATAATTTTTATGTGATCTGTCTTCTTCTTGAAAGTAAGACTGTGGTCAAATGCGCTGGTATTTAATGAGGTGCCTATGCAGGTTTTACTCTTTCGGAAGAAACATTTTCATCGTGGTAGTAGAAGATCCCTTAGCTAGGCACATGGCCGTTTGGCATGAGGAGATACCTAGTCTAGCAGTAATGATGAAGATCTTGTATTTCTAAACCTTTTTTCCTCCAAGGAACCTAAAACAAAAACTTTCTTATTTTTTCATGGAATATATATATTTCCGTGATGACTTCTTTATTCTTTATTTTGAAGTATTTAAAACATAAGGAGATTAGCTGAGAAGGTATATGCGAGTTTATCAGACTATGATCTGACATAGTTCTTCTTTTTTTTTTTTTAATTTTTTTTTAATGTTTTTATTTATTTCCAGGAGAGAGAGAGAGAGAGAGAGAGAGACAGCGTGAGCAGGGGAGGGTCAGAGAGAGAGGGAGTCACAGACTGAAACAGGCTCCAGGCTCTGAGCTGGCAGTCAGCACGGAGCCCGACGCGGGGCTCGAACCCACGAACCGCGAAATCATGACCTAAGCGAAAGTCGGACGCTTAACCGACTAAGCCACCCAGGCGCCCCATGATATAGTTCTTCTTAAGGGAGTGTGACACGTATACATCACAATTAAATATCAATCTGCTAACTGAACAACAATAACCCTGTTTCCTATGGTATCAGGAGGAAGGTAGAAGAAACAAATTTTGGGGGGGATTGTGTTTAAACACTGATACGCTTGCCCATTTTTTAAAGAATGCTCTAGAACTAGCCCAATCTCCCCTCTATTGCTGGGGTAATCCAATGAATATTAATGTTGATAATGATCTTAAGACACCTCAGGATCTTCTGTGTTCCACTAAAGATTAAGTTTAACCTGAGTTTATGAGCAGAAAAGTGAGACTTGATAGTAAGAGCTGCCTCAAAAAGAAGTTTCTAGTTAATCCTGTGTCAGACAGGGTCATAAACAAATATACTTGGTAGATGTGGTAACAGTTGTAGCAACAGCAGTAGTAATAATAATAGTGGTAGGTAGGACAACAATAAGGATTTTGGAAGCCACAGGCATACTGGGCTTTATTTACCATGTGCCAGTCATTGTTTTTTAGCATTCCACTTGTATTAAATCATTTAATCCTCCTCATTCTATGAGGTAGACTCATTATCACCAGTATATAGTATAGAAAACTGAGGTTTAGAGGGACTAAATGATGTTTCCAGGCTAGTAAGAGGCAGAGCTCAAGTTCAAACTCCATTAGTCTGACACCAGAGCCTGTGATCTTAATCATTAAGTAATGAGTGTGAAGTATTTTTTGTAAGTGTGAGCATACTATTTTATTTATGTGGAGACCAGAATAGCTACTTTAAGAAAATAATAATTTGAATTTGTATTGATTTTTATATATACTCAATATTAAGTGACTGGTTGCACTCACGAAATTGTATGTGAAGATAATTTTAAAGCCTTTTCCAGATTCTTACAGATTTTGACAGGTACATAAACGATGATGCCATTAAACATGACATTTGCCGAATTAAATAACAGTTTATCTGAGAGATGAATATTTTAGACACATAAGCTTCTGTAAACCGTAAAAATGAGGGCATTTGCTTGTGCAGCATTTCAGTACTGGTTGGAGGTCGATAGCCACAGTGGTTGAACCTCACCAAATGTCAAGTGATGATACTTCTGCTTCACTCCATGACACCAAAAGGAACCATCTCTGTAAAATATGCCTTAAGTAAATAAGGCCTAATCATACTTTAAAAGTCTGTAAGGGAACACGCTATCCGTAGTGGAACTTTAAACACAGGAGTTAACAAGAGTGAATAAGAAGAATCCGTGTTAATTTTTAAATACATAACTGGCATCTGTATAACCGTTTAATGCAACACAAATGGATCTCTTTCTGGGTTTCTTCTATTTATCAGATTAAAATGCTCTGCCCAGAGAATGGGAGAGAAAAGCAAGTCATAATGGTTAAGTATTTGTTGGGATTTAGCCTCTGGAAGTATGATTAGAAAAATAGATAGTTAAATCTGCTACTTATTATAAGGGGAGGTAGTAACAGGATTTGTTAGAATTCCATTTAATACAGATCTAAATGTTAAAGAATTAGACATTTGGTATTCTGTTCAATCTTTCCATTGTGTTTGCTGACCGAACCTCTTTTAAGGCTTTATGTATGTGTGTTGTAAAAACCCATAATAACAATGGGAAAAGAAGCATTCGTTATTCATATGTTCCTGTATGGAAATGTATGATGTAATGCTTCTAAGCATTCTTACATGAAATAGTAATGGCTTCTTTCTACCATGTTGAGGCATTGGGAAAAAGTGTGTGCTACACTGCAAATATTGTCTGCTGTGGTAATAGTGACCCACATGGAGAGGAAAAAAAGGGTATGTATTTCACTCATGAATCTCTAATTATTACAAATAATGTAAATAATCTCTATTTATTGGAAATGTTTTATCATCATTATTGGATATCTCAGCGTAGGCTCGATGATAATCTGAGTAGTAGAAACTTAGTTTTTTGTATTGGTGTTAAGATTTCCTATTGTGTCTGGCAAAGGGTGTGTTTTGGTTGATTTGGACAGTTATATTGGTCATCTAGACTGAAGAACTAAAATAATGTCTGAAACACAAAATATCTTACAATAAAACAATTTAGATTTGTTTTGGGGATACATAATAAACATTTGGTACTTTGTTACTTTTAACAGAACATCTGTTTTTAATAGAGTACATTCCTATTGCAAGCCTTAAAATGTATTTACATAGAAAACCACATCAAAATACAGAGCTATAATTAGACAAACATAGGTTTTGTGGAATCTGGATTTGTTTTAGATGTTGAAAGATTTATTATTTTTTGAAGATGTTATTCCCATAACTGTTTGTAGAGCATACCCAATCAATTCAAAGAATGCAAAAATAATAACCTCTATTTTAAAATTTTCTTTCAGCCAAAAAATTGTTTTTATACTTCTAAGTAAATGGCAAAAACAAACAAAAAAAAAACCAAAACACAAAACAAAACAAAAACCCCCCACAAATGGCTAGTGGCATTCTAAAAAGGTCCTGACTTTGCTAGATTATGTGTTAGGAAAATTATGTTTGATTAATAACAAATTGAACTTGTACAAAATCCAGCCGTCATACTGAAAATTAATTCATTTGGACTTTATTTTGATATACTATGATGATACTAAGATTCTTTGCTCTAGATGTATAAGAAAGGGATATTGATATTTAATGGCTGAGATGTTCTGTTTACCAAGATCCATAGGCATTGAAGGAATCGTTGTTTGGAAAATTCATTTGAAATCCATTACGTTAGTATGATTATCCATGAAAACTGAAAGTCATCCTTGCAGAAGTAAGGAAAGCTTTTGGTCATTTACAGAGTCTAAATTCTATAATTTGGAGCAGGTGATGGGAGAGCATTTTCTCAGTACTGCTAATAGAGAGTGGAACAACTATTGCACACGGCCCTGGAAAACTAAAGAGAGGGAGCACCAGTTACTTTCGGTGCCGTACCACTTTCTTGGCCTGAGGAGAGCAGGGTTTATCCATATCAGCAGGGAATACAGTACATAAGAGAGATTCCTAGGCCGGGGATTTTCTGTGGAGGGCTAATTTATTACTGTCTCCATGAGGGACAGTGTTAAATAATTCATGTGACTAAATTTGAATTACTCTTCAAGTTTCATACCATATACACTAAAACAGCTAAGTACCGCAGGGGTCAGGAGGGCTGAATAGAGCATACTGGCTGGACTTAGTGTGAGGCTATCTGGAAGAGATGAGGCTTGAAGTGCCTCTTGAATTTACTTTGTTTAGATATATAGAGAGGATTAAGGGTAGGATTTTGAAAGTAACACCGTAAGCAACAATTTCTTTGAACCTGATTAAAATCATCATAGATCAGTCAGGTGTTTTCACACTCTTCTCCTATGTGCGGGAACTCCTGTGACAGTTTCAGAAATGTGGATGCAGGTGTTTGATACTTGTTTCCCTTAGCTGAGTATGTTTCCCTCTCATCCTCCTGGCAAAAATCTTTGGGCTTGTCTTAGACATAAGAGTGACAATGGAATTTCACAAATTAGACCTGAATTTGAGTTTTGATGTCTTGGTGCTATGTAGTGGACCGTGTGTTTCTTTACCATGGACAGCAACTGCACATTGGATTGTTCCAGAATAAAGAGAATTGTGCCTGATTGACTTACACAGTCACAATGCTGGTAGTGCCTACCGTTTGCCTGTGGGAGGGTTGCAGGTGACATCAGTCTGTTCACACTATACTTCAGTGTGATCTGAGCTGAAAAATGTTTCCGATTATTCGAGGATGCAGGGATCAGACTTAAAAGAAAAAATAAAGTTCTTATTCATGTCTCCATGTTTTATCTTAAATTTTTTTGTTGTTTCAACTGAAATATAAATTTATTTCTTTTTCAAAACCATATTTATAAGGTAGATTTCTAACACTTCTGCTTTTATTTGGTTACATGTTAAGATATGAAATTTCACAACCACTGAATTATAACTAGAAACTCTCTGAGGTATTTCTTTACAAATTTGATTGGAGGCGGGCCTCCTAGATCAACAGAACAAGGAGTTTGGTGAGCCCTCCTTGCAGCAAAACAGCAGTTAACTGTGAAAACTACAGCAAAAATATTCATTTAAAGTCTCTCGCAGTTGGCCTAAGGGTACAAAGGAAATAGAGAAACACTCATTCAAGAAAACTTACCAAGAATCGGTAAGAATAGTCAGAGTCTGTAGCATTTGAGCCATGACCCACTCTGTCACCAGGCACTTTAACTCTGTGTTATGGAATCTTACCCAAGGCATATAAAGCTGAGAAGACCGAGGTCTCTTTCCCTCAGGCTATAGTTTTACCTTAGGAAATGGAGGATTCTGGCATTCCTAATTTCCCCAGTCCCCTGTTGCAGAAGCTCTATTCCAGGCAACTATGGAGAACTAAGGAAAGAGGAAGCTGAGAAGGGCCTTCTAGGAATCATAGTCAACTCTGAGGCAGGAAGGCTGTGCGTGCACCTGTGTTAGGTTGTATCTGCTCAGGAGGAATCAAGCAACATATGGGATACCATGAAAGCGTTCTCTAAACCTCATACAGGACTGCAAAACTGACTGCAAGAAGATGTAGTCTTCACTGGCACAAGATCTTAATCATACCTTTGTTGAAACATTGACTGAACAACAAGCTGCTTTGAGCCAGGGACGACTGCTCAGCTAGGATCAAAAATAATATCCCTCATTCCTGAAAGTCTGGGAGGTGTGTGCGCCCAAGGCTACACACTCTCAGAAACAGAGAAAATCCAAGTTACTAGCTCCTTCATGGCTAAATGTGGGGAAAATTCCCCCCCCCACACACAATGGTTAAGGGTAAAACTCCAAGTGGTTAGGGGACTTCAGTATAATCTTTGGCTTAATAAATGGCTAAACCCACCCAGGGATGACTCCTAGGTGGTCAGGCTAAAAGACAAACTGACTGGGAAGAATGTGTGCAGGAATGTCAGATGACACACTGTATGTAGCAGATATAATTCATGGAATTAGGCCAAAATAAACAAATAAAAAATAAACAAGCAAACAATAAAAATAAATCCTGGGGCAGGAAAGGGGAGATCAATATCCACAGTTGCTACAGTATATTATCTGAAATGTCCAGTTTTCAACAACTATTCGAGGACTACAAAGATATAACAAAGTATGACCTATATACAGGAAAACGAACAAACAAGCAGTAGAAATATTATACAGAGGCCCAGATAGCACATTTAACACACATATACTTTAATTTTTAAAATGTTTATATTATTTTTGAGCGAGAGAGAGAACGAGAACAAGTGGGGGAGGAGCAGAGAGAAGGAGACACAGAATCTGAAGCAGCTCAAGGCTCTGAGATGTCAGCACGGAGCCTGACATGGGGTTCAAACTCACGAACCATGAGATCATGACCTGAGCTGAAGTGAGATACCCAACTGACAACCACCCAGGTGCCCCTTTTACTTAAAAAAAAAAATTTTTTTTAAAACATACTTAAACTTCAAATCATTCATGCTAAATATCTCCAAAGAATGAAGGGAAACTATTTCTAAGAAGTAAAGGAAGATATGATGACAATGTTTCATCAAGTTGAGAATAACAATAGAGAGACATTTTAAAAAAAATTCAAGTTGAAAAGTACAAGGAGCAAAATGGAAAAAAACCCCACTGTGTAGTTTAAGTGATTTGTGGTAGCAGAAACAAACAAACAAACAAACAAACAAACCCAACCAGCAACTTTTAAGATAAATCAATAGAGACTATGTAGTCTGAAAAACAGAGAGAAAAAAGAGTGGGGGAAAAAAGACAGAACTTCAGAATGATGTGGAACACCTTTAAGTGGCCAACATCAATGAAATGTAGCAAAAGGAGAGGAGAAAGAGAAAGGTATAGAAAAATATTTGAAGGTGTATCCAGAAATTTGATGAAAAGCATTAACGAACACATCCAACTTCAGTGAATGTCAAGTAGTAAACACCAGGTGATCTACACCCTGACACATCTTTTTCCAAATGTTGAAAGCCAAAGATAAAGAGAAAACTCTTGAAAGCAGTAAGAGAAAAACAAATCATCACACAAGGAAATCTCAGAACCAACAGCGGATGTAACAGAGTGAAATAACATCCAGAAGTTAGTAGAGTGGCTTCAGGTGCTGAAAGTGAAAGTGGCAAACCCCAAATCTCATGTGTAGCAAG
This sequence comes from Crocuta crocuta, assembly GCF_008692635.1. Lineage (NCBI taxonomy): Eukaryota > Metazoa > Chordata > Mammalia > Carnivora > Hyaenidae > Crocuta > Crocuta crocuta. The sequence continues at coordinate 2,896,547 of NW_027529596.1, forward strand.
ACAACTTTTCCTAAATGAAGGTGAGAATAAAGACCTTCTCCGGTAAACAAAAGCAGAGAATTTGTTGTCAACAGATTTACCTTTCAAGAAATGCTAATGGGCGTTCTTCAGGCTGAAAGTAATAGACACCAGACAGTAATTTGTAATCTCTTACACACAGAAACACTGGTAAAAATAATTTTTATCTATACAAATGGTAATATAATTGCATATTTCTTCTCCTTCATTTACTTGACTGACTTTAAAAACAGCTTCATGAAACAGTATGTATATTGATGAGTCTGTGAGATACAGAAATGTAATATATCTGAGAATAACAACACAAAAGAGATGAATGGAAACAAAAGTTGTATTGGAATAAAGAAGTGACACTAGGTGAAGTCAAAGTTACAGAAAGAAATAAACAATGAAGGGTAAATAAGAAGGTTAATATAACAACTGTATGAATATATGTTTCTCTCCTGTGAACTTCTTTAAAGGTGTAAGATTATATATAGTAATTATAGCAATTTGTATCATATATAAAACACATGCACACACAGTGTATATAACAGTAATAGTGTAAAAGGATGAAAAGTGGATGGAGCTATAGAGGAGTAAAGTTTCTATGTTTTTGAAATTAGGTCAGCATAAATCTGAAGTAGATTCTGATAAATTAGGGATCTATTGTAAGCCCTAGAGCAACTGCTAAGAAAGCTGAAATATAAAATAAATTCACAAAAGAAGTTAAATATCCACTTACTCTATTTAATACAAAAGTAGGTAACAAAGGAAGAAAAGAGGAACAAAGAAGACGAGATATATATTAAAAAATGAAAAATAGCAGATGTAAATTCAGTCGTGTTGATAATAACATTAAATGTGAATGGAGTAAACAATCCATTCAAAAGGCAGATGTCAGATTGCATAAAAATAATCCAAGTATATGCTGTGTTACTAGGGGAGCCCTTTAGATTCAAAGATATAAATAAGTTGAAAGTAAAAAAGATAAAACAACCTTAAACAAGCATAAAAAACCTGGAGTAGCTATACTGATATCAGATAAAATAGACTTAAAAACTACTTGAGATAAAGAAGGATGTTCCATTGTAATAAAAACTTAATCTATCAGGAAGGTACAATAATCATAAACATACATGGAGTAGTATCCCCAAATACATGAAGAAAAAACTGACAATTAAAGAGAGAAGTAAATAACATTTGGAGACTTCAATAGCCCACCTTTAATGATGGATAGAAGGTAGGCAGAAGATCAGCAAGGATGGAAAAGAACCATGTGAACAAATTAGACCTGACATCTCTGGAACATACCACTCAATAGGAGCAGAAAACACATATTTCTCAAGCAGGTATAGAACATTCTCTGGGATAGATCATACGCAAAGTCCAAAAAACAAGCCTTAATAAATTTGAGATTGAAGCCTTCATAAATTTTAAACTATTGAAAAAGTATTTTTCTGATCACAGTGGAATTAAATTAGAAATCGGGAACAAAGAAATTTGAGGAAACTTGCAGATATGTCCGAAAAAATAAATATATTCCCAAACATGTTCCCAAAAAATAAGTGTTTCAAATAAGGAAACATAAGAAAAATTAGAAAACACTTTAAAATGACTATTAGTGAAATAATAACATACTAAAACTGGTGGCTTGCAACTAAAGGAATGCTCAGAGAAGTTTATAGCTGTAAATACTTACCTTAAAAAAAATCTAAAACCAATAATCTAAACTTTCACCTTAAGAAACTAAGAAAGAGGGAAGTAATAAACACTACAGTGGAAACAATGATAAAAAGAATATGAAAAGAATAGAGAAAATCAACAAAGCAGAAGCTGGTTCTGAGAGATTAAGAGAACTGAAAAACCTCTACTAGAGTGATCAAGAGAAAAAACCAGAATGTTCCTTTTCACCACTTCTGCTTAACAGTATCCTGGAGGTTCTAGTTTGGGTAATTAGGTAAGAAAAGGAAACAAATGGCATTCAGATTAGAATGAAAGGCGTAAAATTCTCTTTACAGATAACATCTCTAACATAAAATATCCAAAATGAATCCACTAAAAAATGATTAGAACTAACAGGAATTCAGTGAGACTGTACAAGATACAAAATCAATAAAGAGAAACCAATTATATTTCTAGGCACTGGCAATTTACATTGTGAAAATGTAATTATGAAAAACAATTCCCTTTATAATAGCATCTAAAAAGTAAAATCCTTAGTATAAATTTAACAAAAAAAAACCTGCAAGAACTTATACACTGAAAACTAGAAAATGCTGTGGAAGGGAGGTAAAGGAAGATCTTAATAAATGTAACAACATGTCATGTTCATAGATCGAAGACCGAGTATTGACCTATAGATTCAACACAATGTCTAATAATATCCCAACTTCGGTTATTTGTTTCCCCAGAAATTGACAAGCGGATCTTGAAAATTTATTTGCAGACACCAGGGGCCCAGAATAATCAAAATAATCTTAAAAAATAACAAAGTTGGAGGACTCACACTTCCTGATTTCAAAGTTATTACAAAGATAGTAATTAAGGTAGTGTGGTACTTCATATGGGTAGACATGTTGGTCAATGTAATAGAAGAGTCCAGAAATAAATCCTTGCATTCAGGGTTTGATTTTTGAACAGTGGTGCCAAAACATTTCAAGGGCAAAGGAAGTCTTTCCAACAAATGGTGCTCAGAGAACTGGATATTCACATGAAAAAAAAAAAATAAAGTTGAACCTTTACCTCACACCATGAGCAAAAATAAGCTCGACATGGACCATAGGCTTAAGTGTAAGAGCTAAAACTATGAAATTCAGAAGAAAACATAGGAGTCAGTACTGACTCCTATAACACATGTGACAAAATAAAAAAATGGATTAATGATATAACATGAAGATGAACAATATTTGTGCTGCAAGAAATATTTATACTATCAAGAAAATAACAAAAGATGACTCACAAATTAGGAGAAAATATTTGCGAATCACATATCTGATAAGGAGTTAATACTCTGGATGTATGATGAACTCTTTCAACTCAACCACAAAAAAGCAGCCTGATTAAAAAATAGTCAAAGGATGTGAATAGATCTTTCAGCAAAGATATACTACTGGCCAATATGTGCGTGAAAGGCTGCTCAATGCCATTGGCAATAGGGAAATGAAAAATCCAGCATGTAACACCACTTTACATGTATTAGGAGGGCTAAGGCAGGCAGTAAAAGGTGTGGTGATGATGTGGAGAAATTGGAGCGCTTACATACTAACGGCAGGAATGTAAAAATGGTGTAGCCATTTGGATTTCAATAACATTTCAAGTCTTAATCCACTAATTCATATATTTACCAGTAAAATTCTGTTTTTCGTAAGAGAAAGAGTAGACTTTTTTTTTTTCTGGTGGCTGTAGCTACCCATCAAATAATCATAATATCAGATTATAATTTTGCTGATACATAATATATCAAGGTCAGGAAACTTCTAAGGCAAAAATTTCCCCCCCAAAAATATATTGTCAAAAGTGTAAGCTATTTTTAATTTAAAGGAAATAGAGTTTTAGTAGGCAAGAGTCTGTTAACATCTGAAGAGAAATGTATAGGTTTTTCTCTTTGCTTTCGATGAAGATGCTAGAGATATATGCACCGTGATTTTCTTTTCAGGAGTATAGGTTCTGGGAGTATAATTAAACCATTTTTTAAAAATTTTTATTTTTAAACCCAATTGCCTAACCATTTTATTTTATTTTATTTAAAAAATTTTTTTTTTACAAATAGTTTATTGTCAAATTAGTTTCCACATAACACCCAGTGCTCATCCCCACAAGTGCCCTCCTCCATGCCCCTCCCCCCTCCCCCCCACATCCATCAGTCCTCAGTTTTTGTCAGCATTCAAGAGTCTCTCATGATAATTAAACCATTTTTGAAACCTATTGGGTTTCACCACACCCTCCCAGGGGATGGATTTGTGGTGTTTCTGAAGGTATTTGCTGCTAATTATGATACCATTGTAATATTTATTTCTGTTTAGCTGCGTAGCAAAAAATGACGTTTTATGTTTGAATTGAATTGTTTTGTATGAAGCTGTGCCAGGATTAAAAGTGAATTAAATGCCTATCCTTTCAACTTGACAAATTTTAGTGTAGGGAAAGTGACTGAAAAATATCAAATTTTAGAAAACATGAAACTCTATTATAAGCCTTCCTACCTAAAACTAATTGGAGGATAAAATGGGAGTAGAGAACTTGAAATGAGAGCAAGAAAGAAAATGGAGAAATACCTGAAGTCGGCTGAGGCTTTGCAGGGTATATAAGTATTTTTCCCCTCATTTTTTCTTTATAGTCATAAAAATCATTGTTTTGAGATGAATGTTAAGCAGGAACGTAGGCAAGGTTTTTCTTTAATTGATCCATATGGCAATCTTTATGTATGGTTTCGTGTGTTTCTCTACGTGAATTCTAATGTCATTAAACATTTTCACAAACCATAAACAGGTCATTCTTTAGAGTTCTTAGCTCTAAGTATAGTACCAAATAACTTTTTAAAACAATTTTCATACTTTTCTATGTAGTGTTGTTGATGTTTTTACTTGTGGCCCCGTTTCCAAGGTTTTATGTACTTTAATCAATTACTGTTACAAGTAAAACTTTTCATAATTGGGATGGAATTTCTCCCACTTTTTTCTGTTGCCAAAGAATAAAACTAATATGTTCGTCAAGCACCACTAGAAGCTAGAAATTGAGCTGAGATCCATTTGAAATTGTGTGCCTTTTAAGTCATCAGCCTTTCTTTCATGGCCTACATCAGCACGTAAAGCCATAAAAATTGGCTTTCAGATTTTCCTCATCCTTTGAACTGGCAGGGAAAGGCAAAATAATATTTTTTTAATAATAAGTTTTTATTTTAATTCCAGAGTAGTTAACATACAGTGTTATATTGGCTTCAGGTGCACACTTGAGCAACTTGACAATGCCAACCTTCATCACAGGTGCCCTCCTTCACCTCATTTGTTTTACCCCATCCCCAGCATCTGCTCCCCTCTGCTAACTATCACTTGTTTTCTATAGTTAAGAATCTATTTCATGGTTTGTCTCCCTCTCTTTTCCCCACTTGGTTTGTTTGGTTTGTTTCTAAATTCCACATCTGAGTGAAATTATATGGTATTTGTCTTTCTCTCACTGACTTATTTCACTCAGTGTTAAACTGTCTAGCTCTACTGTCCACGATGTTGTAAATGGCAGGAATTTCATTCTTTTTTATGGCTAACATTCCATGATGTAATATATATGTATGTACACACACACACACACACACATTTTCTTTATCCATTCATCTATTGATGGACACTTCAGCTGCTTCCATAGTTTGGCTATCGTAAATAAAGCTGCAATAAGCATAGAGGTGCATATATCCCTTTGAATTAGTGTTCTTATATTTTTGGGGTAAATACTCAGTAATACAATTTGTGGCATAGGGTAGTTCTATTTTAAACTTTTTGAGGAGTTTCCATACTCTTTTCCACAGTGGCTGCACCAGTTTGTCTTCCCACCAACAGTGCAAGAAGGTTCTTGTCCTCCACATCCTCGGCAACATCTGTTGTTTCTTGTGTTTTTTATTTTAACCACTCTGACAGGTGTGAGGTGATATCTATTGTAATTTTGATTTGCATTTCCCTGATGGTAATATTGAACATCTTTTCATGTGTCTGTTGGCCCCCTGGATGTCCTCTCTGGAGATATGTCTGATCATGTCTTCTGCCCATTTTTAAATTGGGTTATTTGTTTTTTGGATGTTGAATTGTAGGAGTTCTTCATATAGTTTGGATACTAACCCTTTATCAAGGTTTCACTGCAAATATCTTCTCCCACTCAATAGGTTGCCTTTTAGTTTTGTCGATTGTTTTATTTGCTGTGCAGAAACTTTTTATTTTGATGTAGTCCCAAGAGTTTATATTTGCTTTTGTTTCCTTTGCCTCAGGACACATATATAGAAAAATGTTGCAATAGGCAATGTTTGAAAGATTCCTAGTTGTGCTCTCTTCCAGGATTTTTATACTTTCAGCTCTCACATTTGGGTCTTTAATTCATTTTGAGTTTTTTTTGTGTGTGTGTGTGTGGATGGTGAAAGTTAAGTGGTCAAGTTTCATTCTTTTGCATGCAGCTATCCAGTTTTCTCAACACCGTTTGTTAAAGAGGCTGTCTTTTACCCATTGTATATTCATTCCTACTCTGTTGAAGTTTAATAACCATATAACTGCAGGTTTATTTCTGGGTTTTCTATTCTTTTCCATTGATCTGTATGTCTGTTTTTGTGGCATTATTTTACTGCGTTGATTTCTACAGCTTTGTAATATAACTTAAAGTCTAGAATTGTGATCCCTCCAGTTTTGTTTTTCTTTTTCAAAATTTGCTTTGGCTATTTGGGGTCTTTTGTGGTTTCATACAAATTTCAGGATTGATTGTACTAGTTCTGTGAAAAATGCTTTGGTACTTTGATGAGGATTGCAATAAATCTGTAAGTTGCTTTGAGTAGTGTGGACATTTTAGCAGTATTTTTTTTTCCTAATCCGTGAGCATGGAATATCTTTTGATTTCTTTGTATTGTCTTCAATTTCTTTTTATCAATGGTTTGTAGTTTTCAGAGTGCAGGTCTTTCACCTCTTTCATTAAGTTTATTACTAGGTATCTCATAATTTTGAGTGCAAATGTTGAGTGCAAACAGTGAGACTGTTTTCTTGATTTATCTTTCTGCTAGTTATTCTTGGTGTAGAAGAATGCAATAGATTTTTACACGTTGATTTTGCATCTTGTGACTTCTTAGTTCTGGTAGTTTTTAGTGGAGTCTTTCAAGTTTTTTATGTATAATATCATGTCATCTGCAAACAGGGAAAGTTTTATTTCCTCCTTATTAATTGGGATGCCTTTGATTTCTTCTTGTTATCTCATTGCTTTGGCTAGGCCTGCCAGTATAATGTTGAATAAAAGTGATGAGAGTGGACATCCTTGCCTTGTTCCTGTCCTTAGGGGGAAAGCTCTCAGCTTTGCTCTGTTGAGTATGATGTTTGCTGTGCATTTCTCATTGATGGCCTTTATTATATTGAAGTATGTTCTCTCTAAACCTATTTTGTTGGTTTCACCATGAATGGATATTGTACTTTATCAAATGCTTTTCCTTTGTGTGTTGAAGTGATCATATAGTTTTTATCCTTTCTCTTATTGAGGTTTTTGTATCACGTTGATTGATTCAACCACCATAGCTTCTGGGGGTATAAATCCCACCTGAGTATGGGGAATGATTTGTTTAATGTATTAAATGGATTTGGTTTGCCTATATTTTGTTAAGGATTTTTGCATCTATAGTCATCAGATATATTGGCCCATAGTTCTCCTTTGTTGGTGGTATGTTCATCTGGTTTTGTTATCAGGGTGTACTGGCATCATAGAATGAATTTGGAAGTTATCCTTCCTCTTCTCTTTTTTGGAATAATTTGAGAAGAATAGGTATTACCTCTTCTTTAAATATTTGATAAAATCGCCCATGAAGCTGTCTGGTCCTGGACTTTTGTTAATTGGGAGTTTTTTGATTACTGATTCAATCTCCTTGCTGGTAATTGGTCTGTTCAAACTTGTACTTCTTCTTGGTTCAGTTTTGGTAGGTTGTATATTTCTTGGAATTTATCCATTTCTTCTAGGTTGTCCAATTTGTTGTCATATAGTTTTTCACAATATTCTCTTACTATTGTATTTTTGAGGCATTGGCTGTTATTTCTCCTCTTTCACTTGTGTTTTTATTTATGTGAACTCTCCTCTCCCTCCCCCCATCTCTCTTGTGATGGTTTTGCCTAGAGGTTTATCAATTTTGTTTCTTTTTCTTCAAGGAACCAGCTCTTGTTTCATTATCTATTCTATTGTTTTTTCAGTTTGTATATCACTTATTTCTGCTCTAATTTTTATTATTTCATTCCTTCCTTCTGGTTTGGAGTTTTATTTGTTCTTTTTCTAGCTCCTTTAGGATTAAGGTTATGTTGTTTATTTGAGACTCTTCTTGTTACTTGAGTTATGCCTGAATTGCTCTAAACTTTCCTCTTAGAGCCAAAACCAAAAGTTTTGGACTGTGTGTTTTCATTTTTGTTTGTTTCCATGTATTTTTAATTTCTTCTTTGATTTCTTAGTTGACCCACTCATTGTTTAGTAGCATGTTATATAACCCCGTGTGTTTGTGGTTTTTCAGATTTTGTCTTGTGTTTGATTTATAATTTCATAGTGTTATGGTCAGAAAAGATGCATATACTATGACTTCGATATTTTTAAATTTGTAGAGACTTGTTTTCTGACCTATTATGTGTCTATTTTGGAGAATGTTCCATGTACACTTGAAAAGTATGTGTATTCTGCTGTTTTAGGGTGAAATGTTCTGAATATATCTGTTAAATCTATCTGCCCAGTGTGTCATTCAAAGCCACTGTTTTTTTGTTGATTTTCTGTTTGATGATCAGTCTCTTGATGTATGTGTGATGTGAAGTCCTCTACTGTAATTGTGTTACTGTCAGTTGGTTTCTTTATGTTTGTTATTACCTGTTTTATGTTGTTTGGGTGCTTTCACATTGGGTACATCAATATTTAAAATTGTTCTATCTTCTTGTTGGATTATCCCCATTATTATTTTATAGCATCCTACTTTTCTCTTTTTATAGTCTTTGTTTTAATGTCTATCGTTTCTGATGTGAGTATTGCTACACCAGCTTTCTTTGACAACCATTTACATGATAAATATTTCTCCACCCCCTTCCTTTCAATCTGCAGGTGCCATTAGGTCTGAAATGAGTCTCTTGTAGGCAGCAGATAGATGAGTCTTGTTTTTTATCCATGCTGTCACCCCATGTCTTTTGATTGGTGCACTTAGACTATTTACAGTCAAAGAAATTATTGATAGAGATGTATTTATTGCAATTTTGTTACTTGTGTTTTGGTTGTTTATGTAGTTTTTCTATGATCCTTTCTTCTCTTGCTCTCTGTCATGGTTTGCTGGTTTTCTTTTGTGATATACTTGGATTTTTTCTTTTTATTCTTTGTGTATCTGTTAGTGGGTTTTGATTTTTACTTGCCATTAATTTCGTATATAATCTCTTCTTTATTTAAAAATTTTGTTTTAATGTTTTTATTTATTTCTAAGAGAGAGAGAGATACAGCACGAGCAGGGCAGGGTCAGAGAGAGAAGGAGACACAGAATCCGAAACAGGCTCCAGGCTCTGAGCTAGCTGTCAGCACAGAGCCCGACGCGGGGCTCGAACCCATGAACCATGAGATCATGACCTGAGCCGAAGTCGGATGCTCAACCGACTGAGTCACCCAGGCGCCCCAATATAACCTTTTCTTTAGGTAGCAGTTTATAAGAAGGTGATGGTTGCTGAAGGTTGAACCCATTCTTTATTCTTCTCCGCCTCAGATTTTAGGTATATGGTGTCATATTTAACATCCTTTTATATTGCGAATCCCTTGACTGATTTTTTTTTTTTTTATGGAGATAATTATTTTTATAGCTTTTGTGTTTCCTACTTTTCATTCTCTCACTTATGGTCTTTTCTTTCCACTCAAAGAGTCTCCTTTAATATTTTGTGTTGGGCTTGTTTAGTGTCATGAATTCCTTTAATTTTTGTGTGGGAAATTCTTGATCTCTTCTTCTATTCTATACGGTAGCCTTGCTGGATAGAGTCTTCTTATCTGTAGATTTTCCCCTTTCAGCAGCAAAGTAACAATTTTGTTTGTTTGTTTTGAAATTTAGGTTGCAGTGTCCCCCTGGCAGTATCAGACAGACTTGTGCTCTTTTGTAAGCAAAGACTTTCATATTACAGTAATGGCAACTTCCTTTTGAATATTGCTTCACAGGAAGCAGGTAGATAGAGAGGACTCATATTTGATGAATGAAATAAAAACTCTCATTAGACATTTTGCATTCTATATCAAGTCTCCCCAAAACCAAAACAATGCAAAGCCGGATATAAGACCAAACTAAATTTCCTCTTTTAAAAAGATTAAAGGGACACCTGGGGGGCTCAGTCGGTTAAGCATCTGACTTTGGCTCAGGTCATGATCTCACGGTTCACGAGTTCAAGCCCCATGTTGGGCTCTGTGCTGACAGCCCAGAGCCTGGAGCCTGCTTCAGATTCTCTCTCTCTCTCTCTCTCTCTCTCTCTCTCTTCCCCTCCCTGGCTTACACTCTCTCTCAGAAATAAGTAAACATTAAACAATTTTTTAATTAAAAAAGATTAGAAGTATTTCCTCCTCTTTATTCTGAGTATGGATAAAGCTTGGTGTTTTTGCAAAATCTGATAATTGTACAATGCACATGAAGAAAATAGTTAAATGGCACAGTGGATTCAGTTTTTTCTGTAGGCTTTGCTGATTCAAAAAATTAAACAGGAAGGGAACTGATTTAGTGTAAAATAGAAGGTAGCGACACCATGGTATACCATAACATATAAAGTACTAAATCACTATGTTGTACACCTGAGACTAATGTAACGTTGTCAACTCTACTCCAATTAAAAAATGCAAATTATGCTATTGGCGACATTAGAATAGTATATATAACTAGGAGGAAAAATAGAGCTTATGAATAGAGATGTGAAGGCATCAGAATTTGAGACCCAGAGCTGTTGAGTCTAGAGTGATCTCTGAGGGGCTTGGAGTGGTTACAGGTAGGACCTGAAATAATAAGTGGGTTTTGAACTGATTTGATGGCTTGCATTTTCAAACTTAAGCAATAGTTTATTGAGAGATTTTCTATCTAAACAATATAAAGCTCTATATGAGGTAATTCTCTTTGGTGCCATGTTTTTCAACAGATATCTTCAGGAACCAGAAACAGTGGTTAGAAATAAGTCTTGCCAAATTTATCAGGTCTTTATTATGCTTCGAGTTTCTCCCTTTTCAAATGTCCCCCTGTTCTCCAAAGCATTTCTAGGTATTTCTTGAGCTCATTTATCTTCATTGCTTGGTTTTCTTCTGGGTAACATGTTCCATATGTTTTCTCTACTTTTCCAAGAAGTATTATTAGCTGTATTCTGTATTTACCATGAGCATCCCAACATTTATGTTACTGACTCTTCCATTTGCTCATTCTTTTACCCAATTTGAATTCACGCAATACTATGGAATTAAAAACCTACTCTAAAAGTCTTTTTCATCTACTTCTAAACTTATTTTTAGCCAGGCCACATCAACTTCTAATGTTTCCAAGAAGACTGGGTATGGCTATCTAACTATACTCAAAATATCACGTGGTTCAACAGTCTGTCCACTCTTTCTTGTCCAACTATATCTTGTTGAGATACCATTACTATTCCATGTACTGCAATCAGTAGTGCAAGCAAAAGTGTAGAAAGGATATTTAACACATGACTGACACTGCACAGTCACTTGTTGTTTGTTTTTAGTTTGCCCTCTTTCTAAAATCACACTTAGTAAATTATGCTTGCCATTCTTGATGTTCACAGATTTCATTGCTCTCTGTTAATAACCATACCATTCTTCCTTCATAATAGTCTACTATACTTTTTTCCCCCCACTGGGCCACCCAGGACTACATTGAATCTGTCATTGTCGTCACTGTATTTCTTATTCATCTTAATGTGGTCTTGCTTTTTGCTCATATATTTATGTCATCTTTTCTCTGTGTTCACCATCACCAATACTGTATTTTTAAAATGTAATATGGTGTAAATTTTTGGTAGTTTATGTATCGCCTGTGGTTTTTTTCCCCCCTGATTGATTCAACTTTCACAGGCACTTAATAAGCTATCAGAAAACTACTGAGTGTGAGTCTATTTTCTCCTTTTCAGATGAAGTGTATTTGACATGGATTATTACATTAATTTCAGGTGTACACAATTGTGATTCAACATTTATATAAATTAGGAAATGGTCATCATGAGAAAAGACAGCTACCACCGGTTACCATACGAATTATTACCATATATTAACTCCATTCCCTGTGCTCCACATTGCATAGGAAATGTGTTTTATTTATTATAACTGAAAGTTGGTGACTTTTAATCATCTTCTCCCATTTTGCTCATCGCCTACATTCTTCTCCTCTGGCAACTACCAGATATTCTAGTCTGTTTCTGTTTTATTTTTGTTTTGGTTTTTAGATTCCAAATTTAAGTTAAATTATATGGCCTTTGTCCTTCTCTGAAGATTTCCTTTTTTATTGCTGAGGAGTGTTCCATTATATACACATGCCCTGTGTCTTCTTTCTCCTTTTTTTTTTTTAATGTTTTATTTATTTCTGAAAGAGAGAGAGGGGGAAGGGTTAGAGAGAGAGGGAGACACAGAATCTGACACAGGCTCCAGGCTCTGAGCTGGCTCTCAGCACAGAGACCGACCCGGGGCTTGAACCCACGAACTGTGTGGTCATGACCTGAGTCGAAGTTGGACACTTAACCGACTGAGCCACCCAGGCGCCCCTCTTTCTCCTTTCTTTTTGATAATAGCCAGTCTGACAGGTGTAGGTGATATCTCATTGTGGTTTTGATTTGCGTTTCCCTAATGATTAGTGATGTTGAGTGTCTTTTCATGTGTCTTTTGGCCATCGTGTGCCTTCTTCAGAGAAATGTCTATTCAGGTCCTCTGCCCATTTTCTAGTTGCACTGTTTATTTGTTTGTTGTTATTGAATTGTGTGCATTCTTTATATATTTTGGATGTTAACCTTTTATCAGTATCATTTGTAAATACCTTCTCCCATCCAGTAGGTTGGTTTTTTGTTTTGGTTTGGTTTGGTTTGGTTTGGTTTGGTTTCCTTTGCTGTGCAAAAGCTTTTATTTTGATGTAGTCCTATATGCTTGTTTTTGCTTTTGTTGCACTTGCCTGAGGAGACAAATACAAAAGAATATTGCTCAGACCGATTACCCACAAGAGGTTACTGCCTATGTTTTCTTCTAGGAGTTTTATGGTTTCAGGTGTCACATTTAGCTCTTTAATCCATTTTGAGTTTATTTTTGCGCATAATGTGAAAAAGTGGTTCCGTATTGTGTATTGTGTAAGAAAGTGGTTCAGTTTTGTGTACAGTGTGAGAAAGTGGTTCGGTTTCATTATTTTGTGTGCAGTTGTCCAGCCCAGTTTGCTACCACCATTTATTGAAGAGACTGATTGTATATTCTTGTCTCCTGTATCACACGTTAATTAATCAGATAAATGTGGGTTTATTTCTAGTGGATTCATTCTGTTCCACTGATCTATGTGTCTGTTTTTGTGCCAGTAGCATACTATTTTTTAACGACTTATAGATTTGTTGTAAAGTTTAAAATCAGAATGTGACACCTCCAATTTTCTTCTTTCTCAGGATTGTCAAGGCCATTTGGGGTCTTTTGTGGTTCCGTACAAATTTTAGGATTATTTGTTCTCGTTACGTGAAAAATGCCTTTGGTATTTTGGGTAGAGATTGCATTTAATCTATAGATTGCTTTGGGTAATATGGACATTTTAACAATATAATTTTTTTCTGTCCATGAGTACAATATATCTTTCCATTTATTTGTGTTGTCTTTGCTTTCTTTATCAATGTCTTACAGTTTCGTAGTACAGATCTTTCTCTTCCTCGGTTAAATTTATTCCTAGATATTTTATTCTTTTTGATGCAATTATAACTGAGATTGTTAATTTCTCTTTGTGATACTTCATTGTTAGGATATAAAAGTGCAACAGATGTATGTATATTAATTTTGAAACTTTATGGATTCATTTGTTAAGTCTTAGCAGTTTTTTGGTGGAGATTTTAGAGTTTTCTATATATAGTATCATGTCACCTGCAAACAGGGAGAGTTTTACTTCTTTTTCAATTTGGATACTTTTTATTTCTTTTTTTTCTCAACTTGCGGTGACGTGGACTTCAAATACTATGCTGAAAAATAATGGCAAAAGTGGGTCTATATTCCTTTTAAGTTTTCTTCTCAAAGCATGTGAAACCATCTCTTGCTAAGATTATTTTATTGATTTTTTTAACTACACCGAGGTCATTCGTAGGAATTAACATAATTCTTTATGAAGACTTGTGCTAAGGTTCACAGAGAAGTTGACATTTGAAAAGATGTTACTTATTCTGAAACACTCAATAAGGTTATGTTGGAGGACGTAGGACCCAGGTTCCCTTACTAATTGGGGGTAAAATGAAGCTATTAAATTCTTCCTCTTCCTGTATTTTCAAACAAAGAATCAGAAGCAAAGGAAAGGTCTCAAACATTGCACATTGATCTTCTCCCTACCTTGACAAGCAAAGTGGGCCATTCTAATGATTTGGGAACTTTCCAAAGTGTTCCTATGAACTGTTGCAGTACCTACTGATGACAGTCTGTATATTTCACAGTTTCTTTAAATTGTGGGTGATGTAAGTCCACCATTCAGATGGATGAAGGAAATGTGGGTAGGGATAGAATTGCTACAGTGCATGAATTCATTTTTTCCCTGGCTCCTTTTAATTGAAAAAATATTTTTAACCGCTTGATAGCTGTGATAATCAGTTCATTCCTTTTCATCCATTCCAGTTAGCCTGTTCTTTAGCCCATAGTGTCAGCTGGTTTTCTATGGGGACAAAGCAAAAAAAAAAAAAAAAAAGGCAGAAAAAATTCGAACAAATTATTGAATTTTTTTTGCATTAACAACCTCCTCAGGTGACACTCATCCCCCCTACCCTCGCCATGATTCTTACCCTGAAAAGAGGAGAAAAAGGTGAGGAGGGCCAAAGAAATTTTACACACTGGGCAGAACTTCTGTCGGAGAAGATATCCAGGGTATAGAGAACTTCCAGAAAAGGGAAAACCCATTGTAGAAGAAAGGGAAAGAGGCCTTGGAAGGGTGAGTGCACTTGAGCATTATGTGTGAAGATGCCAATTTGTGTCTCTTTAAGCCCAAATCCAGTCTGGGTTTGCATGTCTGTTTCTTTTCTACCACAGAGACCTGTATCACTCTTGTCATAATTGTATGTTGGAGAATAATCACATGACTTCTGCTTTATGAGATGTGTAAGAACTTTCTGCCATTACCAAAAAATATGTGTGTGTCAATTTCTCCACAGATTAGGTGTAACTAGAGAGTCATGTTGAATCAGATGACATTATTCTGCTCTTTACTGGGTAGCTTCCTGACTTTATGTTTATCAAATCAGGCATATTTTATCAAACCAATTGTACAAACTTGATCTCTTTTTCTTGCTGCTACTTCAGTTATTCAGTTACTAGGGTTTGGCTTCTAGTTCAAATATTGGAAAGGCAGAAAGAGAAGAAGACTCAGATATTGTAGTAAATCAGGAATGATACCTTAATGTCCTAGAGTATCTCCGCATAGCTGTTGAGAAAAAAAAAGCCTGGACATCATCCTTGCCTGGTTAAAGAGGGGGACTTCTAGGCCAAGATATTAATCTGAGATGAAATGGAAGAGTATTTGTAGAATTGTTGTGGTGCTTATTTGCTTTTCTTTTATTTATTTGTTTGTTTGCTTATTTATTTAGAAAGAGAGAGAGAGAGTGCGCGCGCACGTGTACGTGTGCATAAGCAGGGTAGAGGCAGAGAGAGTGAACACCAAGCAGGCTCCATGCTGTCAGCACAGAGCCCGATGAGGAGCATGAACTGTGAGATCATGACCTGAGCTATTGGACGCTTAACTGACTGAGCCACCCACGCTTCCCTGCTTTTCTTTTAAAAGCATCTTTTTATTTAGATAGGTCATTCATTTGTTAAATACATAGTCTTGCATCAGTGACCTTCAACATTTTCCTGTGTTCAGACGGTAGAAGTTACCTGATACCTCTGAGAATTTCTATTCTCATCCCCCTGCCCCAATATCCAATGTGGGATGACAGAAAGACTTCCACTCGGGCAGTTTGGCAACTTACTCATTAGTCTCCTGATTATTCACGTATTTGTTATTTTTACAAACTATGTCTATAATTTTTAATACTGTAGGCTATTCATATATCTACTATGTTATGTGTGAGATCCTTCTGTTTCTCCCTTAAGAGACTGTTTTTGGTATAGAATTAGCTTGTGTTTAAAGCGGGGTAGACACAAAGAATGTGGGTTCACGATTCATGCTCAAGCAAATTTAGTCCATGAGCGATGTACTGTGAAAGTTAGGCGCAAGATTATGTTGAGTGTTAGTTTTTTCTGCATGGCTTCTGTTCTTTCATTCACTTAGTTTCATTGGTAGATGAACAGTTTCCTTTCAGGTGATTACCTACAAATGGATTTTTCTCTCCCCTCACTAGCAACATCCATTCTCTTTAGAGAATGCCTTTAGCTGCATACATCAGGTCCCTAACACAATACGGTTCTCCATGGTATGGGTCCATTACCAGTCTTACAGATGATATGTTTCCTATCACTAGACTTTTTGACCAAAAGCCACATGTAAATTAAATTGCTCCAGGGGTTTCTTTCAGGGGCTTGATTTTCCTCTTGTTTGCCACGTTGGACTTAGCTTTTCATGGAAGTGCCTTAAGAAAGTTCAAAGACGTGAAAGTCCTTACCATATCTTCAGCAAATTCAGGATAAAGGCATTTACTATGAGTAGCTATGTATAGGAGGCAGGTGCTTTTTCATACAAATTGGACCAATCTTGCCTCCAAAACAAAACAAAACAAAACAAAACAAAACAAAATGATTTGAAGTCAATGGTCACAATTTTGTTGTTATAAGAGTTCATCCATTTAGTTGATTGCTGATGGCCTCTGTTGAGATTGTTGAACAGGTCATTAAGAGGTGTGGTCAGATGAGTTGCCACCAACTTATAAAATCTTCAGAGATTTTTATAAGAGCCCCGCTCCCTGTTGTTTAGGTCAGCCTTGGTTCAGCTATGGACATTACCTGCGGGTGTCCCACCTCAGTCTTTTGTACAGACTGTATGTTTTGATGCATCTGGGTCTTTTTCTCATAATCAGTTTCCTGCCCTGGAGAATTGTATGTTTATTGCTGTGCATTTTCAGTATCTTTCCCTTCCTTGGATTTTTAGAAGTAGAAGAAAGGCAAGGGGATGGAATCACTTCCAGAATGGGACACAGATTAAGACATTGTGTAGTGATAAGAGGAAGTAGCCAGAGAATCCAGGTGACATTAAGTCACGCCATGCTTAATTTATACAATACCCTAAGCACCCAGCTTAGCACTTCAGCTGTGCAAGGAGGAGAAGGTGTGCAGAATAAGACTGAGCTTTGAGAGAAGGTCGGAGTTCAGTAACATGTTTAGAAATCTCGATGTACGTACTTGTATCTCTTCGCCTTCTTGCTGCCCTAAACTCAAGAGATTAATGCTGAGCTGGGAGAAACAAGCTCATAACCCAAATAACCTCTGATTCTGATATTGCTTTCATTTGACTTTTGAATGGATCTTTTGTAAAAAGATGATTTGCTTCCTTTTTATTTTGATTTGACTTAGTTTCTTAGTTGTGATTGATTTGATTTGTCTTCTATGAAAATGTTACCTACAGATTCTAGGATGGAAGCACCATGAACTGGCAGGAAAAATCCAATCCAGAACTAAACATTTGCCAGTACTACTTTACAAAGATGCTTTATACTTACTATCATTCAAAATTATATTTAATCAAACATCTTTATGTAGGTGATTATAGTGTTGAATTGATTTTATGGTTATACTTATAGACATTGGAAATACATCTAACATTGTGTATTTTTATATCTACTGCTACTAAATGTTCAGCGATAGTCATGAACAAAGGAATTAAAACTTATTTGGTGAATATCTAACTTAGTGTATCTGTTCTTTTTAAATTTATTTTTAATTTATTTCTGAGAGAGAAGGAGGCAGCATGAGCAGAGGAGGGTCAGAGAGAGAGGGAGACACAGAATTTGAAGCAGGCTCCAGGCTCTGAGCTAGCTGTCAACACAGAGCCCAACACAGGGCTCGAACCCACAAACTGTGAGATCATGACCTGAGCTGAAGTCGGACGCTTAACCGACTGAGCCACCCAGGCGCCGCAGTGTATCTGTTCTTAATGTGTGCATTTCTGTGGATGTGGTCTTGGACCTACTGACATGTGTAATGGCTATCCAAAATGCTTAACTAATTGGTAGGCTCCTGAGTGACTTATTTAATCTTCTGATTCTGTTCCATTTAATAATTTAATCACAACCGTGTAAAGAAAATTACTGGAAAGCATGAAGTTTTGGTTTTTCATTTTATTAGTTAGTCTCCTGAACTTCCAGGAAAGTACAACCACTCTGGAAAACCACTTGGAGTAAATACTAAAACTCAATACATACTGTGACCCAGTAGTTTTGCTCCTATGAGTGTATATCCAAGGGAAATCAGTTCATATGTCCATGAAAATACATGTAATTTGTAACAACTCTAAACAGAAAACCTTTCATATATTTATCGGTATTAGAATGGAAGAATAAATTGTGGTTTAAGTACACACAAGAATAGTACTCAACGATGAAAAATAACAGTCTTTCATTCTACTTAGCAACATTGATGGATTTCATAGACAAAGCCAATATAAACAGTATATTTCCATTTATGTGATGTTCAAGAGTAGACAACAATAATCTGTGGCTATAGAAGTCAGAATGGGATTTTGGGAGAAGGATTGCTAGGAAAGAGGTATGAATGGAGTCTTCAGAAACACTGATACTGTTCTATACAGTGATCTGAAGGATGAATATACGAGAGTCTATTCATATGCAAAAATTAATTGAAGTATCGCGTTTATTTTTGTTCACTTCACTATTGTTATAATTTAATAGCAATATTAAGTTTTGCTTAAATGGTAGCCACCTTAGAAGAACTATTTATCGAACAGCAAAGCACTAACTTGAGACTTAGGGACCAGAGAGTTAGAAGATGTCTCCAAGGATGTGAATAATAAATTTGATGGTTGTGCTGTGAGAATGTGACAGTTATTTAGGAAAATAGAAGTTTCTTTAAATGGAATGGTTGAAGAACGGGAAAATGCTAATGTACAGTCCCCCGAAGTGGTGCCATCAAAAAGACCATTGGTCTGTAAAGGCTTAAAATCACATATTGAAACTTTTATTCTCTAAAAATGAACAACATAAATTAGCTCACTGACAAGTCAGTGTTTATCTCTCTTTTACTTCCAAACTCTAGGAGGTCTTTGGAAAATCAGCCAGTTGCTTACTCAGTATGTCATTTCCAAAAATAAAGATAGTACACTTGCAAGAAAGCTGGAAATGTGTTCCTCCATGGGGTAGGGATCAAATGCAGTTTTCACTCTTATAGATTTTCACACTGCTAAACGCACCAGGATACTCAGTGGATACAGCCAGAAATCAAGTTTTGTCTTTCTGTCAGGGCCAGAAAGTAATGTCATTGCCGTAGCTAAAGGATAGGAAGAGAAGCAGAATGCTTATATAGGCCACAAACTGAATAACATTCTCTGAAAAATTAAAAGTTTATTATGTGATTTTACTCAATAAGCTTATGCTATGAGGTGGTCACTCATCTCCTGAATATTTAACTTCCTCCTTATAACACTTTTGATCTAAATTTACCTCTGGCATATTATTGTTATACTAGTAAGGAAGTGAACTACTTTGGCTTTTGTTTGTTTTTCATATTTTTCCTGAAATTAAGTAATACATAGAATATTCAGACAAGGGTTTTGATCTCAGGTTTGCTTTTTAGCTAACGATTAGAAACACAAATTTATCCCCATTATGTTTTATTTGTCCTTCATTGTATATGATAACACAGGATATTGAGGAAGTTGTGAGAAGATGAGGGACAGTGTGGGAAATTCCTTGGCAGAAAGTGTGATTTCCATATTGAAGGTCCCAGGTGGTACCTTCAGAGGGCGGACTTGAACCTGTCCTGGCTGCACATGCTGCTCTCCTGCTTCGTGGGTGTGCTACCAGCTGTGAAGTGTGGCTAGTAATAGCCACTGCCTCACTGGGTTGTTGCAGCGATTACAAGAGTCAACAACATAAAGCCCTATATTATTATATGCCAAGTAGTGTTCTCTCAATGTAGTTGCTATAATATAATAATGAATGTGAAAATGGTTTCAGTAAGTCTTTTATTCATTTAGGTTTGTTATTAGCATTATTTTACCTGCTCTGTATTTTTCATTTGTGATAATTAACATCGCCCATTGATAATACTAAAATATGAAGTGAGATGCTGATGTCCATATTCTGTAGACCCATTTGATATCCAAATATTTTTTAGTAATATTATGAAACATTTAGAGGAACTCACAATTTAATGTGTTTTTTTAATATTTTAATTCTAAGCCTAGCCTATAAGGGTTCCCAGTGGATTTTAAATGCTAAAAATGTAATATTAAAGTCGTTAACGTTTGAAGATCTAAAACCAAATTTTTAGAAGGAGGTTTGAAGAGAAAAATACACTTCCTCAAACTTGCGTCCTATCAGATAGATGAAACATTGTTTTCTGATCACCAAGATATTTGAAATGGTGATGGGCTAAATTATATCTTGGATATTGTACATGACAAAACTCACGACGCTGGGAAAAGGCTATGTCCAAAGAATATACAAGAGAAGATGGTGTGTGTGTGTGTGTGTGTGTGTGTGTGTGTGTGTGTGTGTGTGTGGCTGAAGGGGCTGAGACCAGGGGGAAGGAGTGAGCTTTGGAGTCAGGCAGAGCTGAATGGAAATTCCAGCCTGTCCCACGTTGTGGATCTTTTCGCAGTTTCTGAAGTTGCTTTCTTCTCCTGTGTGAAGCTTTTGGAATGTTTAATTACTTCATTCAACTTGAATTTATTTAGCAAGGCCCATGGCCCTGTTCCTCTTCTTTACCTGACTGCATTCCAAGGTGCAGGAGAGAAGGGTAAACCTGAGTGAGTAAATGTGACTGATCTTTTAGGCAAGGTAGATACCGCTATTTGAGAGCACCTTTCTCAAAACAAGGAATCACATATATTTCTTAGAGTTCATCAAGTTACTTTTATGTAACACACATTTGCTGTTTTTAAAAAACATTTTTAATGTTTATCCTTGAGAGAGACAGAGCATGAGTGGGGGAGGTACAGGGAGAGAGAGGGAGACATAGAATCTGAAGCAGGCTTCAGGCTCTGAGCTGTCAGCACAGAGCCCTACATGGGGCTCAGACTCACAAACTGCAAGATCACGACCTGATCCAATGTCAGACGCTTAATTGACTGAGCCACCCAGGCGCCCCCACATTTGTTGTTTTTAATGATATGTTTTGTGGCTGTCTTGATTTCTGATATAATGATTTATAATGGTGTATGCATGGCAAAAGATAGCAGAGGGAGATATCATTATTGAGAAACAGTGGAGATCCAGGTGGCTAGTAATTTTCATTTGGTGAGAAGATATCCCACATACTTATAGTTGGGACAACTTGGGATCTGGAACCTGGAGATGGGTGTTAGGATCTTGGACTAAATGAGAATAAAAGCAGAAACCAGGAAGCTGGTGCCAGGAGAGGTTGAAAGAGTTAACCTGTTGAGCTGAGGAACAGCATTCAGATTATATTAGAACCAGGAAACATGGCTTTTTAAACTGAAGTCTAATATGTACATGAAGACAGCCAAGTGAGAGATGTTGACAGACTTGGAGAGCACATGTAGGCTCTTACTGGTAACTTTACCAGATCGTATAGCTGTCAGTCTCCTTCTGAGGTTAACTTGGACTCACAGGCAGGTCTGGAAAGCAGGTAGCTCTCACCTAAGCTGTAGTTTGATACCGATGCCAAGAGACTCACCCAGGACTAAGTTAAGAAGCAGGTAAACATTGTCAGAGTAGACTATGCTTTATTTTCAAGGTTGACTTGTAGGTTCTTAATCAACGAGGGATTCAGATATCTCCCCAATTAGCAAACTATACCTGCTTTGTTTCCCAGATTGTGCTGAAGCTGCCCAAGTAGACAAGATTGTCTGGTGCCAAGCAGATAGTCTGGAGATATCACTCCTGGGCATGGTCAGTGTCAATGCCTCCCTCTGGTCTGCAGTGCCTTGGAATGCTGCTGGATGCCTGTGAGGCCGGCCACCCTCCCCTGAGGCTTAACAGTAATCGGAATAGGAGAAGGTGGTGGTGTAAATAAGACTGCTGTCCTCCCTGCCTGTGTACGTGGGTGAAAAAATCCCTGATAACCTCTTGCTCTGCAAAATCCCACATGAGCATTCTTTACTTTTGCGTGCAGACTAGTTAAGATTTAAGATGTTTGCTGTTTTCATCAAATAGTATCAGACGGTGCAGAGATGTCTCTTGGGTCCTGATTCTCGTTGCATTAAAATCTAGAGATGACCATATCTTTCCAGAGCAAGAAAACTGAATTCATATCAAAGTTAGGAGACAACCAGCAGCATATCTAAAGAATTTTTAGAGAGACAGCACTTTGTAGATTTGCTAGGGGCTGGGGATTAGTCAGTGTGTGGGTTGTTCTCTTTTAATTCTAGGGTTTACCAAACTTTATTTGGTTTATTCCTTGTGACTTTCTATTAATGCTTGTTTTTTTCTCTTGGAATAAACTCAAGTGTTTTTATAGCATTATAAAATATAACGGCTGCTTATTGGATTATGTAATTAACACCAATACCTTGTATTTGCTACATGTTTTATACTTTAAAATATTTCATGTTGCATATTTGATTACCATAAATTATTGGAATATTA
The DNA here is from genome assembly GCF_008692635.1 of Crocuta crocuta. Lineage (NCBI taxonomy): Eukaryota > Metazoa > Chordata > Mammalia > Carnivora > Hyaenidae > Crocuta > Crocuta crocuta. The sequence continues at coordinate 2,919,175 of NW_027529596.1, forward strand.
CATATGGATTATTGACTGTATTCTACAGCTAGGGAAATTGAGATCCGTTGAATAAAGAACTTGTTCGAAGTTATATAGCTGCTGATTTAAGTAAAGGAATGGACCGAAATAAGATTTCTTACCTCCACATAATTCAAATTGCTGGAAATTCTGAGCCTGGAAATTATACTCTCTCAGCATCTCCCTCTATTCCTAAGCTTTTGGTGTAGTTTTGACTGTTTTACTGTTCTCTCCTATTCTCTTGTTACTTTCTTGTTATAGCGTTCTTGGATGTTTTTTACATCTGTTGTTCCTTGAGTGGGTTGCATACCACTTGATATACTGATTTGTGCTCTAATAGCTGTGTGAGAAACAGCAATTTTTACATTCTGTAATTCTGCTTTGGAATTTACCTCTACCTAATCTCTGTAGTTGGCTCTTCTTATCTTACGCTACTCAGAGAAGGATTTGCCTTATTGGATCTGGCCATTCATCCCTCTAATCTAATATCAGTTTCCAGCAGGGCCCTGCCAAACCATTTCAGAGGAAAGCAGTGCGCTCTCACTGACTAGGAATTAGGAAACAAAACCCTTGCTGTGACTGCGTTTAGACTGTGAGCAAGTTACTTAGTTTCTTTCTTTCGTGTGTGATTCCAATAGATTATAAGGAACTGCAACTTCAAGTCATCTGTTTGTTGGGTATTTAATGTGTAGCCCTTTAATACATCAGCTTAATTATGTCATGTGAAATCCTAGATACAATACTTACTTTTCTAAATGTTCTGAATTCACAACAAACAACATTGTGGACTGATTAAATAATCATTGAAATATAGTTTGGGTTACCTAATGTATATAGTTCACATTGGCTTTCTACTGTGTCTTAACGTGACTGAATCAGATTAGACAAATTCTTATCTTTCAGTTCTTGACTTGAGTTTCATTGTAGAGTCACAGCTATATCAGCAAGTATTTGAATACTTCTCAAGATTTGCATCACCATTAGCTGTGGAGTTTTCAAGAAAATGTATATTCCAGGGCTTTATTCTAGAGAAAAATGACATTTCAAAGTGGAAAGTAGGAACCTTCATTTAAGAAGCTACCTAGGTCATTCTGATGTCTAGCTAAGGGCAGAAACTATTTTTTTTAAGTTTATTTGTTTATTTTGAGAGAGAGTGCATGCATGCGCATGAGCACAAGAGGCGGCAGAGTGAGGGAGAGAGAGAATCTCCAGCAATCTCCATGCTGTCAGCACAGAGCCCAATGCAAGGCTTGAACTCATGAGCCACGAGATCATGACCTGAGCCAAAATCCAGAGTCAGATGCTTAAGTGACTGGGCCACCCAGGTGTCACTGGAAACTATTTTGCAAGGTTATAGGGAGTGGGGGTGCTTCAGAGGCAAGCAAAGTGGTTTAGACGAGGCTCCGTTATTCAGCAGACATGCTTTGCCCCGCATGAATGCCCACAGTATATCCATCATCGTTGGGGGGACTGAAGTACATGATTGGACAGTTTCTGTCTAGAGGTGCTTGCATTGTAGTGAGAATTACCCCAACAACTACTTTGTGGTGTGTCCATTAGAGTAGTGGAATTTAGTCTTGTGGCACTAAAGAAGAGGGTCCTAATTCAGCCCTGGTAAGGCTTGTGTGAGAGATGGGAGGAGGTTTGGAAAGGTGGCCTTGGGGAATGATCCTTGAACATCCTGCCCAGAGAGTCATCTGAGGCTGTCCTTTTGACGATGAGAACTAGAGCAGAAAAATAAGAGACCATTAAATGTCTGGTAAGAGGACTGGTGTGGTGAAAGCAGCCTTTATGGGGTGGTGATCTAAAAGCAGGACTGAGGACCTGGTGGCAGGAAGCTCCCACACTGTGTGAGGAGGTAAGAGAACTTGCACCACGGTGGTGGTGGTTGAAGAGAGGAAGGTAAGATAAGGAAACATCAGTGGATTTTGGTGGGTGACTGGACATGGAAATGCAGAGGGGAAGTGGGTCAGAGTTCTCCATACCGGTGTCAGGCTGCTGGCGTCCCTCGCTGACTACAGGGTTGTGCAGTAGAGCTAGTTGAACAGAGGATGATGAATTCTCCATCTTCTTGGTCTTCTGTTCATTGGCCCCGATGTTTAGTAGAGTACCTATACTCAGTGGATGCCTGAGTTAACATATTGGTTTGACAAAAAAATAAAAAATAAAAAATATATACTGGTTTGGCTGCATCTACTGTGACCTATAAAAGATGGAGCATTCATTTCCCTTTTTACGGAAATGTCTAGGCAGGGAAGTGTTCAGGGAGGTAGAGTGGCTTGATTCCACCAGGTTGTCCAGAGATTGATTTCCAAGCTCTTTGTTGCTTTTCTTCCCTTAGGGTATGTTACGGTTGAAGAGGGCTTATTTCCATAATTCTGCCTTTAAAGCAGAATTCAAGAAGAAAATAGGAAGTAGAGCGCAAAGAGATCCTTTTTATTTTTATTTATTTATTTTTTAAAATTTCTTCAAAATCTGAACTCTCTAGTTTTATTTTTTTATTTTTATTTTTATTTTTACAAATAGTTTATTGTCAAATTGGTTTCCATATAACACCCAGTGCTCATCCCCACAAGTGCCTTTTTAAAAAATATTTATTTTTTTTTGAAAGAGAGAGAAAGAGAGAGACAGAGCATGAGTGGGGGAGGGACAGAGAGAGAAAGAGGCACAGAATCCGAAGCAGGCTCCAGACTCTGAGCTGTCAGCACAGAGCCTGACGTGGGCTCCAACTCGCAAGCCAGGAGATCGTGCCCTGAGCAGAAGTTGATGCTTAACCAGCTGAGCTACTCAAGCACCCTAAGAAATTCCTTTTTAAGGCAGGGCCGTAGTGCTCTCTATATTCTATTGTCTGTACCTTGGTCACATGGCTATATCTGTAAGTAGGCTGTGAAAAATGCTGGGTTAGCTGGCCAGCCATATAACCACTATAACACAAAAGTTCTATTGCAAAATACTCAAGAGGGTTTTGTGGCATAAATTCTTAAACAGGGGACCTGCTGCATAGGTCCTTAGTTTTGTTGAACAAATATGCTTAGAGTTTGGTCATGCTGAGTTGAAGGAGGGAAGGCCTCCAAGTGCAGGTGAACAGGAGACAATTGAAGACATAGACTAGTCGTCAGAACTGTGAGCAATCCATGCACTATAAATATGTGAGTCCCTTCCAAAGACCATAGTTGTACTCGTTAGAGTAGAGAGAAAAGCAATAAAAACAAAACAAAACAAGAAAACAAGCAAAAAAAAAAAAAGAAGAAGAAGAAGATAGCAGAGAGGACTTGCAGTGAGTGCATGCAGGTTAGATGGTAGGAAGTAGACAAAGAACCCGGGGAAATAATTGGAGAAGTAATTATCTAAACACACTGCAAAATATTGTTTCCTGAGACAGGAAGAGGAACAGATGACATGATACTGTAGAAAGGATACAAATTTAAGGAAGACAAAAATAAAAGATGTCAGGACCAAGCCTAGAGTATGAGGGGAGAGAGCAGAAATTTCTAGAAATTTCTAGAAAAGAACAGAAATTTTGGCTTAGATTTGTAGCTAGCCAACATTAGGCTCCACTTAGAGCCTCAAATAAGATGGGCCAGTCTACAGAAGGAATTGGTAGATCACAGAAGGACATTGTTTAGAACACATTTTGTAAAGGAAAGCTTCTGTTAAAACTGTGGAAATATGTTCATGAAACTGTTCGTGTGGCTGTGTGTGAGGGAAGATATTGTGCTGAACTATTCACTAACTACTAGTTCAGTGGTGAAATTGATACTTGAAAACAGATCAGGCGAGTTCTGTAAACAGTAAAAAAACCAAAAAACAAAAAACAAACCTTTAATTTCTGTAAATAGCTTCATTTAGATGAGTTTTTTTTTTTATAATCAACAAGTAATATACACATTTGATTATCTGGAAGTTTGTATCCAGTCTAAAAGGAAAGGATTTTGAATACGTGGTGTTTCAATTTTCTGGAGTCTTGTGTGGTGGAAAGAAGGATCTTCCTAAACCCACTTGGGGGCCTTATATTCTGGCATCTGGGTCATGTCATTCCCTCAAAGTATACTTTTGACTTGTTTTGCTTATACTATCTAATAGGGAACAAATCTGGCATGTGGTGATTTGTTTTTGTTTCTGTTTTTGTTTTAACTGACCTGGAAGTGAGGCTTGTTCAACAGCCAAGAACCTTTGACACAGATGCTATCTTTAGCTTCCTTTATTTTTGAACTTGATAAAAAGCAAATCTAGGTCCGAGCTAAATGGGTTTAGCAGTTTGTCTGAATTTGTTAGATCTTATTGATCAGTGCTGCCCAGCAGAAATATAATGCAAGCCATGTATACAACTTTCAATTTTCTAGTAGCCACATTAAAAAAACATACAGAGAGGGGCACCAAGGTGGCTCAGTTAAGCATCAGACTCTTGATCTTGGCTCAGTTCTTGATCTAGGGTCCTGAGTTTAAGTCCCGCATTAGACTCCACACTGGCCACGGAGCCTGCTTAAAAATAAAAAGAATAGATAGGCAAAATGAACATTTAAAAAAAAACATATTTTCTGCATATTTCAAGTACCCAACTAACTAGTTCAATAATTCATTATTGGACAGCATGGTTCTAGAGAATTCATCAATAATTTTTTGTTCTCTGCTTATTCTAATGTTGACATGAGTATGTTGATTGCAAGTCTACCATTAAGGAGTTCATTAAGGATTTGTCCTTAATTTTTAACTGTGAGAGTTATACTGGGCCCTAATGCCAGTACTACTGTTTAGTGAATTAATATTCCATTGCTTTACTTTTTGACTTGGATGTCTTTTTTTACGTTTATTTATTTATTGTGAGAGAGGAAGAGCAAGCAGGGGAGGGATGAAGAAAGAGGGAAAGAGAGAGAGAATCCCAAGCAGGCTCTGTGCTATCAGCATGTGGGGCTCCATCCCATGAACCATGGGATCATGACCTGAGCCAAAATCAAGAGTCAGACACTTAACCGACTGAGCTACCCAGGTGCCCCTCACCTTGGATATCTTAAAAGTAAAACAGCCATTACTTTACCAGCAACGTGGGTTTATTCACTTGTGTCTAGGATGATGTGGGCAGAGGTAGCAAAGTAAAATGGTCTACATCTGGGCACCTCTGAGATCCCACAGTCTCACTGAGAGTTAGGCTTCTGTCTTTACCCTGAGGTTGCAAGGGAAAGTATGGGGAATTATGAGTAGATTTTGGGTCAGAGTCTTTTGATCATTCTGGCCTTACTTTCCCAATTCCTTAGTCTAGTCAGACTGCTATAACAGAATATCATAGACTTGGTGGCTAATGAACAACAGAGATTTATTTCTCACAGTTCTGGAAGCTGGGAAGTCCAAGATCAAGGCACTCACAGATTCAGTATCTGGGTTGAATACCTCTTCCTGAGCCCTCTTGCTGATGGCCATCTTTTTGCTGTGATTTCACATGGCATGAGGGATGAAAGTCCTCTTTTATAAGGGCACGAATCCCATTTATGAGGGTTCCCTTCTTATGTCCTAATCACCACCCTGAGGCTTCACATCCAAAGGCTTCAACATGGGTTTTGGAGGACACAAACATTCAGTCTGTAGCACCTCACTACTGTCCTTTGTCCTGGGGCAGGGCTTTGCCCAGACACACCCACTGCAAGCTGTCCTAGTAAAGGACCAGTGTTCAAATCCCCAGTCCATTATGTTCTGATACTTTTGTAAAGTACAATATATATGAATTACTACAGAAATGAAATTAGAAAAACCCCAAGAGAGACATAAAAAACTAGATTCAGTAAATAAAACATCACTGCATAATATGGGCTGTAAAATTTCTAGCACTGGCTCTCAATTTCTATATGTATTTCTTTCTTACTGGGCAGGTAACACGCAGGACTTGGCAGCAACCTGTGATCTAGATTCTGAGTAGGTAGCACTACTTTGTATCTGCCATAATCCTCCTATCACCTCTTTATGAAGTGTTGTCCTCTGTTTTCCTGATCAGGACATGAAGATTAAAGTGATTTAGTAAGATTCCCAAGGATGTGCTGGTTATGGAGCTAGAATCCTGACTCAGAGTTGCAGCTAACCCACAAGGTTCTTTGTTAGAATTAGGGACAGGCATCCCCTCCCCTGGGCTGGCTGGCTCCTCTCCCTCGCGCTGTAGGCCTTACAGAGCACAGCCTGAACAATGTATGATCTGGTCTCCTCAGACTCACCTGTGCTCTCCCTGCCTCCCTTTGCCGGGATAGAAGGGTGGGGGGGGTGGGCAGTGGGAAGGAGAGGTAAAGTGGAGGCTAAGACTTTTCTCTGTCATTTTATTGCACATTTTCACAGAATGGTAGTTGAAGTTGAGAAAGAAAACAAAAGGCAAGTTACTGAAAATGAGTAGTTTTTAGAATTTCTCATTGCAAGTTGTGCTCAACCTTAAGCTTTTGGTATACCTATGAAGTTGGTTATTGGATCCTGGGACATTCCCATTTTTAGAAATTTCCGTAGAGTCAGCCAGGTAATAGGGGTTCAAGATAACGAAGAAACATTAATGTTTAACAACCTACAGAAATGTTTGTGAACACATCCTTGTTGTCTTTGCTGCAGCTACCATCATACTTCTGCTATAAGTTTCCAGTACTGGCTTAGTTTATAATTTAATGAAGAAATAAAAAGAAGTATAGACAGTGGAAATAGACCAAGGATATCTGCAGATACAGTCATCATTCCAGCCAAAAGTTAATTAATAATAATTTAGAACACATTTCTAGTTATGCAGCTTAATTATATTAACTGTACTAGGATTCTGAAGGTTTGGGGCTTTGTTGACTTCCCAAGACCTACTATTGCGCCTGGTCAGAGCAGACATGTCATTGATCATTTAGAATGCCAAGGAAAAGATTTAATGGAGAAGTCATTTGCAGCCACTGGAAAAAGGTCTAGATTTCCTAGGAAATTGCATAAGAGGAAGGAGAGATTTTTAATTCTCCTGTAGACTTAAACTGAGTAACAAAAAGATGACAAATATTTTATTTATTGAATTTATTTTTGTGACAGAGAGAGACATAGCATGGTTAGGGTGGGGCAGAGAGAGGAGACATAGAATCTGAAACAGGCTCCAGGCTCTGAGCTGTCAGCACAGAGCCCAACATGAGGCTTGAACCCCAGGAACGTGAGGTCATGACCTGAGCCGAAGTCAGACACTTAACTGACTGAGACACCCAGGTGTCCCCAAATATTTTATTTTAAAGAATCTATCTATCTATCTATCTATCTATCTATCTATCTATCTATCTATCATCTATCTATTAAATTTATTTACTTTGAGAGAGAGACAGAGAGTGAACAGGGGAGGGATGGAGAGAGAAAATCCAAGCAAGCATTATCCGTGCATTATCAGCATGGAGCCCAATCTAGGGCTTCAACTCACAAGATCGTGACCTGAGCTGAAACCAAGAGTGGCACACTGAACTGACTGAGCCCCCCAGGTGCCCTGAGAAAGCACTTAAAACACTTTCCTAAGTGGGTGCCTGGGAGACCCAGTCAGTTGAACATCCGATTCTTGGTTTGGGCTCAGGTTATGATCTCACAGTGTAATGGATTCAAGCCCCACGTCAGGCTCTTTGCAAGTNAAATAATTTCCTAAGTGTTTAAACTTTTGTATTAACTTTAAACTATTATAATGACCACACTGTTTGCTAGGTTTATTCCTAAGAACATCAAGTCCATTATGCTGAATTTCCACTACAACTTTATGAAGTTGATGGTTAATTTTTTAGATGAGGGAACTGAGACTTTAGGATGTTGGAGTAGCTTTTTCAGAAAGCCCTTCTTAGAACTAGGAATCAGAATCTGCATTTTAAAAAATATCCTAGGTAATTAATGTACGTATTGAAGTTTGAGAATTACTGCATTGTTTTCCAGAGGCCCATGTTCATAGTCCCTCTTCAGGGTAATCTAAGATAAAAAACTTGTTAAAGAATATTAGCTATGGGGCACCTGGGTGCTTCAGCCCGTTGAGTGTCCGTCTCTGGGTTTCGGCTCAGGTCATGATCCCAGGGTTTTGGGGTTGAGCCTTGTTTTGGGTTCCATGCCTAGTGTAGAGTCTGCTGAAGTTTCTGTCTCTCTCCCTCCACCCCTCTCCTCTGCTCATGTGCACTCTCTTTCCCAAAAAAACAAAAACAAAAAAACACCGTGAAGAATATTAACTGAATCTGATGTGAATTTAGATAGATTCAAAATAGTTCTTTTCTGGTTATATGTTCTAATTTTGTAGGTCTAAACCTATTAATTCGTCATCTTCCATCTTTCAGCTTAGATTTCTGAGACCATCTTCTAAGAGTTCACTGTCCTCTCCAGTGCACCTGTGGTCACTGGATTCTAAGAACGTTCTAGTTTGACAGCTTCAGGTTCTTGTTATCCAGGTTGATTTTTTTTTTTTTTAAAGGATACATAACAACTATGGTTTGTAACAAAAAGGTTGAGTCATCCTAGGGGACTGTAGAGGCCATCCTTTTAGACATGTTTTCTCCTGTGTGTATGCCTTCTAGAATATGATAGATAATTATTATTCCTACCTGTAATATTAGACATTTAAGTGTAAAATACAGTTTGTAATAAGTTCATTTGAATTATAGCAGAAAGCAAGTGCAGTCTATGTGATATTTTATTTATTTTATTTTTTTAAAATATTTTTATTTATTTCTAGGAGGGGGAGAGAGAGAGAGACAGCGTGAGCAGGGGAGGCTCAGAGAGAGAGGGAGATACAGACTCTGAAATAGGCTCCAGGCTCTGAGCTGGCAGTCAGCACAGAGCCTGACGCGGGGCTCGAACCCATGAACCGCGAGATCATGACCTAAGCGAAAGTTGGACGCTTAGCTGACTAAGCCACCCAGGCGCCCCTATTTATTTTATTTTTTAATTGAAGGATAGTTGACACATAGTGTTATATTAATTTCGGGTGTACACCATAGTGATTCAACATCTTTGTGTTATACTATGCTCACCACAAGCAGAGCTGCCATCTGTCTCTGTACGTCACTCTTATAGTATCACTGACTATATTCTTTATTCTATACCTTTATTTTCATGGTTTATTCATGCCACAACAGGAAGCCTGTATTTCCCACTTCTCTTCATGCATTTAGCCCAACCTCCCACCTTCTTTTTCTCTGAGAATCAATAGTTTGTTCCCTGTTTATGAGTCTATTTCTACTTGTTTTCTTTTTTAGATTCCATATGTAAGTGAGATTATATGGTATTTGTCTTTCTCTAACTTATTTCACTTAGCTTAATCCCCTGTAGGTCCATCCATGTTGTCACAAATGGCAAGAGCCCATTCTTTTTAATGGCTAAGTAATATTCCATTGAATGTAGCCACCACATCTTCTTTATCTGTTCATCTATTGGGGGACACTTGGATTGCTTCCTTATCTTGGCTATTGTAAGTGATGCTGTAAAACACACTGGGGTGCATACGTCTCTTCAAATTGGTGTTTTAATTTCCTTTGGGTAAATACCCAGTAGTGGAATTACTAGATCATATGGTATTTCTATCTTTAATTTTTTGACTAAGCCTTGTATTGTTTTCCACATTTGGCTGTATCAATTTACATTTCCACCAACAGTGTATATGGGTTCTTTTTTCCTCATATCCTCATCAGCACTTGTTATTTCTTGGCCTTTTGATACTAGTCATTCTGACAGGTATGAGGTGATATCTCATTGTGGTTTTGATTTGCATCTCTTTGATGATTAGTGATGTTGAGCATCTTTTCGAGTTTCCCTTGACTATCTGGATGTCCTCTCTGGAAAAATGTCTATTCAGGTTTTCTGCCCATTTCTTTTTTTTCTTAAAATTTGTTTTTAACGTTTATTCATTTTTCAGAGACAAAGAGAGACAGAGCATGAGTGGGGAAGGGGCAGAGAGAGGGAGAAATAGAATCTGAAGCAGGCTCCAGGCTCCACACTGTCAGCACAGAGCCAAACACAGGGCTCAAACTCATGAACTGTGAGATGGTGAACTGAGCCAAAGTCGGGCGCTTAACCAACTGAGCCACTCCGGCCCCTCTGCCTCATTTCTTAATTGGATGATGATGATGATGATGATGATGATGACTGATGTTGAGTTATATAAGTTTTTTATATATTTTGGATATTAGCCCCTTATTGGATATAACATTTGGCAATTTCTTCTACAATTCAGTACATTGTCTTTTCATTTTATTGATGATTTCCTTTATATGCAAAAGCTTTTTATTTTGGTGCAGTTCCAATAGTTTATTTTTGCTTTTGTTTATCTTACCAGAGGAGACATTTCTAGAAAAATGTTGCTAAGGCCCATGTCAAAGAGATTACTGCCTATGTTGTTTCTCTAGGAGTTTTACGGTTTCAGGTTTCACATGTAGGTCTTTAATCTACTTTGAATTTAGTTCGTGTACGGTGTAAGAAAGTTGTCCAGCTTCATTCTTTTGCACATAGCTGTCCAGTTTTCCTGGCACCATTTATTGAAGAGACTATCTTTCCCCATTGTCTATTCTTGCCTCCTTTGTTGTAGATTAATTGACTATATAATTGTGGGTTTATTTCTGGGTTTTCTGTTTTGTTCCACTGATCTTTGTGTCTGTTTTAGTATCAGTACTACACTGTTTTGGCTATTATAGTTTTGTTGTATGTCTTGAAATCTGGGATTGTAATACCACCAGTTTTGTTCCTCTTTTTCAAGATTGCTTTGGCTACTCAGGGTCTTTTGTAGTTCCATACTAATTTTAGGATTATTCTAGTTCTGTGAAAAATTCTATTGGTATTTTGATAGAGATTGCATTGAATCTGTAGATTCCTTTAGGTATGGACATTTTAACAATATTAATTCTTCCAGTCTTTACTCTGAAAACTATAAAAATTTAGTGAAAGAAATTAAAGATGACACAATTAATAGAAAGATTTTCTTTGCTCATGCACTGGACATCTGTATGACTTTTTAACAAACTAAACTGTAGGAGCACCTGGGTGGCTCAGTCAGTTAAGCCTCTGACTTTGGCTCAGGTCATGATCTTACAGTCTGTGAGTTCGAGCCTTTTGTTGGGCCCTGGGCTGACAGCTCAGAGCCTGGAGCCTCCGTCAGATTTGGTGTCTCCCTCTCTGTATACAACTCCTTCGCTCACGCTCTGCATCTCTCTGTCTCTCAAGAGTAAATAAACATTAAAAAATTTAGAAAAAAAAGACTAACATGTAAACATGAGCCACTCGTTTAAAAAGCAAGGGAGTGACATGCAAATATCAGAATTCTTAGAGCTGGTACTTGGAAATCAGTTTGAAGAAAGGACAGGAAGCAGCGAGAGTCATCAGTGATTCTAGAACTACTTAAAAGATTTTCTGAAGTGCGTATTGATGAAAATCTGATCCCCACGTTTTCTGGTTAGTAGGTTTGTGATAGGGCCCAAGTGTGGGCGTTTTTAATAAGTTCCCAGGTGATGAGCATGCCTGCTGGTCCAGGAAGCACACTTTGAGAATGACTGTACTACATTTGGGAGGCTACTTCAAAATATTTGCATTGATTTATGTAAGATATAACATAGAAATAAATGCTGACAATAGAGCTGAAGAGGAAGGGTGGGTTCCAAAGATATGAAGGAGTTGTGATTGACAAGACTTGTTAAGAGACCAGAGTATACAGATGAAGTAGAGTTAAGAGTCTAGATTGATTTCTAGATTTTTCTAACTTTAGTAGTTGTATGGAAAATGGTAGTGCCTTTAATCTCAACATATGGAATAAAAAAGAAGAAGGTAGATAGGTTTTGGGGTGGAATGAATGGTGAGTTTGGTTTTAAACACATTTAGTGGAAATTTATGTGCAGATATCTGTTAGGAAAGTGGGATACTGTAGATACAGTTACAAGAATGAATTTTTAAGTGTGGGCAGGTACGTCCATAGAAGAGAAATCATAGGTATAAAGTGAACAGAACAAAGTGCTAAGAACAGAACTGTGAAGTATGCCACTGTTTAAGGTGAAATGAGAATAATTCACCTTGAAAAGGTCTGAGAAGGGCTGGCAGGGACCATGGAGTGGTTCCTATGAGGGTGTAATCAGCCTGTCTGCCCTGCCATGAGGTCAACTGACATATGGATTCAAATGCATTTAATTTTGTCAGAGTATCATAGATGGGACCCAGATTGCGTTTACCTGAAGTTAGAAAGTGTTTTTGAGAACAGAATACATGCCTTTTGTTTTTCTGATACTAAGTTTCTGTTTACTTCTGAAGAAGATAACACTATTGATGGAAATTCTTGGGGTATGAATGGATTCATACTCAAGTTCTAAGCTAATATTTTAGCTGAAATTTAATAAAATGTTTAAAGAAGAAATTAAGAATCAAAATTATTAGGGATGCCTGGGTGGCTCAGTCGGTTGAGCGCCTGACCTTGGCTCAGGTCATGATCTCACAGTTCGTGAGTTTGAGCCCCGTGTTGGGCTCTGGGCTAACAGCTCAGAGCCTGGAGCCTGCTTCAGATTCTGGGTCTCCCTCTTTTGCTGCCCCTCTCCCACTCTCATACTCTCTCTCTCGCTCTCAAAAATAAATACAAATTTAAAAAAAGAATAAAAAATAAGTGTGTTTATATACACACACGTACATATATATTCTTTTCAGGAAGCACTGTCTCTTACGGGGTATTATTCCTTTCTATAGGAAGCTTGCAGGAATGAGGTTTTTGTGGTTGGTCCTTCTGAAAGTGTTTTGTTTTATTCTTTATCCCCATCCTTGCTGGGAAACCAAGAATGCTATTATTGCTATTAAGAATATTGTTTTACTTTGTGACTGTGTGTGACAGCTGGGCATGATTATTTTATTAGTTTACTGATCGGCCCAACTTAAACCAAAAAGAAAGACAAGGTCAGCAAATGTGATAGCCGTTAGGGCAGCTGTCACTTTGGTAATCTGACCATAACCTTTTTTTCCCCTTTTCCTCTAGTGTTTTTATAAGCAGATTTATAACAAAACCATGAGAATAATTAGTAATTGCTCCCCTCCACAAGATTGGGACCTGGGATAATGGTTTTATAAGCAGGGTTTATCAGTGGCATATTAGTGTCTGGAAAACATAGTTTAAATATGTATGTCCAATAACAACATGCCCACCTTTATTTTAGGAAAACTTCTTGTGAGGTGTGCAGATTGATGGACTCCTTAGGACTCCCTAGAAAGTGAGATTAGAGATTGAGCAGACATAGCCCTTTGGATTTGTTGCTCGTATTCTTCTATTAATTAGTTGGAAGGTTCCCCACAAAATGTGGGCCAAATGCAGAACATGAGGGACTGCCAGAGAGCAGTGAGTTTTGTAAAGGACGAGAATCAAGCACATTTTCTATTTTGGGCTCAAATTGGATCTAATGGATTTTCTGTACATAGACTTTATCCTTCACTTGTTGACCGGCGTTTCAAGGCCTGGCAGTACAGAAGGAACATTTTTAAACTCTCAGGCTGCAGATTATCAAATGTGTAATTGTTACTTTACAGAGATGAAGCTCATATCCTAGAGTATTAGAAATTTTACTTGTTGGCAGATCAGGTTCTTAAAAGGCTAGTAAAGAGCATGCTATTGAGGCTTAAGGGCCGAGATGATAGATTTGAAGGTGTAAGTCATAAAACACAAAAGTTCAAATCAGTTTTGAATATTTTAAGTAAGTTATGTGCTCTTCATTTAGGATTAAAATAACATGTAATAAGGCATATCATTGGGAGTTCAAATTACATTTTCCCCTTTTCCTTTCTTTGAGCAGGTGGTCAAGTTATTAAGCAACAAAAGGTCACAAGCAGTTGGAATATTAATGTCTAGCCTTCATTTAGATATGAAAGATATACAACATGGTAAGTATAAAGATAAAATTCAGCTTTTTAATACCTGATTTTGGTCAGAAGGATGTGATGTTTGGTGGTAAGGTTATTTCGAGTATTTAGAGTTGTATGGGGATTAGTATATGTGCTACCGATCTTTCTTCCATGATTGTTTCTGGAAGGGCTGCTCATAACTTGGCTTTTGTGCTGTGTCTGTATCTTGCTAAAGGCCTAATTCTCATGTGACATTTCAGTTTGCATTAATAAAATTTAATTTTTGATTCATCATAAATATTGGTCCCACTGTACCGTGTAACTAGACTGTATCTGACGTATTTACTTCTGGATGCCATTCTCAAAGATGACTGATAAACAGGACTAAGAGTGAGGTAGATCTCAACCATTGAAAATAGCTGGAGATAGTGTACCGGAGAGAGAAATCTATTGCGACTTGAATCTCAAGTGTTTGATGAGGTAGCATAAATTTTCTAGAAGATTGGCTTCAACCAGTGTCGGAGTCCCATGGATGCTTGTTTTGATTGTTGTTGTTTTCAGAATGTTTTTTATGATTAGAGATGTCAGACAGTAGACTGGATTGCCATGTATAGTAATTAAAACTGAAAAGTATTCAAGAGGCTGAATGAACATTTGTCACAGATGTCTATAAAGCGTTGGATGGGCGAGGGGGCATGTTCTCTTAGTCCTCTGAGATATGATGAGATGCTGAGAGAATTGCTAAAGCAAATTTATTATATATAACTTTTTAGAGTGGAAAGCTGTCCCTCTTCTTTGAATTATTTGGGATGACTGTACGTAACCCCCTGGGATTTTCTGTGCATAGTTATTTTTTCTAATAACCATCAAAGACAGTTTCAAATGATTCTCGCCCACTTATATTATTGTTAGTGATCCAGACACATGGAAGCAGTAATATCATGACCTTTTATTATTTCTTTTATGTTGTTGTTTTAATTTATATCTCTACCCAGGCTTATAAAATATTTTCTGTGTTTGGAGTTGGGGTGATTTTAGTATTTTTTAACTGGCTTTAGTGCCAATATTTTAAATATTTGAATCCTCCCCTATAATGAACAGACATTCCTATGCCATATCTTCCTATCACATTTACACTGTGAGGTGTTGCCCAAGGTGAATAAAGGAATTAAATTTATATTCAGAATGACCCCTAAGCTGTCCAGAGCCTTAAAATAGATTTAAAGCAGACTGAATTATCCAATGGCATGCCAGTTTACCTAGTAAAGGAATATATGGTTTCAAGTAGAACACAGACTTTATAAATCATGAAAACATTTAACTGGCTTTCTAGCTTACCCCTTTATGAATGTGGATTCTATTTGTTAGCCTTAAAACATTTTGTGGAATAATTCATAAATAGCACAAGCCTGGTATGCCCTGTCAATTGATGAGTAACTCTTAATCATAATTTAAGTTTTTATTGAACTGTTTTGATGGTGAGGAGACTTCCTCAAACTGAAGCATTGGGGGTAGTAGTCATGGAACAAGACGCCAAGGCTGGCGCCGAGAAGTACTTGGCGTTTCTAAAGCTGGCAGATGTAGCCCAGTTAAGTCATAGAATGAAATCTGAAAATAATGATATGGTCCTTTCCTTCAGTCAAATATTCAACCCGGGTTGAGTTAATAATGAGAACCTTATGAACAAAGGAGTCCGCCTAACATCTGTGTCTGCGGTAAAGCCAGTGAGAGTTCATTGAAAATTTGCTAGCTTAACATGCAACGCTAACAATAACATGGCATGAACGTCAGTCGTTGAAGGGTCACACAGAATTATGCATAAACTTTATCCTATTAGGATGTGAAATGATTGCTTGAGTCACTTTGAAACCCTGCACATGGATTTCTAAAAAAACAGCCGCCTTAAAATTCAAGTCTGAAGAAGCAAGTGGTGTGCCTTCCAGTGAATAAAGTCCTATTCTGTCTCAGTGTGCTGTCTGGAACCGTGATTTACATGTGTGAATCACTTGTGGCCTCTAGAACAAACTTGACTTCTATCAGGATATGCCTCCACTGAGAAATCCACAGAAGCATAAACATCATTGATTTTGGTTGTAGAAGCAGCCACAGAATTTATTTAGACCTACTCCAGTGTCATCTTATAGAAGAGCAAACTAAGATCTTTTGGTGGTCAGGGTTCTTTTTCAAGGTCACAAAGCATGTTAATGGGACAGACTGAACTTGCACCCAGCCTTCTTCACTCACGGGTCCTGTTCTTTTCATTCATACGAGCTGCTTCTTCAAGATTGTGCTTTTTCTACAAGCAGCATCAATATCTTGAAAACAAAGTAGATGTAATACTGTAATAAACAGCAGGAATTATTTTCTTTTTCTCTTCTCCCTTACCAAAACTCTAGGAAAGGTTAGAGTTGAGCTTACTTTGTAATGCTTCTTTTTCTAAAGTGTAAGGGTAAGCAGTGTGGAAGGTTTGGATTAGAGGTGCCCAAAATCTAATCCTGGTCTTCCACGGCATCCACTGAGCACCACATCCTGCTCAGACTCAAAGGGAAGTCAAGGTAGGTTTTTTCTACAATGACACATGGAGAGTCCTCAGTGTTAAATAGAGTTGAAAAGTAGAGAAGAGCGAAGGGATCTGTTTCTTTTTTCTTTCTTTCTTTCTTTCTTTCTTTCTTTCTTTCTTTCTTTCTTTCNGACAAGGTTTACTAATGTGTCAGTATAAGTGAGGCAGTCCCAAAAGATTAACTGTGTGTGTGTGTGTGTGTGTGTGCGTGCGCACGCGCATGCATGAATATGTGCACACAAAGGTTGCAGTGGTGACCTGAGCTGCTCTAATGCAGTTGTAATTGTGTCTGGTAACTTATAAGCTATCCTGTAAATTATAACCATTTTCCAATGGAAAGGGTGGAACTGTGGTGTGCCACCTCTAGGGAAAAAAAAAGACCACTCTGATGGTTTAGAAGGGTTTAAAGTCTAGGATGAATGCACTTTTCAGAAAGGATTTTCCTTTCTTTTCTAGGGCCGTAGGGTCACTATGGGTTTAGGATCATCTTAAATCAAGCTCAAGGGATCCCTCGAGGCAATGCTAACTGCTTATCGACTGCGTCAGTTGGTTTCCCTGAGTTTAAGCCCTTCAAGTCCCAGTTTATTGTCAGATGAGTCTAGAATCTGCACTTTGGGTGGACCCTGAGCTTTGATATTTGGCTTTTGGATCCATTAGGCTGTCAATAGAAAGTTCAGTGCTAAAGCACTTTCTGCACTGGCTCATTTTCTTATATACTCTTTTGCCTACCATGATAATTCCTATCTTGTCTGCTTTCTGATGCTTTTCAGCAATTTTATAAATATATTTTATCCAGCATTTTAGATTGTTCTCAATGGGAGGGTTGATTCAAATCATCTAGCCTATTATTTTCAGAAGTTGGGTATTATGAGAGTAGCCTCCGTCTCTGTAGTTGAATTTTGTGAAAAGAGATTGAAGTTTCTATACAGTATTCCACCCATATTTTGGGGATTCGTGTGGTATTTGCAGCTCCAGGTCCATTTTGGTGGGAGACGGGAGCTGCAGAGCAATTTCGAATTTCATAAGGCTCAGTTTTACCCCACATCGTCTCACTATGACGTAGAATGTCCACATAATTTATCATCCCAACTGCGATACCTTTGAGAGTGGAAGGGGGCGCTATCACAAATACTGCCTGTGCAGCAAGTACAAAGGCGAAATTTTTCAGGAATACGAGGAATAGGGCAACTCTACTATCAGATCCAATGGAAATGCATTCCTGATCTAATTCTCCTTCATATACATGTATTTACAAAACAACTGTTTATTGGCCAGGGAACATCAGTTCACAGTGTGGAAAGCCTGCTTGGTAAACCCAAAGTTGTCTAGCTGTCTGTTCTTCAGGGTCTCTCGTCAATAGCTTGTCTGAAGGGCTTCCTCCACGTTGATGCAAACACCTCACAGAGGTAGGATCTGTGAGCCTTAGAGTCTGCACCAGGCCTCTAGAAATCGAACCCGGCCAGGGTCTGGACCTGAGACCACTTAGAGACTAAGCCTCCGGCAGCATCCTTCAAGATCCAGACTATAGATTCCACTAAGTTTTCATGCTCTGCCTGTGGGCAGGGTGGAGTGGAGCATGTCCAAGGATGTTAGCTAACCTGCGTGTCTTACCTTCTTATAGTTTCACCAGTGAATGCCCGTTTCTGACATTAGAATGTCAATTAGCAAAGCCTCTATATAGGGACAGCTGAAGAGCTTGTAATAAGTGACTCTGAATTATGGCCTTTCTTATGTAGTGCTGGCCTCCCATCCCTGAGGTACGGGTGTTAGCACCACCGACTGGTCCTCAAGGCGAAGCTTTAAGTGGCTTTTATATATTATTACATCCATTCAGTATATATGTTTTCAAATAGATTAAAGATGGGGCACCTGGGTGGCTCACTCGGTTAAGCATCTGACTTTGGCTCAGGTACTGATCTTGTGGTTTGTGAGTTTGAGCCCCACGTCCTGCTTTGTTCTGACAGCTTGGAACCTGGAGCCTGCTTCAGATTCTCTGTCTTCCTCTCTCTCCCTCTCTCTCAAGAATAAACATAAAAACCCCTGCCTGTTTAAAAAATAGATTGAAGATACTGTAGCAAGGGATACCTAAGATGTATTTAATCATCCCACGCCTAGAAATAAGCTTCTCCAACCTTCCAGGACTGGGCAGCCCAAAGTATTAAGGTCCCTGGTTCCTTTCTTCCTTTTACTGTCTGTGCTATCTAAAGCCAACTGGTATTATGAGCCCACGGGCAATAAACACTAAATGATGTCCTTGTCCTCTTTAAATATGATTTATCAAAATCATGTGTTTTGATATTAAATACGATAATTATGCAAACTACCTGGCAAGTAAAATCATGTTTATTTTTATTCTTTGGTCTCTTAGCCTAATGACTGCTTTTTCAAACACTTTTAAAAATGCAGTTAAGGATACCTTACAAGGACAATAACACGCTTTTAGGTTTAAATGAGAAATTCCAGGGAAGTCTGTCTGCTAATTTCTGATTCCTTATTGGAACCTGCTTCGTTCTGCTGTTCTTTTGATCTTCTGTCATTGTTCTCCTTCACGGGGGCTCAGAGTTGTTAGAAGCCTTATCCTGATAACTGTGTAGGAAGAAATCACCTAGGGTTGCAGGTACTTAAAAAGAGAATCGCTTTTAACAAATGAGATACTTAGTCTAGGCTCTTTTGCAATCAGATCTTTTTATTAGTAACTGAGGAGATGGAATTAAAAATTGGCTTGAATTTTTACCTCTCTCCCACCCCACTTCCTTCTATTATTGCCAATAGAAGATTATCTCAGATATCTTGTGGGCTTGGTCCCAACACTGCGGTAAGCAAATATCGAAATAAGCTGAATCAAATGAATATTTTGGTTTACAGTGCAAATAAAATTTACATAACACCATAGTGTAGTCTATTAAACACACAGTAGTATTGCATTTAAAAATTGTGTATACATCTTAATTAAAAAACACCTTATGGCTAAAAAATACTAACCCATCATCCGAGTGACCCGTTTCAGTGGGTCTTAATCACTGATCACAGATCGCCATAGTAAATCTAACAATAATGCAGAATCTGACAAGTTGTGAGACACCCACATGTGACACAGTGATACAAAGTTACCAAATGCTGTTGGATAAATGGCACCGACGTACTTGCTCCAGCAGCGTTGCCACAAACCTTTAATTTATTAAAAATCCACACTGTCTGCCGAGCCAGTAAAGCTAAGTACAATAAAATGAGGCAAGCCTGTAGCTGTGCAAAGTGGTTCAGAGGAAGGGAGTTAATGTTCATTATGCAACGGAGGGAGTGGAGGCTGATAGATGAACCTTGCCTGAGGCCTCCTCGCCTTAATGGGACCAAAATGGGGGTCCCCGTTCCTTTGGCTCCTACTTAAGTGCCCTCTGCGGTGGATTAGCTCATTTCAGGATGAGGACCTGTGTTTCCTAATAAAATGAGAATATTCAAAAAGGGAACTGGCCCAAGGGCACTTTGGGCCCTCAGTTGTTTCTGAGTTACTAAAGTACTAGAGGATCTATTTTAGCGCATTTTGTTTATTCCTTTAAGTGTCATTTCATACAAATCCCCTGGTTTGTTTATTGACTCTCTTCCTTAGAGAATGAAGCAGATTTTTTTCACAGCTATGAATTAATGGAGGAAAAATATTTTAGAGGCAATTATTGATGGAGTTGCTTGTTCATGATTGAACCAAGCAAAGATAGACCAATTTCCTCTAGAAAAAAAGCAACCTGGGCCAAGCTTATCGATGAATGAAAGCAGGTTGTGATTACTTATAAGGAGCTTTGACACATAGGGCGTGGGAGCTTCCAGTTTACAGATGCTCGGAGAGTATATAGGGAAATACACTCTGTCAGCCTAGTTCGGCCCTTGGGGATGCTTGCTTTCATTTTGTACTCACACTCTACGCATATTTCTTTGTTCTTTGTGTCTGTATCTCCCTGGGTTTTTCCCTTTACTTTCACGTGTAGACTAGCATTGATTGAGAGCATAATTCTAGGGCTGAGCTGCTTGGATTTTATTTGGGGCAGAATGTGTTTCTCCCCCAAGCCCCAATTCATATGTTCAAAGCCCTAATCCCCAGTGTGATTGTACTGACCGCGGGGGCTTTTGGGAGATAATCAGGTTAGGTGAGCTCATGAGGGTGGCTCCCATGATCAGATTAACATCTTTCAGAAGAAGAACAGTGGGGCGCCTGAGTGGCTCAGCCCGTTAACCGTCAGGTCATGATCTCACAGTTCCTGGGTTCGAGCCCTGCGTCGGGCTCTGTGCTGACAGCTCAGAGCCTGGAGCCTGCTTCCGATTCTGTGTCTCCCTCTCTCTCTGCCCCTCCCGCCTCAAGCTCTGTCTCTCTCTGTCTCAAAAGTAAACACACATTTAAAAAAAATAAGAACAGAGGCCACAATCTCTGCAAACTAGGAAAAGGTTCCTTACCATTTCTAGCCTCCAGAACTGGGCGAACTGAACTCCTTTTTAAACCACTCATTCTGTGATGTTTGTTAGTGATACCAGCTGACAGATTTGGTAAAGATTCTGGGTAACAGATTTGAATCCCAGTGCTGCCACTGGTTAGCTGAGTAAACCAGGGATATTTTCTTCAGATCTCTGTGCCTCAGTTTCCTCATTTTAGAAAGGGCTGTTAAATGAATTATTTCCTGTAAACACACACACACACACACACACACACACACACACAC